>NC_061114.1:50860523-51176672 GCF_002878395.1 Capsicum annuum
TATATATATATATACATATATATATATATATATACATATATATATATATATACATATATATATATATATATATATACATATATATATATACATATATACATATATATTCTACTTGCTCTAACACAAGAGTGCTTATACATGTCCTTCTAAAAGCAAAGAAATATGACATTAAGAACATCCATTCCAGATGAGCTTCGCACATCAAAATTACTAGTTTCCTGACATTCTTTGTTTGGTACTAGAAGCACAACCATGCTATACTACATGAAAGTTGTGTCCTTACTCTGATAGGGAAACATCCAGAATTGAACTGAGCTTCCTTCCAAAGCCACTTACAGAATGAGTATTTAACTGCCTCTTCTAATTGAGCCATTCTCACAACAAGGGCAATTAATTTACAATTAACATTAATCTTTAAAATAGTAGATAAAACAAAATAAGATATAACTTCTTAAATAAACCTCTAAACAATTCTGTATACCTCATTTTTAGTGAAAGAAACATATTTTTCATTGGAAATCTCTTCAAGCTCACAGTAGCTACCATAACATATAATTAGATCAAAATCGAGTAAGTCACAGATACATGGATAACTAAATCATAATTTCAATTGTAGTAGATTTTTTATGTTATAACCTTATGGGCAGGCAGGTCAAGGTCCTTGTTCTCCTTTATAATCTTCCATATCTGTTATGAACTAAATAAAAAGCCTGAAGCAGGAACAACAGCCCGCCTATCTCCAACAAGCCCACCAGGTGCAATAGAATTAAAGAATAACTGTTTTAGACTATCCACCTTAATAAAGAAACAAGAAGGAACACAACTAAGTACACCGGATTCAACTTAACAAAAAAGTAAGTCTTCTGATTTGATCATTGGATACAATATATTCAAGACAACAATATATGATAGAAGTAAACATGAACTGCTAAAAAAGGAGTTATATAAACAAAGAATACTCAAAAGAATATTTTTCATGTACCTGCTCTTTGAATTGTTCCTCCTTCTCTTCAAAACTAGAGAGCACCACAACCTCAACCCGGATATTCAGTCATTTCACTAAACCCGTGAGCACGGATATAAATAGAAAACAAGGATGTAACAACAGAAGAAACCTTAAGGTGACTCACATTAAAAAACTCGCTGAGCTTGCGTCTTTGGGACAGAATCCCATATCTACACAACCAGAACAGGTATGAGAAAATCAATAATGTAGTGTTTAGAAGGAAAAACAAAATAAGAAAACTCAAAAACCATCAAATATGGTACCTTCTGAATGTCTTCCCTTAGAACAGGTTCCAAATTTTTGAGGGGAGTCTACAAAAGAAAGTGGAAGAACAATATGCTTAAACCTTTTTTTAGAGGATCCGTAGATACTAGAAATGGCAGAAAAACACTTGATGAGAGAAGAAGCCACCTACCCTTGCTTTGTCATGAATAACAAACATCAATGTCATTTTACATGGACTAAATAACTGCATCATAACCTGGTCAAAATAAACTAAGACGTAAGACAACCAAAAGAAATATTCAAAAAAATAAGCATATGTGTACTTTACCTGGAAGACAGCCTTCAGAAGAGGCTTATTTATAGACTGCTCACGACCAATATCATGACACCAAATTTATGCCTAATGCTGGCTCCAAAAGTTATGCAGGCACCTCCTCCACAATGAGGTTTACTTCCCATGTTTCATTAGGAAGCCCATAGAGACACAAGTTCTCTTTTTTTGAAAGTAAATACATAGTTCAGAAATGGACATAAGCAATTCAAAAAAATAATTCGCATAAGAGATCTAAAGGAAAGAAAAATTGAACATCCAATGAGGGAAAATACCCAACAGGCCTCATAACAAAGAAAAAGAGAGGGCAAATAGTAAAGTGAAGGGGAGAAGAATGATGCTACAACACAAGAAAAATCTATTATCCTTATAATTTCCAGGTCGAAATAAATAATCCAAATCACCTTATAACTATGCGATCAGACTAAGAACATTTAAGAGCAAGTTATAGTGTCACGAAACCAAGACAACTGTTTGACATAGAGTAGTTTATGGATATACATTATGACAAATTTCATCATAAGAAGTTCTACAAAATGGGAACAATATAAATAACAGCAACAAAATAAAGTATTTAAACCAGTTCTTCATACAGAGTTATTTATAGACTAGAGAATAAGTATGAACAAGGTAGAAGCTACATAGAATAAAAGAGTCAAGTGTTCCAGATAAACCTATGGTATGTTTCTCTATTACATCAAATGCCTTCAAAAACAACCCATGAATGCTGGCACAAAAAGCCACCTCTAATAATGTCAAAATGCAAAATAAAGATTTCCAAATATCTAAAATTGTGTTTGGTGACCAGCAATAACAGAATGTCACTAGTGGTAGAACTAACATGATCCGATCGGAAATCACTACACCGGCAAAGATTGTAATACCTCAGGATGGTATTAGATATAATCTTCCCTCGATTACTTTTGGAAACTTCTTACCCCAAAAATTTAAATCAATACCCAAAGAAGATGAAAGCACATCGTCAAGTTCTGACTCTCCTAGAATAGTACATCTGAGAACCTATGGTTCTTCAATGGATCCTCCGATGAATCGGAAACTTCAATTCTCTATAGCTGCGACTCCACCCGATATAGTGCAGAAGGAGTTTGGTGTGAATTGGATAGTAGGAAACGCCCTATCCTATGTTCCCCTAACTTCAAAGCAAGGTAAGATCTGTGTCAATATAGTCGAGGAGGATATTCGAAGTCAAACCGAGTACTAGAAACATGCTCTTATAGGGTTTGTTATTGGGGATACCCCCTACCATAACTCCATTGAGACTTACATATTGCATGCCTGGAATTGTGCTACATAACCTCAAGTGCTGAATCATAATGATGGCTATTTTATCTTTTGATTTGAATCAGTAGATGATTATGATATAGTATTAATGGGCGGACCGTATACTTTTCATAACAAACCTTTTATTGTGCAAGCTTGGGACATTGATTTTGAATTCAACCCGAATAGTATCACCACTATACCTCTGTGGGTTACTGTCCCTGGGCTATCGGTGGGATACTGGTCTTGTGAAGCTCTTAGTAAAGTAGCAAGTGCCATTGGCAAGCCAAAGTACGCAGACCAGTTTACTGCAAACATGGAAACAATATCTTATGCACAGGTCTTGGTGGAAACAGACATAGTACAACCCCTAATTGACATAATAGAAATGGTCACACTTACTGGTACCTTCCAACAACTAGTAGAATATGAATGGTAACCAAAATATTATGAGAATTTCTTGAAGTTTGGGCATACCACAACAAATTGTAGATTTGAAAATGAGTTAGAGGTCGAAGAGAAAGATGAATTCAAAGAAGTGCAAAGAAAAAGAAGGAGGAACAGAAGAAGGAATAGGCCCCAAAAGACATAATGGATGCTGAAAGATGAAGCCCTAAAGGAGGATAAACCTATAGACCTCCCTATGTTTGATCCAAAAGGATCTTACAAGGATAAGATGGTTGTGCAAAATTCAGGACATATACAACAAGGTGAATATGTTAATACTGATCATGCCAGTACTAGCAATAGTGATACAAATTCTTTTGGCCCTCTCATGTACTGTATTGATGATGGAGGACCTTCGGATAGGCCTGGAAAGGCCCCAATATATGATTTTCTCAACATGGAACATCAGGGGTTTAAATCAACCCCTGAAACAGAAGGAGATTAGTCTCTTTATGAAAAGGTCCAAAATAGATATTTTTGGATGTTTGGAAACTAGATTAAAGGAACCTAAAGCTGGTAATATCCTTAAAAAGATGGTGGGGGGATGGAACAATTATTGTAACTACCCGATGGCCCCAAATAGAAGAATTTGGCTAATCTGTTAGCCTACAGTAAATGTGTCTATAATCTTGACAAAAGAGCAGTTCATACATTGCTATGTCACTGATGCTTTAGGAAATTTCTTAGCATATATCACTGTGGTGTATGCCAAAAATAGCATGCAGGAAAGGATAGAACTATGGTATGAGATCAAAGCATTAGGTGTTTCAATTCAAGAGGCATGGATCCTGAGTGGAGACTTTAATGTTGTGCTAACTTATGAGGATCGACTTGGGTCTTCGGTCACTCAACAAGAAGTCCAGGATTTCAATGATTGTATAGACCAACTCCATATTACTTCAATAAGAGTAAAAGGTTGCTACTATACTTTTTGCAATAAACAGCAGCAAGATCAAAGAGTGTATTCAAAGATTGACTGGGTCCTGGGAAACTATCAATGGCTACAAAGATATGGTAATGTGGAGGTTGAATTCCTATCATCTGGGATTTCTGACCACTCTCCAATCTTGGTCCAATATATTAGTTAGCAAGCTTCCAGACCTAATAGCCTGCTGTACCACTTTCTATAAGTTGCTCACGAAAATCCTGACTAATAGGATAGAAAAGGTTATTGATACACTCATAGGGCCATCACAATCAACATTCATAGAGGGTAGAAGCATCGTAGATAATATCTTATTTAGCAATGAGTTATTCAAATGGTAATCAAGGAAAGGATTATCCCCAAGATGTGTACTGAAAGTTGATCTTAGGAAAGCATATGACTCCGTAGAATGGTGTTTCCTTAAGAGTATTTTAGCTGAGTTGGGGTTCCCATTGAAGTTTATCAACTGGGTTATGGAATGTGTTTGTTCTGTTTCTTATTCACTTATCTTGAATGGGGGGCTTACAAAACCTTTCCAAGGAAAAAGAGGGATAAGACAAGGTGATCCTATGTTACCTTATGTGTTTGTTATAGCTATGGAATATCTGAATAGGGTATTGAAATGCCTAGATCAATAGAAGGGGTTTCAATACCACCCCAGGTGTAAGAAACTTGATGTAAATCACATATGTTTTACATATGATCTTCTTATGTTTTGTAAAGATGATATTAACTCTGTAACAATACGCCATCAAGCTTTCTTAAAATTCTTAAAAGCCACAGGGTTACAAGCCAATATTGATAAGAGCTCAATCTATTTTTCTGGAACCAAACCTCAGGTCAAGCAGAACATCCTGGATTTTTTGGGCTATAATGAAGGTGAATTGCCCTTTAAATATCTAGGGGTGTCATTGTCCTAAAAAAAGCTTACAACCGACCAGTTCCAACCACTTGTGGATATAGTAGAAAAAATAAAATACTAGAGTGCCAAATTACTATCATATACTGGTAGATTACAGCTGATTAAATCGGTTATCTTTGGCATACAAACTTATTGGGCTCAGATCTTTCTACTGCCTAAAAGAATCATGAAGGTGATCACTGGCCTCTGCAGAGTGTTTTTGTGGACAGGAGTCATTCTGACTTCAAAGAAGGCACTTGTTTCTTGGAAAAAAATTTGTCTTCCAAAATCAGCAGGTGGTTTGAATGTTCTAAATATATATCTCTGGAATAAAGTTGCTATCATAAAGCAACTTTAGGCATTATCTAAAAAAGAGGATGGTTTATGGATAAAATGGGTGCATACCTATTATTTGAAGGCTGAAAATGTTGAATCCTGTAACGGTCAAGAAAATGCCTCATGGGCAATCAGGAAAATTATCAGTGCATAAAAGTATGTTATGGAGGCCCCATGACTACAAGGGGACTTGAAGGTTAGATTGAGAGCATGTGTCACAGAAGAGTCATTCAGAATAAAGAAGATGTACAATGCTTTAACTCCCCAGCTCCCCAAAGTTCCCTAGAAAAGTGTTATATTACAGCATTCAGTACACCCCAGACATAGCTTCATTCTTTGGTTAGCTCTGCTGAATAGAATTCACGTGCCAAAAACATATGTGTTGTATGGAACTGCTTATGAAACACTTGACCATCTATTTCTTGATTGAAGTATCACCAAACACTTATGGAGGAGATTGCTGAATTGGATAGGTATACAGAAAAATATAGGTAGTTGGAATTAAGAGACAGAGTGGGTATCCAGACAAACAAAAGGGAAGTCTACACAAGGTGCTATCTTATGTAGTGTATTTGCAATGATGGTCAACATCATATGGAGAAGAAAAATAACATTAGATTCCAGAAGGGAAAATATGAAGAGGAAAAGGTTTGCAGGGAGATAGCAATCCACATTCATATACAAAGTCAAAGGCACCAAAGATGGGGAATGATACTCCAACAAGATTCTGCAACACCATGAAGCTTGAGTGATGATTTCTCACTACTTTTGATTTGAAAATGTAATATGAGGCTTTATGTTTCTCAATACTATTGAGTAGCGTCCCTACATGTTAGGAGGGGCAAAGCTAGTACAGGCTTTTAGGCAAAAATGAGAAACTAGGGAGTCAGTCCCTGTTTTGGTTTGTAAATCCGTATTTTGGTGAAATAAAAATGTTTTTATTTACCACAAAAAATGGAGAAAAAAATATGAGAACATTCATTAATCACAAGATGACAACTATCCTCCCACACTGACCACAAACATTGACCACTTCAACAAAACTGCCTCCAAATGACTCAAGTATGTATACACCAAAAACATCTACAAAAGGTCATGAAACATCTTCCATACAACGACTAACTTACTGTAGGGTAAAGTTTGCACAATAAGCTTATAACAAGTATGTTATAGGTACCATGACTAGGGACACAGTCCAAAAACCAAAGACAGACTATTTGAGACTTCCAAATGGTCAGTATTTAATCCTATTAGCTTAGAGTTCATCTTGTCCCAAAAACTAGCTCATTTCAATTCATTCTGTCTAAATCCTACTTTTTTCTAATCAGTTGTTTATACCATTTCAAATTTCTCTTACAACTCATATCCTTGGTAACATAGTTTTTTTCCATGACTAGATAACATAGCAAATACTTGGAATTTAGCAACAGTATCTTGTGTACGGAGTATGCCTTGTGGGGATTCTGCAGCAAGCTCAGCAGCCTCTTTATACTTGGTTTGAGCAAACAACTCTTGGAATCGTTGGACAACCTGAAGCAATATGAAATTAATAGATGTGGGATCATTATGAATAGCAGACAGCAATAAATTCCTAACAAGCTGAATCCATTAGAACCACTATTTTTGATAAATTTACAACAACTAACCATAACCAATCAAAGGAACAGAGTTAAGGTAATATTAAACCATTAGCCTTGCAGAATATTGTTCTAGCAGGTGATATCAACTACTTCTCAAAATATTGTTGATAAATACGACACTTGAGCCAAGGGTCCTTCTAAACCAGCCTATTTAACTCCACGAGGTAAGGGAAAGGTATGCATGCACTCTACCATACACAAACCCCCACTTGTGGGGTTTCATAGGGTATAATGTTGTTGTAGATGATACATATAATAACCAATTACTAATTTCCATATTTAATCTAGAAATAAGAGATGCATTTTGAAGAGCAACAACCAGTATGTGCTAGTTAGAAGTGTGAAAAAGTTTCACATGCAAGAGATCCCTAGATATAAAGAAATGATGATAGTGCATCCAGTCAACAAGAAATTCAAAAGATAGCGCAATGAGAAACAATGTTCCCACTTACCAAATTCTCCGTACCAGGAAGGTTTCCTCTTTTGGCAAGATTGACAGCAAGCTCTATATTATTCAACTACAACAAAATTTGTACAAAAGTTTGTCCTTCATGATCATGGATACATCAAAATTTTTTGGATATGTATGTACAAAATATGCAGAAACCTTTTCCTGATAACATGCATTGTCATATCGGTACTATGCTATTTGGTTTTTCTTCTTTTTGAAACCACATTAGTAAACACATTATGAAACCACAATTGTACAGCTAATAAACTATAGCAATAAAATGCTGTAGCATGATACCCCAAGCCAATTAAGAAGAAGAAGAAGAAGCTAATACTAAATAAGTAATTTTAGAGAGATCAAACTTTCTGTATAAATGAATCTGTTTAATAGAATGCCGTGATATTCAATGAGCAATTCATATGGTCATTTTGATGTCCTAAACCCGCCATGAAAATATCCATCTATGTAGTAGAGTAGCATCACTTCACCCTCGGCAAGCATATGTTTTGAGAATATTGCAAATTCCCTCCAACAATGTTATCTCTCCGTACACCTCATTTAATATATTAAATGAAATTATAACATACTCATATAATTTATTGTTACAGATCCAGTGAAATGCACTACGAACCAATGCCAAAGAGTCCTGCCAATGTTTACTACTGTGAAAACCACGAGGATGGTTATCCATATTTCTCCAAGAATCACTCTTTAGTGCAAGTATTTTAGTGAGTGGTTCAAAATAAGAGTCATGGTTGTCAATCATAAGAATCTTATAGTCATCACTAATCGTGTCATATCGCAACCCAAAACTGGTTTGCCTTGTTGAAAATTCATGATAAGAAAGTTATACTAATTCATTTATGGATGGATTCCACAGTAAATAGCCACCAGAATAACATACTAACATGACCGTTTAGTTCAAATCCAAAATAAAGGATATGCTAAATAACTTTCTCACCTGAGCAAGAATGCGAGATTCACCAGGGTTCTTCTTGTCTTCCCAGGCAGCTGGATCAATGTTTGAGCTACCAAAGCTAGCAGCCTACAGTAGTTTAAGCATTAGCTCGATGAATAAAAAAGGAGAACAATGTGATAGTATTAATACAAAATTCATCTATTTATATTCAACTATGAAATGCAAATAGTGTAGAGATATAGAATTTAAAAATTTTGTGAAGTTGATGAGTTGAGTAGTTGTACAAGAAAAGAGGCAATCCTGGTGTGATTTGCCTAACAGAGTGCCTGTAATATGGTGGAAAGCCCGGAATATAATCGTAGTAGTAGATATTAGACAAAAACACCAATCTTGAAAGAACTAAAAGCGTAAAATTTCACTGATCAATGAATAAACTCGCCTCAATACTAAACTGATTAATAACCACAAATCTTAATGAAGTGATCGACGTCCTCATCCTTTTGACAAAAGTAAGTACTAAGTCAAAGGAACATCATATGTTATTGTATTTTCTGTCTCTTACGCTAAAGAAATACCACTCTCTTTCCCCCATCTTTACCACTTTTGTAATACACATTCCAGAATTACAGGCACTAAGAGAACAAAGTAGAGGATTTTCTATTTGAGCATTTGAACTTTTGCAATATTTTCCACAACTCCTGTGAATTTTTTCAGTTTTTCTTTATTACAAAGAAATTAACCATATTGCTCATTTTCTATTTCACATTTCACTTAAATTAGCAAGGGTAAAACAAGTATAGGGCCAAATAATCGATGACTACAACAAACACTTTGCTTTAGTTTCACATAAGTTGGTATTAGCTATTAAACCCAAATCCAACTTTATCACTAAAATTAAACATTCAACAAAAAAGAATCAAAGCAAAAATCATAAACATAAGAAAAATCCCCAAAAATTAGGTCAAAGTTATGTGAGAACTTACTGATAATGAACAACAAAAATTCCTTGGAAGAACACATAACTACCAGATCATCGATGATTCCACGCAGCTACCAGATCGCCGTCGATTGAAGGTCCCACACAGCTAACAGATTTAGAGATTTAGTGATTTAAAGCGTTGGTTTAAGCTTTTTTTTGGGTAGAAGAGAAGGTTCAAGCATAAGGAGAAAAAATGTTTTATTAAAAGAATTTTATTAAAATGTTTTCCCTTTTGGCAGACTTGATGAAATTTCCCATGAAAAATAGAGAGAATAAAATAAACGTTGCAATAACTTATTTTATTTATCTATTGCAACGCTTAATGTCAAAAGTGATGGTTATAGTGTTAAATTATAGCTAATACAGTAATTATTTTTGGCAACGCTTGAAACCATTGCAATACATCATCTATTGCAACGCTTTGTTAATCCACACCAAAACGTTCATTGCCATAGGGGTAATTTCCAGTAGTGATTGTTACCTTATTACTTGTATAATTTTGGCTACTCCCTCAATCAATCTCTATTTCTTAACTTTAAAGAGCAAAATTTGTAAATGTATATGTTTATGTATTATTAAGCTATCTTTATAAAAATATAGGTTCATAGGAGTATCATAAAACTGATACTATACAAAAATTAGTGGGGTGGAAGTTGAGTGATTGAAGGCACAGGAGAAGTCTGAGTACCGATTTGTGCATGAATTTTGAGTAATGGTTGGTCTAATATGGTTCTAAAAGTGGTCAAACATCTGTTGGGTGAAATACATCAAGTGTAAGTCAATTCCATGACATAACCCGCGTTCATAGTATCAATAAGCGGTTTTACATTTGGTTGTTGTAGGGTGTCAACTCTAAAGTAAAGGAGCTCATTAGACTAGCACATCCCACGATCACACTATCTTGATACAATCATGGTGTGTAGTCATCTGATGTGACATACTCTTTGAGCTTTGAGAGTATCCCAACAATCATACCTGCATTGCATGATCGTAGGAACCACTCATTTGATGTAATATTTCTCTATTATTTTAGGGAACCCTTCCTATAATAGAATGGCGTAAACGTACCTTTATTGGATTATCATAGGAAGGGTCGTCTAAGTAATTTACTGCAGTTACTTCTAAGCTTCATAATTTATGTTAACTTTTTCAATACATACAATGGCACCAAAGGCACATACCAAGCTCAAAAAAGACATCTCGAGGATCAAGGCACCTAAGGACACTCCTCAGAAAGATCAAGTGGGACTGGTGTAGAGTTTTCCACTAGCCTATTTGATGAACAACACTCCCCTCAAACCACGAGAGTGAAGTCCAAAAAGATAGAGTAGGAAGAGGATACCACATCAATGACCTTGGTAGAAATAACTAACCCCATCAACCTTTCTAGTCTAAAGAGTTAAGGTAGAGCACCCAATATTATGGGGGTGAGCAAGATAAATACATGAGTTCATCGGAGGAGGAGAAATAATCCAACCTTGAGTCCTTCTAGGGTGCTACTGCTGCCCCATTTTAAAGGGGTATGAATCAATGATATTGGACAGTCCCTAACTCTCAAGACTATTATATTAATGGTCTGTCATTAAAGGATAGGGATATTAAGAAGAAAAAAATTCAAGAAGAGACATGGATCTTGCTAAGTCCTAGCAAAAGATCCTAGAATGGTTTTGACAGGTATGAACTGGTGGATGACTAGATCCCTCAGAACCTATGGGCCAGAGTTGGTATGATAATTTTATTCCAATTATATGGAAATGTTCAAGAATATGATTCTATTGGACAAGGACAAAGACATGAGAAAGCATCAGACATATCCGTCAGGGTGATCTCTAATGCCTTATTTGAAGAAGCTTTTAAGCTGGTGGAAGAGATTTTAGAGTATGAATACCAGATGAGTGATTTTAAGAAGGTCAAGTAAATTGCTCATTGATAATAGTGTGTTACGTTACAAGAGGTTGGCAGACTATGTTGTGGATGTTCAAGGAAATGCACCATGGTTTACCAGAGCACCAATAATTTAAAAGCACACTTTAAAGTTCGCCACAAAAGCTTGGTGGTCGGTTGTGAGGCATTACATCACACCCATGGAAAATAATAATAAATTAGGTGTAATGAATGCAAGCTTGGTTGTTGCTTTTATGGAAAATTTAGAGCTGAACATCCTGTCGATCATCATAGATGAGAGTAGAGACAAAGTGATCCAGTAAAGCACCACACTACCTTTCCTCTATCTCATAATATAGATACTAAAGAATTCACATGTCCTAATGATAGATATAGTAGATCAATTTATCTAGCTAACAAATATTGTTTACATATCATTATTAAAAGATTTGAGAAACTCTATAGCCCAAGCTTGAGGTGTTGATATACCTAGGGTAGCTGGGAGTTCCCCAGCTAATGAGATCCCAGCATTTGAAGCCAGTGCTAGTTCATCCTTACCACAACCAGCTACAACATTATTAGGTGCAAACACACATGCTTCTATCGAATACACTTTGATACCCCGACTGCTCAGCTAGTGTGTATATTAAGGATGTAGGCATTACATAATGTGAGGATTGGAAAGTTGGATAGGGGTGAAACTCTATGTGGATGATGAGATTAAGGAAGTTGTATGGGAGTTCAGACCTATTTTTATCATTTTAAGAGTTGTATAAAGGACAAGAAAAAGGTCGTGAGGGTTCTTAAAATGACAGAGTTTAGTGATATGGCTGAGCATAAGAAAGCAATCAAAGTTCAAACTGAGCGTGCAGTCTGGGTTGCAAATCCTCCACCACCACCTACACCTTATTTAGCAGATCTTTCAGTGGACATAGATTCTATAGTCCTAGATTTCTTTACAAAACCCTCACGGGTTGAGGGTGATGATATGGAAGTAGAAGAGAAGGTAAGGATTTTCAATCTCATAAGAGGATAAAAAGACAAAGAAAAGAAAAGAAGAAAAAAGTGAAGATGATTGATGTAACGCCTCAGGAGTACACCCTAGATGCCACATGGAGCTTACGATCACAAGTGACCCCAAGCTAACCCATGAGCTGACACTTTCTGTAAGCACTAAAAAATACTAATAATAAAGATACATGCGTACAAAGATGGATACGCCATAAGGTTTAAATTACTAAAACAATCTCTAAAATAATGAGCCTAAAAACAACTGTCCGAAAACAATACCATAAAAACTATCAATAACAACTGAAAAACTGACTAACTATCTAAAAATACCTGAAAGCATCAAACTGACTAACTGTGGAGTTAATGGGACAAGTCCCCAACTAAATTTGACTAACTACAGAACTGAAATAAACATAATCGACCCTCAAAATATGAGGACTCAACACTGCTACTGATGCTGATGCGCTGGAATGTCTAAGTGCGATTGGGAACTTGAGAGTCCGAATCTATGATATGAGACATCATAGCAAAATAAACAAGTATGTGATCAGTACTTTAAATATACTAGTAAGCTAAATGAGGTTAGGTTGATATGCATGGGCTCATGTACATGAATAATAACGAATAGAATAAATAGCCTAAAATAACTGATGCATAGTATACTTGAAAGCTGTAAAATCTGAGGATGTATGACCAAGCATATAACATGGTACTAAAACATTCTGTAAACTAAAGTGCTGATACTAAATAACTGATAACTATATACTATGGTCAAGCAAACCTTAAGCTGTACTCTGTACTGAATACTAAACTGAGACTGTGGGAGCTATCATCTAAACGATATGCCCCAATATGAGCTAGTTGGGGTCAAACATGTGACCCTACTTAGAAGGGTGTCAGTATGGTTCCATAAGTACTAACAATGGTTGTGTGGATCCACTAAATTGATGTTCGAAAGGACCAGGGAGTCAAGCCTAAACTGATGGGTTACCACTGAGAGAAAGTCAAGCCTAAACTGACGGGTGACTCCTTATATCCTATGCTGGCTACATAGTTCTAGAATAAAAGGACTGCTACTAATGACTCTACCTGATTAACGGGGAAGACGTCATCCCTTTATTCGGTCGGTGCTAATTCCTACTCCCAACTGAACTGATTCGAAATGCTAAACTGATCTAAGTTTAACTGATTATGATAACTAACTGAACTGATAATGCTCATAACATATCTAAAACCATTCTAAAGGTACTAAGACTGAGTGAAATGCTAAGTTTTTGGGTATTCATAACTCCCAGGACTCGATAGCAGTAACAATAGTACCATAATACAACTTTGAGGACATCATGAGTATTCATTGTTCAAAACCCATTCATCTAGGCATTTCACCAAAACATATAGGGGTTATGAGTTAGAGCGTGGGAATAGTTAAATCATGTAATAATCACATAATTTCAATAGTTAAAACATAGGTTAAGGATTTAACATGTGAATATCACCATTCAAACTTATCAAGGGTAATTTCAACCAAAATAAATTATAAAAATGATACATAATCAAAATTCATGCAATTACATGGATATATTTATATTAACACGTAAAAATCATAACTTTGAACTTGAAAATGGGTTCTTGGACTCCATGGGTGAAAAAGAATCATGGATGAAAATCTAACATACCTTAAAGCTTTAATCTTGCAAGAGAATTGACTTTCTTGGTAGTCCTTAGGTGGTGAATATTGAATTCTTGAGTTTTCTTGATGGAATAGTGATTGAACTTGATGAATTTGGGTAATGGCTAGGGTTTATTTTAGACAGAAATTAAGGAAATTGGGCATATAATGCCTTAACTGATGATAAATCCCATGTTTTCATAGACTGGGTGGTGGAAGAAGGCAAGAATGCCGCTTTAGGATTTAAATTCGTAACTGAAATGCCGGTTGGAGGCTTGGCACAATGCAATGACCTGCTTATCGCTATACCCGGCACGACGCAATGCAATCGCGTTGAGCTTCTAGAATCAAAATCCAAACATGACCCAAACCTCGTCCGAAAAATCTGAAACCTTCTCGAGACATGCTCCTTATACCCCTGAACATGAATTAACTTAGAGATCAAATTCTCGGGGTTGAGAAGATCACTTTAAAAATCATCAAAGTTAAGAGGCCAAAAATAAAACTAAGTCCTCAACACTTAGCTAAATTTTTAGGTTCTAAGCCTTCTATGCATGCACTATGGGCTGAACTGAGCTAAGACTAATATGGGGTATTATAATATCTCCTCCTAGGAACATTCTTCCTCGAATGAGACTAATTAAGATGAAACTATTGAGGAAACTAAATTCACTTACTGAACATACATAGCTGAAAACATAGTTACATAAATGAGTCTGAGAGATGATACATGACTGGACTGATTTATGAATGCATGTAATGATAGAAAGATGGCTATATAGTTGGAACTGAGAATGGAAAAGAGATAATCTAAGGAAACCTATTACCTTGAGCTGAGTTTGAGTTTCCAGAGAAAAGATAAAGGTACTTGATATGCATGTATGCTTCCGCTTCCCAAGTGGCACCCTTAATAGACTGATTCCGCCAAAGAACTTTGACCAAGGGAACTTATTTGTTCCTCAGTATACGAACCTGACGATAAAGGATTTGGACTGGGATTTATTCATACGAAAGGTTATCCTAAAATCCTGTACTTTCCAAAGGGACTACTACAGTTGGATTGCCAATACACCTCTTTAACAAAGAAACATAGAATACTGGGTGCACTAATGCCAAATTTCCTGGCAACTCACGCTCATACGCTACCTTCCCATAACGACTCAAAATCTTGTAAGGGATAACATACCAGGGACTAAGCTTCCCTTTCTTACCCAACCTATTTACTCTCATCATGGGAAATATTTTTAAATAAACTAAGTTGCCAACCTCAAACTCAAAATCTCTCCTTCTCACACCCGAATAGGATTTCTGTCGGCTTTGGGCTATCTTAAGACTTTCTTTGATCAGCTGAACTTTCTCCAATATATCACATTCTGAATTTTTCCCTATCAATGCCATCTAACTTACCTCAAAAAAACCAATAAAATATTTACATCTACTCTCATAAAGAGCCTCAAATGGAGCCATTTGAATACTAGAGTGAAAACTGTTATTGTAAGCAAACTCAATCAATGGCAGGTGATCATCCCAAGTGCCCTTAAAGTTAATAACATAAGCTCTCAATATGTCCTTTAGGGTCTGAATGGTCCTTTCTTCTTGACCATATCTCTGAGGGTGAAAGACTATACTGAGATGAACTTAGGTACCAAGACCCTTCTGAAAAGCTTTCCAAAAGTGAGAGGTAAACTAAGTACCTCTATCTGAAATGATGGATAATGGGACTTCATGAAACCAGACCAACTCCTTAATATAGAGCTTGGAATTATCCTCAGCTGAATAAGAAGAATGGACTTGTAAGAAATGGGCTAATTTGGTCATTCTGTCTACAATAACCCAAATTGAATCATGCTAGCAATGTGAACGAGGCAACCCTGTCACAAAATCTATGTTCACCTCTTCCCACTTCCAAGTAGGAATGTTGAACTCCTAAAAAGTGCCACTAGGCCTCTGGTACTCAATCTTAACCTACTGACAATTAGCACACTTAGCTACAAACTCTGCAATATCCCTCTTCATGCCACTCCACTAATAGATTTCACGCAAATTATGGTATATCATAGTGGCTTCTGGGTAAATAGAGTAATGTAAACTATGTGCTTCTGGATGAATTTGCTGTCTCAAATCATCAACACACGACACACACAGTCTATCCTAGCAATGCAATACACCATCTCCCCCTTGGGATAAAACCTCTACTTTCTGATCTCTGACTGAGTCCTTCAACTTCACTAGATTGGGGTCCCTATCTTGCTTTTCTTTAACTTTTGAAACCAAAGAAGATTCTAAACTATTCTGAACCCATATACTACCCTCAGTCGAGTCAATCAAATGAACGCCTAATCTAGCCAATTGATGAACCTCCTGAACCAACTTCTTCTTACCATTCTCAACATGAGCCACGCTACCCATAGACAATCTACTAAGGGCATCTAATACTACATTGTCCTTTCCTGGATAGTACAAAACACTTATATCATAGTCTTTCAATAATTCTAACCATATTCCCTGATGGAGATTTAACTCTCTCTGTGAAAATACATACTGCAAACTTTTATGGTCTGTGAACACATTAACATACACCCCATATAGATAATGCCTCTAAATTTTCAAGGCAAACCCAACAATTGCTAACTCAAGATCATGGGTAGGATAATTATTTTCATGGGGCTTAAGCTATCTAGAGGCATAGTCTATGACCTTACCTCTCTAAATCAAAACACAACCCAAACTAACTCTGGAAGAATCACAGTAAACAACAAACCTAACTGAACCATTTGGCGACGTCAAAACTGGGCTGAGGTGAGTTGAGTCTTCAAATTTTAAAAACTCTTCTCACAGGAATCCGACCAATAAAACTTGATTTTTTTTTTGAGTTAATCTAGACATGGAGGATGCAATAGATAAAAACCCTTCAACAAACCATCGGTAATAGCTAGCCAAATCCAAGAAACTCCTGATATCTGATGGAGTGATAGCTCTGGGCTAGTTTCTTACTGCTTTGATATTTTGAAGATCAATCCTAATGCCATCATAGGAAATAATATGGACAACGAAAGATACTGATCTTAGCCAAAATTTGCACTTACTAAATTTGGCAAACAACTGATGGGCTCTAAGAGTCTGTAATACAATTCTGAGATGGTCTGCATGATCATTTTCACTATGGGAATAGACAAAAATGGCATCAATGAAGACTATGACCAACATGTCCAAGTACTATTTGAACACTCTGTTCATCAAGTCCATGAAGGCTGCTGGGGCATTCATTAGTCCAAAAGACATGACTGGAATTCAAAGTTACCTTATCGAGTTCTAAAAGTTATTTTTAGAATGTCTTATTCTCTGACTTTGAGCTGATGATAGCTGGATCTAAGGTCTATCTTAAAGAAATAATTGGCACCCTAAAGTTGGTCGAATAAGTCATTAATTCTGGGGAGTGGATATTTATTCTTGATGGTGATTTTGTTCAACTGACATTAATCAATACACATTCTGAGGGAACCATTTTTTTTATGCATAAAAAGGACTGGAGCACCCTATGGGCAAACACTAGGACTAATGAATCCCTTATCTAGGAGGTTTTTTAACTGTTCTTTCAACTCTTTAAGTTTAGCTGGGGCCATTATGTATGGCAGAATAAAGTTAAAATGGGTATCTGGAAGAAGGTTTATTCCGAAGTAAATTTCCCTTTTGGGAGGAACACTGGGAAGGTCTTCAGGGAACACATCTAAAAATTCCCTCAATACTGAAACTGACTCGAGATTAGGAGTTTCAAAACTAGGGTCTTTGACTCGACCAAGATAGTAAACACACCCCTTGGATATTATTTTTCTCACTTTAAGATATGAAACAAGATGACCCCTAAGGGATGAAGTACTACCCCTCTATTCAAGGACTGGTTCATTCAGAAACTGAAATTGAACGACCCTATTTCTGTAATCAACTGAGGCATAACATAAGTGAAGCTAATCCATACTGAGAATGACATCAAAATTGGTCATCTCTAACTTATTTTGGGACCGGCTCCGAAATTAACAACTATATAGGGGGTTACAAAATAAAGTGAATATCTGAGGTCTAACAAAGCATATATATGTAAATGAAAGACCTGTAACGTACCCGTAACCATATTAGGAGAACTTTTCTGATCCTGTCAGTACTAAAGTGCATATAGTCTGTTCTGGTGCTGACCGCTAGTGGCACTGAAGGTGGCGCCTTGCTGAGTTGGGTGACCTGCTGAAGCTGATAATAAAAGTCATCAATATATGTATTTTATGGGTGATTAATCCATAAAATAATTAAAACAAAAATAAACAAACAACCAATAATATAAGTGAATTAAACGAAATTAATCCAAAACAATAATAATTATGTTCTTGGCTTTAACCCGGAAATAGGGTTTAGCCTTGAATGGAAATATTCATCATCCAATCCCTTGGAATGATGATACAAACCATTAAAAAACTAAATTAAATAATGATAAAACCTAATAAGAAGTTGTCAATGATGTCCCAAGTGATCTAGGGTGTTCCAAGATGATTAAAACAAAGTTTGGGGCGATAAATGTATAGTATACAAGTCATAAAACGACTTGGATTAGGTTTCCACGTTGTTTTCCTTCACTTGGGCAGAATTATCCCCATTTTGGTGGCCTTCGCGTCACGGTGACATGCCAATTCACATTTGTCAAAAAATCTGTCAAATTCCAGTGTCTCATCGCGATTTCAACGCGTCACGAAGCCTCCTTAAACCCCATTACATGCAACATGTGACATATATTCAATGATTTAGGCCCCTTTAGAAATCAGTTTTGTTTTGTAATCATCCATTGTCCTCTCCTATTGGTTACATGCGCCCCATACATTTCAGGGGTCTAAATTGTATCAAGCTTGTGTCTTGTGCTTCTGTGGTCAATTCCGAGCCTTTTTGAGTTATTTACACTTGATTTGAAACTTGTATATCCTTAATATATAATAATAATCCATTAAAAAAGCCTCATATAGCATTAAAAACAACAATTTAGAGCTCAAAACAATATAACATCCTCAATGATGAACTAGAAACACGAGCTAAGCATGGACTAATTTCACATTAAGCTTTAACTTATTGTTTTGACTCTTTTCTTGATTCAATTGATCCTTGAACATTATAAATAAGTTGTTTTATATATAAATACATAATAACCACCTTAAGAATTCATTAAAACACATTAGAACCCAACCCAAGAGACTAGACAAACACCTAGCTCAAGCTAGTTACACTAGTTTTCTCGGTTGACTTCTAAATGATCAATCTGAATCAAAACTCATGTGAAACCACCATTAAACATTGTAAATACATACTTGGACACATAAATGAATATTTATATCATTATCAACACATATAGCATAAGAATAATCCTTAAAATAAGGCTGAAAAGGCTAGAATAATAATGCTAGAATGAATAAATACACCAAACATCACCACCCCACACTTAAAGCTTTTTTAGTCCTCGAACAAATCTTAACTATAAACACCATGAGATGAAGAGAATCCACACTTCTAATACATGCAAGAAATTCAAGCTAGCATACAAAGACTACATGGAATGCAAGTTCACAACACTAAGCATGTTATACATAATTGTAAGCTCAGGAATCCTACTTCCAAAACATACTAGCCTCAAGAATGGACTCTAGAAGTAGAAAACTCATGCATATCGTTCAATTAAGGACATCATACAAATCACCCATATTCATCAAACATGTGTCCCTCACAACCAAAGAGTTACCCATAATAGCTCAAAATTATGCAATTCATAACATAATAGGTATAGGAATCAAGTTACACTCACTCTCACAAAGAATTCACAAGTTACACATAATGAACCATAGGCTTGCCCTTGGTGTAGTGGTCCACTAATAGTCGAATGTAAAGCTTAGAATCAATTAAGACTCTTTTGGGTTGTAATGTAGGCTAAGGGATGGGTAGAAACTATTTGGGAATAGTGACTATCCTCTCTAAGCGCTTTAATACACTAAATTAAACATTTAAAACCAATCTCAAACAACCAAATTACACTTTTTTATCCACCCATACCTTTTATTTTCTCCCCATCTCTTTTAAGCATTTTCACAAACACTTGGTGGATACATAGTTTACTACCACAAGAATCAATTTTTCTCTTTCTTTTCTATCATGGAAATATTTTTAACATCATTTATATCACATCAATCCATCATAATTCAATTATAAACACCAATAACTCTTACCTTGGAGCATCAATTTCACCTTTTTCTTCTTTAATTTCTCAAACTTCTTACCAAATCAATTTTTCATTAAAGCACTTAAGAGCATTTTAGATCAAATTATGGTCTATCAAAGAAGGGATTAGGCTACTTATGTGGCTACCAAATAAAAGGTTAAATTCTCAATGGGGGTTAAATAGGATAATGCACAAAGGGTAGGCAAAAGAAAAAGTAAAAATAAGGCTATTAAAGAAATGCCTAAATCATCTCCTAAACGGACACTCTTTATTTTGCTTTACACACACATCGGGCAAGTTCTAGACATCACATACAACGAGGAATATACAAAAACCTTACATGCACATGGCCTATGCTCAACTCAATAGGATCATCATAGACTTTCAAACAATAATAGCATGAATTCAAATTTAAGCCAAAAAGTACAAGAGTAAAAAACATGAGCCTAAGAGTCTAAAAAATAGTAATTCACACAATTCAACTGCTTTTACAAACAAACCCACTTGCATCATGTAATAAACAATAGCACCAACAAGAATATCTCACATAAAAAATTTTAAATTGTGCCCAAAAATTTAGGATTTTCCCAATCCTACACTTAAAAATCTACTTTGTCCCCAAAGTGAATTTAAAAGTAGAAAGATAGAAATACTCCCAGAGGCCTCTAGGCCTTGTAGCATCTTTACACATAAATGGGATCCATGGGACCCCACACTCAATTTTTGCGATGCTCCTTAGCTCAAGTTTATGGTATTCAGACTTCCATTAACTTGTGACTTAATCAAAAACAAAAACTATGTGAAATAAAAATTGAAAAAACTGAAAAGAAAACATACCTATTTTAACTTGGGTTGCCTCCCAAGAAGTGTTTAATTTAGTGTCGCGGCACGACCTATATCAATTTTTTCCTCCACCTTGAGGATATAAATTTCACCCTAACATCGTATCCATCTTCTCATCTCGATCATAGGAAAGTGGTACAAAGATTACTAAACTGAGTAATAGGATGTGCATGGTAAACCACTCAGCCTTAAAGTGAGATGTGTTTTTATATTGTTTGTCCGATGTAAAATCAAGAATATAGGATTCTTGTTCCTCATCTTCACACTCTTCTACTATTTTAAATGGTTCCACAGACAAGATATTATTTAAACATAATGTAGAAAAGTGATTTGAATGAGGCCCAACCAATCCTACTTCAAGATTTATACTTTCTACTACACACTCACTTTTATTCACCTTCTCCATTTCAGTCTCAGGATAAAGATAACAATTCAGTGGTAGTGATTTTTTTGTTTTGTCCACAAATTGGCTAATATCCTCCTCATTATTTTTGTTTTCTTAGCCACTGTAGATATGGTGGCAGTGGTATCTCCTCAACCTTTCAACAATTTTAGTTTCTGAGTACTCAGACTTCCTTGAATTATCTGCAATTATTTAAACAAATGGTTGGAAATCCACTTGATCTACAGTCTCCCTCTAGTTCTTTATGTATGCTAACAACTCAACATGAGACGCTAAAATTTATTTTAGCATCTCTTTCATGTTGCTAGTTGACTGATTTGGTTAGGCCTGTTGAAACTGCTGCTGCTGGTTATTCCATGATTGTGGTTGATTCTAAACCATTTTAATGTAGGTGTTTATATAATTTTTCCTTTTATCATAGCCCATAAATATTACTAAATCAAGATTGACAACACACATATCGTCAGAATGATCACTATGGCCACAAATCATACACCATATAGAATCATCATCACTCAAAAACCATCTATCCCTAGCTGCCATGTCAAGAAGTATGACAAAAAGAAATATAAAGAAAATAAAAATAAAAACTAATAAACTATGAACAACTCAATATCACTAAACTAATGTAACACTGCGTACTTTTAGGCTAGAATCTATACCGTCGTTCCTACGCATATAGACACAAACTAGATGATTCCTTATTAATATATGTGTGATGATCAATACCATAGTGTAGGAACACCTTTGAATATGAAATGATCTCACAAAAATTCCCTAACTCTAAGACGAGTTGAAAATATTTCTACAAATTAAGTTTTAGTGGATGTTTAAACTTGGGTCAAATTCAATCGACCATAACTTTTTGTATATAACAAATTAAAAAGGATGATATATATCAAATGAAAGATATTTGAGTCCTCTTAGAAACTCCACCAATTTTTCCTAAATACGATATCGAGGAAGAAAGTTGTGGGTATTTTACAGTGATCTATTTGAACTGCCAAAGTGCGATGGGAAGGCCAACAGACCGTCGCGCCAATGATGAACCGTCACCCAAAACATTACAACTAAGGCAGTAAGACTATTTTCTATCCATAAAATGATGGCTTGAGGTACAGTCTATCCCCAAGGTAACGGTTCGTCTCCCAAACCATCCCGCACCTCCGTTTAGCGATCAAAAAGCATTTTTAAAGGAATTTTTGGATCTTTTTCACCCTTTTTAACACTTAATTACATTAAATCAAAGGATATAACTTCTAATTATTCATAATATCAAAATATGGGTTTTTCCCAAGAGCAAGAAATTAAGAACCAACCTCTAAGTTCAAGATTTTCAAGGAACAAATCAAGAAATCAAGTTCTACTCTTTAATTAAGTAATCTAAGGTATGCGGGATTTTTCTAAAATATATGGGCTTATTGAAAACTCTTTGAATAAGATTTAAAGTTATGAAAATCATGAAATTTTAACAGGTTTTGGAATTATGTTTACAATCTTGCATTATGGCTTCTTTAATGATACTATTGTTTTGGTCTTGAGGCCTTTCCCCTAAATTGATTTGTACTCGGATATATGTATGTATAAAATTGAGTTGAATATTTAATTGAGATGATGAAAATATAAAATCCCTCTCTTTCTATGATTTCCCATTCTTTTCATATGATATGGATTATTTCGATGTATTTTGAGAAGCATGATACAAATGTCTTCATTATTTTTTATGAATTGATTGTGGTTTTGAATTGTAGAGAGGGGGCTTTACATGTTGATAAATTCTAAAAATAGATAGTAAAAGAATTGCATGGTTTTTTTCAAAAATACATGACCACCATATGTTTGTTTGAATTATTGAAAATATGAGAATCTTTGCATGGTTTTGACTTATGTTTTGAAATATGAATTCTCTTACACTTGTCTGAATACTTTAGTGGTCTGAACATTGTTTTAAATGAAAAAATCTTGCATAGTATTTTGTGGTTCAGAAATAGGACTTGTAAGTCTTGGTATGACGATACCAAAACAGATAATGCCATAACAGACACAAAGTAAAATTGAAATCAGATTTTACTTAGACATATAGATTTAGAATTTTAGAA
Organism: Capsicum annuum; assembly: GCF_002878395.1. Classification (NCBI taxonomy): domain Eukaryota; kingdom Viridiplantae; phylum Streptophyta; class Magnoliopsida; order Solanales; family Solanaceae; genus Capsicum; species Capsicum annuum. The sequence goes on from NC_061114.1 coordinate 50,884,118, forward strand.
AGATGCATGTTCAGAAAAGGCTGAAATTGGGCATAAAGAGATGTGAGGTGGTTACCTGAAGAAGACACGAGTTTAGAAAAATCATTGCCTAAAACTGTATTTTGCCGATACGGGTTATTATGTACCCTAGAAGGATTATACGCTTTCCTAGTGCCCTATGGTATATTAGACTTAGACACTCTAACTCTTGCGATAAACTTTGGTTAGGGGCTTGGTCGTCGAGTTAAGGGAGGAGTCCATATAGCCTGTGGGGTTGTAGACTTGTAGGGTGTACCACCTAACCTAGAAGTAATGTAAAGATTAGAACTACACTATCAAAATTATTTTTATGATCATTGAAATTGCCCATGTGTTTTAACTATTTCATAGATGATGTTTCAGACTTTCTCTCATCTTTGTTATATATATACAAATTATTTTGGATTGCTATTCATACGAATATGTTTGTATTGACTCCCTATATTTCAGGGTCTGAGGCTCAGTCTAGAGGTATTGCTAAGCCGTAGAGTTATTCAAACAAAAGTAAAGTGTGCAGTTAGTGAGACTTTTTTATTTTGGAAGGACTTTATTTTTAGTCACTTGTCATTTATTTTGGTTTAGGTCCACTGGGGGCCTTGTCCCAGATTCAGATAGTTTGTTGATAGCTTATGTAGTAGAGATTTCACAGACTGAAAATATGTTGTCTAAATATTGATAAATTTATTTCCGTACTGTTAAATAGAACTCATATTATGACCATGATTCCATTTATTATATTTTCCTATTTTTTCTTTATTTTATGAGTATTATGCATAATTACCAGATGTAAAAGGGTGTCTAGACCTCTATGCTTTGGGATGCTCATCACAGCTAAGGTCCAGGCTCGGGTCAAAAAACTTGGTATCAGAGCATAGTTCATGGTCCCAGGGTGTCTGCAATACTGTGTTAGGTGGAGTCTTGCTTATGGGTGTGTAGCGCACCATATTTATAAGCAGGAGGCACAAGACATTTAGAAATGTCTCACTTTTTTCATGTTCTAGTTCGTGCTATAGAGTCAAAATATCCCTCTTTCACACTCAAATTCATGCTATGGTATCGCCTTTATGAAAGTAAAGTTATCCTAAATTTTACTCTAATGTTCTTAGATATGCCTCGTCGTTGAGGTAATTCAAGTGCAGAAGTCTAGAATCTAAAGAGTATGGTCCTTTCTGATTGAGTCATGAAAGATTATAAAAATTGTGCAAGGACTTGAGAGGAGTCCGTTAGTGCTTCAAGGTGTATTGATTCAAGTGTAAACTTTGATCTTGATGAAATTATGCTTTTCACCCTGAGGTATTTAAGTGTATCCAGTCCCTTTCAAAAATTTTGTTCTGGATGTCATGCATAAGGGGAATGATGTGTAGAAGAATGTTGGAGCTGGAATTCTACCTCAGTTTTAGTGTATGTTAAAGTGTCATGACCTATTGATAGTGAGATTAGTCCAAGAAGATGGTGATATGAAGTCACAAGGTTAGAAGTCAGAGTGAGGGGGAACTTTTGTTTTGTGTAAATAATTATTATTTTTTATTGTATAAATATCGATTGAGGGATGATTTGTCATTTTATATTGATAGACTAATGTGGTAGTAATATTGATAGATTGTGAGGTATTCGATAGAGGAAGTGTTTGGCTGTGATCATTATCGATTCAAAACTAGTGAAGGATCCTAGAGTGGATAGTCATGGGGGTTATAAAAACCTCTTATAGGATGTGAATGGAAATGGTTAGATTATCCAATAAGTTATAATTATAGATTCATTGTTGTATGTGGAATTTGAAGGTAGTCTAAATGTATGCATGGGTAAGTAAGTATGATGTGAGAAGGTAGAATATGTAGATAAGATCGTATTGGGTTATAATATAAGATTAAGGTTGACCATGTATATTATGTCACTTTACCCCCTTGACCTTTTTTTCTTTAGTGGTTGTAAGCTAGTACTTCATATGAGAAGGTATGTAGTAGATTTTTAGATTTAACAGTAATGTCATGGAGGGGTTGCATTTGTAGGTAGTAGTTAAATGAAATGAGTATTTTGAGTTGATTTTCCAATTTGGTGGACTAGAATAATATATATTACATGCTTCATCGGTGGTATGTGATTGTTGCTAGACTATAGGCTTGAACTTTAGATGTAGAATGTGGTGGTAATAATAGTAGCTTAAGGTTAATGATGTATGTTTTATGGGAATGAATTAGTAGGCTTGATGGGATTTGTGAAAGAGCCTAGGTTGATAATTCATGACAAGTTTAAGTGGTAATTATGAGCTATATGGGTATATCTATATAAGGACTAGTGTTAAAATAATTAATTGTGGATGAGTCATTAAGTGGATAGGGGCGTAAGTATATAAGAATAAGTTGCACCCCCTGGTAGTATGGCGTTAGGTAAGATTTGATGATATAAGTTATGTGATTAACAGTCTAATGTTAGAAGGTTAAGTAGTGGAGAGTGGATATTTATGTGATAAGGAGTGAGGATGTGTATGCTCATGAGACTATGAATTGTAGGCTGATGACGATAGAGTATACTTAAGAAGGAAAGTTTAGCATTTATATGTATAAGTGTTTTACGTACCTAGTTTGCATTCTTAAAATTATAGTATGGAAAAGTCTGGTGAGTTTTTGTACGGTGTTCGTTAGAGTTGAATTGAGGAAATGTGGGTAGGCAATATGAGCCTTGGGTATGGTTTTACAAATTTTGTTAAGTTGTAGGTTATGTGATTAGAGGTGTAATACGAGTATTCTACGGGGTTGAAAATAGAGTGTTAAGTGTTTAGAAGTGTGGATGTCCATGCCCATAATGATATTAGTCATGAGTTGATGATTTTGGGGTAGAGGAAGTTGTGATTAGTATCCCTGAGGGGGGATGCCCCAGAAAGAATTTAGAGTCTTTATGTTAAATTATTGAGGAAAGTCTGTGTTCATGTGTATACTGATATCCCTTATTGCATTAAGAACTGTGGTTATAGATTGAAGAGAGGTTATATTCTCAAGTCTAGGAGGGTGACATTGATCTAAGGGGGAGATGATGGATTAAAGTAGTTCCCAAATTTTTATTTATTTATTGTGTCATGTTTCAAGTAAGAATCATGCTAAATCAATTCCTCTTCAAGCAAGCTCCTCCTACTTTGATTTGAATGAACTTCTACCAATGTCTTATGTATTCACGTCTTGCCTATTCCTAAGGTTTGAGCTCTCTATGTAACTTATGTAATGTTCTGATATCCAAACAAGGAGCAATAATGTCCCTCAGAGATTCAATATCCCAAGTATCCCAGCCCTATGTTATATTGCTTATGAACCATAAATCTATGTCCTAAATCATGGGGAGAGGGGGGGAGGGGAGGTTCTAAAGAACTATGTTTTTGTAAGTTACTGATTCATTTTATGTCGGGATTAGTCAAATGATATAGTTATGCAAACTCATGACTATTTCAGCTCAAAAAATTAGAAGCCATAGCTTCGAATAGAAGTTCTTGTCTCAATCATTGACTTTATCAGTTTCGAAATTTTGTTATATGACTCATGATATATGAGATCATGTTCCTTACTATGGTCATTCCTAAGAACTCGTGCTATATTGAAGTTTAGGCCATAACGACTCTTCACTCATGATCTAAGCAATTGACATATGAAACCCTTCGTGATTGTATTGTATGTTCAACTCATGTCCCACCTTAAGTAGTGAAATAAGTATAAGTTATGGTCTAATAGTGTTGCTTCCATTCATGATGTTTATGCTTGGGTCACTCAATGACCCTCTGTATATCAGTATAATAGTGGTTTTGGAAGCGTAGTAATGTGTTAGGTGGGGGAGTAGATGTTCTTGAAGGTGAAAAATTTTGATGTGATTCTCGATCTAAGGTTATAGGTGAAAGGGAAAAGAAAGTGATGAACTTTTGTTGTGTAAAATAGCTAAGAAGGAGAAATGTGGAAAAAAAATTCGAGAGTGATTGAAATTGTTGGTGTTAGTAGAGCGATCTATGTAGTGGGTGTAGTAATGATTAGGCTTGAATGTTCTAATTGATGAAAAGACAAACCTATGTGCCATATGGTTATTATTCTTTGAATTAAGACTTGAGGTTGTTGGATTAATGTGATGAGGTGAGGTGATTTCTTATTGTGATTTAGAGTGCAGGGTCTCGTAGTTTAAATTAGCACTTCTTTCCTCCGAGTTAGGCTTGAACATAAAAGTATTATACGGCAGGACACAAAATTCTTGTGGTTAGATGTGTTATGGGAGAATATTATACCGGAAATGATGAAGTATGTTGATTAATATTGGGGTATAGACAAGTAGTGTCTCTAAGTTTAAATCTTTTCATTATATCTTGTAAGATGGAGAATGCTAATATTCTTATATCTCGCAAGAATCATATCTCATGTTTTGTACCAATCTTAATCAGGCTAAGGAATCTTAGAAAAAATTCATGTCTTACAATGTTTTGATCATGTACCATAAAACACAGGCCAAGATCATGTTGATGTCAGATTTTGTCATCTCAGGTTTCGTGCTTATCCGTTTTCCTAGGGGCTATCATGATGATCGTGTGATGAATTTGCATATTTTTATTGAGGGAAAATGTTCAAATAAATATTATGTTCTTTATTCTACACTTTTAGAGCTTCAAGAAGTTCCTACCCATCATTCGGGGACGACTGATCCCAAGGGGGAGATAGTGTAACACCCCGTACTTTCGGGCTAGAATCTAGACCGTCATTCCTACGTGTATAGACCCGATCTAGATGATTCCTTGTTAATATAAGTGTGGTGACAAATCCCATAGTGTAGGAATAACTTTGAATATGAATTGAGGTCACAAAAATCCCCTAACTCTAAGACGAGTTGAAAACATTTCTACCGATTAAGTTTTAGTGGATGTTTAAACTTGGGTCACCTTCAATCGACCATAAATTTTGTATATAATGAGTTAAAGGGCCTAATATATATCAAATGAAAGGTCTTTGACACCTCTTTCTAACTCCACCAATTTTGCCTAAATCCAACATTCGCGTAGAAAGTTATGTCCATTTTACCGTAAGATATTTGAACTGCCAAAGTGCGACGGGAAGGCCGATGGACCGTCGCGCCAGGGATGAACCGTCACCCAAAATGTCGTAACTGAGGCAGTAAGCCCATTTTCTGGCCATAAAGCAACAGTTTGAGGGATGGTCCATCCCCAGGGTGATGGTTCCTTGCCCAAACCATCCCGTACCTCCGTTTAGCGATCTAAAGCCATTTTAAAGAGATTTTTGGGTCTTTTCCACCCTTTTTAACACCTAATTACATCTAATCAAAGGATATAACTCCTTATTCATCCATAATATCAAAATTAGGGTTTTTCCCAGGAGTAAGGAATCAAGAACCATCCTCTAATTTCAAGATTTTCAAGGAACAAATTAAGAAATCAAGTTCTACTCTTTAATTAAGTAAGTTAAGGTAGGTGGGGTTTTCCTAAACTCTATGGACTTGTTAAAAACTCTTTGAATAAGATTTAAAGTTATAGAAATCATGAAATTTTAAAGGAGTTTTGGAATTATGTTTACAATCTTGCATTATGAATTCTTTAATGATACTATTGTTTTGGTCTTGAGGCCTTTCCCCTAAATTGATTTGTACTCGGATATATGTATGTATAAAATTGAGTTGAATATTTAATTGAGACCATGAAAATATAAAATCCCTCTCTTGCTATGATTTCCCATTCTTTTCATACGATATGGATTATTTCAATGTATTTTGAGAAGAATGATACAAATGTCTTCATTATTGTTTATGACTTGATTGTGGTTTTGAATTGTAGAGAGGGGGCTTTACATGTTGATAAATGCTGAAAATATATAATGAAAGAATTGCATGATTTTATAAAAAATACATGACCACCACATGTTTGTTGGAATTGTTGAAAAGATAGGAATCTTTGCATGGTTTTGACTTATGTTTTGAAATATAAATTCTCTTACACTTGTCTGCATTCTTTGGTGGTCTGAACATTGTTTTAAATGAAAGAATCTTGCATGATATTTTATGGATCAGAAATACGACATGCAAGTCTTGGTATGACGATACCAAAACAGACAATGCCATAACAGGCACAAAGTAGAATAGAAATCAGAATTTACTCAAATCTACAGATTTAGAATTTTAGAAAGATGCATGTTCAGAAAAGGCTAAAATTGGGCATGAAGAGATGTTAGGTGTTTACCTGAAGAAGGCATGAGTTCAGAAAACTCATTGCCCAAAATCGTGTTTTGCCGATACGGATTATTATGTCCCCTAGAGGGATTATATGCTTGCCTAGTGCACTGTGGCGTATCAGACTAAAAAACATCAACTCTTGTAGCAAACTTGAGTTGGGGGCTTGGCCGCCGAGTTAAGGGCGGACTTCATATAGCCCGTGGGGTTGTAGACTTGTAGGGTGTACCACCTAACTCAAAAGTAATGCAAAGATTAGAACTGGACTGTAAAAATTATTTTTAAGATCATTTAAATTGCCCATGTGTTTTAACTATTTCACGCATGATGTTTCAGACTTGCTCTTATCTATGTTATATATATAAACATTATTTTGGATTGCTCTGGGTACGAGTACGTTTGTATTGACCCCTTATATTTCTAGGTCTAAGGCTCAGTCTAGAGGTCCTGCTAAGCCGTAGAGTTATTTAGACAGAAGTGAAGTGTGCAGTTGGTGAGCCTTCTTTATTACCAAGGCCTATTTCTTTTCAGTCACTTGTCATTTATTTTGATTTAGGTCCACTGGGGGCCTTGTCCCAGATTCAGATAGTTTTTTGATATCATATTAGTAGAGATTTTGCAAACTGAAAATATGTTGTCTATATGTTGATAAATTTATTTTCGTATTGTTAAAGAGAACTCAGAATATGACCATTATCCCATTTATTATATTTATGCATCTTTTCTTTATTATACGAGTATTGTGCATAAATACTAGATGTAGAAGGGTGTCCGGGCCTCTATGGTTTTGGATGCTTGTCAAGGCTAGGGTCCCAGCTCGGGTCGTGACAACTAAAAATAAGATAGTTCTCTAGTTACAAGTCCCTGGCAACGGCACCAAAAACTTGATAGAATCAAGTTTGAATAGTCCAACAACATAATTAAGCGGGGATGCAATAATCCAAGTAAGTTAATTAAAGCTATCATCCTACGTTTGAATCAAGTAAGGCATCTAAATACATCTCTGTCCTTGACGCTAAGATCAATTCTTTATTTTATAAAAGAATAAAAACCCAAACTTTGTTTATTCCCATGTTCTATCTCCCTATTCCCTCTCCCAATATCAAAAGGTCAACAATATATATATATATTTTATAGGTGATCAATCCATAAAAAAATTAAAACAAGAATAACAAACAACCAATAATGATAAGCGAATTAACCAAAATTAATTAAACAAAATTAACCCAAAACAATAATAATAATGTTTTTGGATTTAACTCCGAAAAGAGGGTTTAGCCTTGAATGGAATATTAATCATCCAATTTCTTGGAATGATGATACAAACCATAAAAAAAACTAAATTAAAGAATGATAAAATCTAAAACAAAGTTGTGTTACCCTCCAATGATGTCCCAAGTGATCTAGGGTGTTCCAAGATGATTAAAATAGAGTTTGGAAAGTTATATTTATAGTATACAAGTCATAAAACGACTTGGATTAGGTTTCCACGTCATTTTACTTCAGCTGGGAAGAATTTTCCCCATTTTGGTGGCCTTCGCGTCGCGGTGACATGCCAATTCACAATTATCAAAAAATCTCTCAAATTTCAGTGTCTCAATGCGATTTCAACGCGTCACGGAGCCTCCTTAAACCACATTATAATCTCTACACACTATATATTCAATAATTTAGGACTCTTCCAAATCCAGTGGTGTTTTGTAATCATCCACTGGGAACTCTTAATTTTTACACGAGCCCCATACATTTTAGGGGTCTAAATTACGTCAAGCTTGTGTATTGTGATTCCGTGGTCAATTCTGAGCCTTTTTGAGTTGTTTCTACTTGATTTGAAGCTTTTATATCCTTCATATATCATCATAATTAATTAAAAAAGTCTAATATAGTATTAAGCACAACAATTTAGAGTTCAAAACAACACAACATCCTTAACGATGAACTAGAAATACGAGCTAAGCATAGACTAATTTCACATTGAGCTTTAACTTATTGTTTTGATTCTTTTATTGATCCAATTGACCATTGAATATTATAAATAAGTTGTTTTACATATAAATACATAATAAAAACCTTAAAAACTCATTAAAATACATTAGAACCCAACACAAGAGACTAGACAAACACCTAGCTCAAGCTAGTTACACGAGTTTTCTTGGTTGACTTCTAAATGATCAATTTGAATCAAAACTCATGTGAAATCACCATTAAACATTGTAAACATATACTTGTACACATAAATGCTCATTTATATCATTATGAACACATATATCATAAGAATCATCCTTAAAATAAGGCTAAAAGGATAAAATAGTAACGCTAGAATGCATAAATACACCCAACATGAACTGCCATAGTGATCTTGGTTTTCTCTAAGTTAATCATCTTGTGTATTATAATTTTTTTTGTATTCCTAAGGATGTACAAACGTTATAAGGGGTGTTTAGATTGGCTTATTTTTAAGTACTTTTGGCTTTTAAGCACTTTTTAGTTTTAGTAGTGTTGGCGAAACTAAAGAGTTCTTTTAAGCACTCACTTTTAGGTAAAAAAAGTACAAAAATAAGCCAAAATCCAAAATTAGGGTCTCCCCTACTTATGGATTCTAGATTGTAGCTTATAAGCTACTTTTTAAAATCTTATCCAAACACCCTCTAAGTTGAGGGTGTTGATATGTCGTGGATTTGTGACCCTTGGGATGCTTAAAATAAGGAATATTTGTAATTACAAGGATATATTTATATGTATATGATGGGGTTTTTGAATGTTTGAAAGATAAATAGGCTCGAAAGAAAATGCTAAGAATCAGACGTAAGAGGATCAGAAAATTAATGCCATGACCATGGGATTTGACCATAGTCCTACCAAGAATCAGAGAAGTGTTTCTCAAAAGTCACTCAGATGGAAACATCCTATAATCATGAAATAATACTATGATCGTACAAAGTAATCACATGAAAGAGACCTAAAATCGGTCTTGCAGGAGTCAAGTGCATAAAAGATCATATAAGAGCCCTCCATGACCGTGTTGATCATACGATCATTCTTTGAGGTCATGGAAAGAAGGACCAGATGATTAAAGTAATATTGGAGCAGAAGATAACTAGGCACGATTGTGCCTGGGAACTATGAGTCCATACTAAGAACCGTCACAACCAAGACCTAAAGTATTACAAGTCTAGTTCTAACCACAAATATCAAAGGAAGATCATGGGTTCTAACCACGATCGTACCTTCCTTTCTTCCTATACACCAGCCTAAATTTTCTATTTGTATAAGGATAGGTTTTATTTTGTCTATAAATACTCATATGGGGTCTTTTGTATGAGTTTACACTCTTTCATATTTGACAACAAGGCATATTCTTGGGATTTCACAAACATCATTTCTAAGATTTTAATTCAGGTTGAGATTTCAGAGTTTTCTTACTATTGTAATTTTGTAACTATGTTTTCATATATGAATTCTTATTGTGTGCTTGCAATTATGAGTATCTAAACACTATAACTAGGGTTGTGGGACCCATGATGGATTAAAAAAGTTGTGTTTGAAGTACAAGGTGATTCTCGAAAGGTAGTTGAGCATGTATTATTATTTCTTTAGCTTTGGTTGGTTTCTAACAAGTGCATTCTTTGAAACTCTTCCTATCTCTACTCTAGAATTAAGCAAGAGTAACTGGATAGGACTAATCAACAATAAGACTTGGATTTATCTTCATTTAATAGGCCTTGAGTAGGTAAATGGGAAAGATTATATCGGATCATAGATAGGGTTTAGTAATGTAACACCCATGACACATGAAACTTTGTGCTTGGGATAGTCAACTACTAGAGGAATAATCTACTCGGTTAAATGATATATAACCTTCTAATTGCGCATGCCAAATACCATAGAGATCACTAATGTATGGAGAATCTATGGATTTATGAAATCATTGGGGAACATAGTCCTAGTGCCTTTCTCATATGATTACAAATCTCACAATCAACAATTGTTACTATTACTCTTTTGTTTCACAAATCCCCACCTTTTTACTTATTTTTCAATTACTTAGACTAATACTTAATCGAAATTTGACATATTTCCTGTTGGATAAACCCCAAACTCTTTAGGTTCTATATTTGATTTAGCAATCACTTTATACTTTTTAGAGATGTAATTTGGATGACATCAATATTCAACTCTTACCTAGAAGCTGTAACTTGTTATTTGAGAGTCCTTGAACTAAGTCGTTCCTTTAAGGGAAGAGTTATAAACACATCCCATAAATCAAGAAAGAAAGTAATAGTGTTAAGTCTTTCCCATGGAGCGTACATTGTTGTTTAAAAGTCCTTAGGCTAAGTCTTGCCTTTGAGGAATGAGTTATAGAATAACTCACAAAATCAGACACAATATAGTATTGTCAACTTTTGCCCATGGGGCATAACTTGTTATTTGAAATTTCATGGGCTAAGTCTTACCTCTAAAGTTTGAGTTATAGAGTATTTCATAAATTAAGACAGAATATGGTAGTGTGTACTCTTTCCTATCTAGCATAACTTGTTGTTTAAAAGTCCTTGGGCTAAGCCTTGCCTCTGAGGCAAGAGTTATAGAGGATTTCATAAATCAAAACATAATATAGCAGAGTCAACTCCTACCCACAGGGTGTAACTTGTTGTTTGAAAGTTCTTAGGCTAAATCTTGTCTTTAAGGAAAGAGTTATAGAGCATCTCATAAATCAAGAAACAATGTGGTAATATCAACTCTTGTCCATGGGGCTAACTTCTTGTTTGAAAGTCCTTGGGATAAGTCTTTCCTCTATGAAAAGAGTTATAGAGCATCTTATAAGTCAAATATAATGGTAGTTTCAACTGTTGCCCATTATATGTAACTTATTGTTTGAAAGTCCTTAGACCAAGTCTTGTCTCTAAGGCAAGAGCTATAGAACATCTCATAAATCAAGACACAATGTGGTATTGTAATCTTTTGTCCATGAGCAACTTGTTGTTTGAAAGTCCTTGGGCTAAGTTTTGCCTCTAAGCAAGAGTTATGGAGCATCTCATAAGTCAAAATACAATGTGGTAGTGTCATCTCTTTCTCTTTGTACACAACTTGTTTTTTGAAAGTCCTTAGGATAAGTCTTTCTTCTAAGACAAGAGTTATAGAATATTTCATAAATCAAGACACAATATGATAGTGTCAAATTTTACCCATGGGGTGTAACTTGTTGTTTGAAAGTTATTGGGATCAGTCTTGCCTTTGAGAAAAGAGTTACAGAACATCTCATAACTAAAAATACAATGGGGTAGTGTCCTCTTTCCCATGGGACGTAAATTATCATTTGAAAGTCCTTGAGCTAAGTCTTGCATCTAAGAAAAGATTTATAGAACATCTCATGAATTCAAAACACAATGTGATAGTGTCAACTCATGTCCACTAGATGTAACTTGTTGTCTATAAGAAATTGAATAAAAGAAAATAAAAAAAAGAACAAGAATAAGGGTTGACGAAAAAGAAAAAATATTAAGAAAAAGAAAAAAATAAAAGAAAATGAAAAAGTGAAAAAAATATAAGTTGAAAAAAAGGAATAAACAAAGAAAAAACATAAAGGAAAAAATAAATGAAAATAAAGATTGAGTAAATTTTAATTTTGAAAAAATAAAAAACCAAATAAAAAATATAAAAGAGAAAATAAGAAAAAAATAGAAGCTGAGAGGAGAAAAGAAAAAAAGTAATGGTTGAGAATTTTTTTTTGTAAAAAAGAGAAAATAAAAAAGAAAAGTCAAAGTTAAATAAAAAAATAAAAAAGAAAAGTTTAAAGATAAATATAACTTGGAGAGTTGTTTAAAAATATCTGAGGTATAGAGGGGAAAATTGAATTTCTATACATAAAAAAAAAGGAAGACTAGTTTTGTAGGACTTTTCATGTGGGGACCAAAACACCAAGTCAGTCACTATGGGAGTCATTTTTATAGTTTATCCCATCCCATCCATCCTACCCCGTAAGAACAGTGGGATGATTGGGCATAGTGTATCTTCTCCCTTATCCCTCCACCTTAAGATCCTGTCCCTCTTTAAGTCTCACGCTCTTTTTTATTTTGTCTTATTCCATTTAAATCATGTTGTCTCGTTGAATAGTTCAGATTTAAACCTAAACTTAAGGACCACTTTAAGTTTTTTTTTGTTAAATCTTCTTTCTTAATTTCAAGTGAAGCGGACAAAAATTTATTTTTGGACTACCACTGAATTTATATATGATGTTAATTATTTTGTTCTTTTTTTCAAGTTTAGTTGCTTTGAGTATAACTTTAAACAACACAATTGAAGTTGAAAATTACGTTGCACTCCGAATTTATTTCGTATGAAGTATTATCTTGTGAAGACTAAATATCAAATGTTTTTTTCCTAAAATTTAATATGGCTTTGCCAAGGCTAATTTCAGATATTTTTGACTAAAGTTGTGGCAATTATAAAATCTAACTTTTATATATTCAAGTTGAAGAAAAAGATGAAGAGAACTAAAGTTGCACTATCAACCTAAAGCAAGTTGAGATTTGGGGATATTTTCAAACAACTGGTGATAACAGAAGAAATAGTCAGATTGAAGGAAGAGTTATTTAAAGAATAACCAACAATTGCTAATAGAGTTGTTTTACGAAGAGCGCAAGCTGAATTAATGCAATATTTACATTATGAAAAAGAGTATTGGAGGCAAAAAAAATAGGAGTTCAATGGTTTACTAAAGCAGACAGTAGCAGTAAATTTTTCTATGCACTTGTCAGAAAAGGAGGAAGAGATTAACAATTAACGAAATGATTAGGTAAGATGGGTCTTGGATTGAAGAAAAGGAACAACTGGCTATTGAGGAAGTAGATTTCTTTCAAAATCAATTCATAAAAAATGTTAATTCTATTGGCTACAGTTTACTAAATCATATTCCAACTTTGATCACAGAAAAAGAAAATATAATGTTGAATGCATGTTCAATAGGGAAGGAAATCAAAAAGGTGATTTTTGAATTGAATGGGGATAATGCTGGTGGTACAGTTGGTTTTACATGTCATTTTTATTAGGTTTGCTGGAATATTGTTGGAAGGAATATTATTAAGGTGGTTCATTCTTTTTTGGAGATTTGTACTTTGCCAAAGTCAATTACTCATACTAATACAGTGTTATTGCCTTAAATGGAGGTGGTTCAAACATTCTCTAATATGAGGTCTATTAATTTGAGTAATTTCTTGAACAAGATAATTTTAGAAATTATACATGACAAGTTGAATGGGTTGCTACCTAGAATCATTTCACAAAATCAATTTGATTTTATAAAAGTGAAAAGTATTAAAGAGAATGCACTTTTAGGATAAGAAATTATTGCTGACATAATGAAAAAAGAAAAGCCTTTGAATGTGGTTATCAAGTTTGACATGTCAAGGCCCATGATAGAGTGTATTGGAGCTTCCTGATAAAAATTCTAGAAAATTTAGGGTTTGATAATCTGGTGTTGGATCATGAATGATTAATGGTATTCTATTCCGGTCAATGATCAATCTCATAATTTTCACTCTTTTAGGAGGTAAAGCAAGGGGAACCATTATGCCCTACTTTTTCTTACTACCTATAGTTTGTCTAAAGCTCTGAAAATTTTATGTAACAACAAAGATTTCAAGGAATTTAGGATGCCAAAGTGTAACATCTCAAAAAATTTTGGTGTCTAAGTTTAACATTTTAAGTGTGTATGACCCTGAATATATAAAGAGTTACATGGTAAGCATATTTTACGAAGAACTATAGTGCATACGTATACATATAACTATAGTGCATATAATGTATATGGCTGCTACTGGTAGGATAAAAAGGGATTTTAAAAGTTTTAAACTTTAACTTGTTACTTTCAAGTGGGGGACACTTTAGTTGATAGAATATATTAAAATAAGTGATAAGGAAAACAAAAAGAAAGAATTGTTGATTTGGGAAAAGTCATGTATAATACTAGTACTTGACAAAAAGGGAAAGAAAAAAAAAGGGGAAACCTATATGCGATTTGGGAAAAGTCACGTATAGTACTAGTACTTGACAAAAAGGGAAAGAAAAGCAAAAGGGAAAAACCTATATGTGTGTACTAATTGATTAAGAAAAGAAAAAGAAGGAAAAACTAAGAGTAGACTTCACAGGAACTCTTGCCAATAATTGAAAAAAAAAAGGTCCTAGTGTGGTATTTGGCTTTAATCATTTCATCATCTTCTTCTTGCAACCAATACAAAAAGGAAGCAATTGATTTGGTTCTTGCTTGTGATTCATAAACAAGATGAAGTGGTACTACTAGTGTTTCCACTGTTTAGCTACTTCTCCTCTTTCAACATCAAGGGATTAATTTCAAATTTAGAGTTGGGATTGAATCCTAAGAGGTAAATTCTCTAACCCTTTATTGAATTTAATTATGAATACGTATTTGGGGATGGTTAATTTGAATATTGATACTAGATCTCAAACCAGGTTTGTTTGATTAGTATTCTTGAGAAAAAAGAAAAAATGTAAAATTTTGATCAAAGTGGAGTTTGTAGGAATTCCTAGATATTGGATGGACTTAAGATGGGATTTTATAAATTCGCATCTAAAGAATTATTTCAGATTCTATTAAGGAATATGATCAATTTCGGGTGTAAATAAAAGTTAGCAAAATAAATTCTTAAATATTTTCATGAGTTATTGATGGACGGATATGTTGTCCTTGTAGTTAGTGAATTGTTATTGTATAGCAAAAATTGGTGGTTGGAAGGGAAAAAGCTAAACCTTTCTTTGCCAGTAAGGCCCTACCCTATGTCATGTGCTCCTTTTTATCAATATTAACATAATTCTCAGAAAATACGAGGGTAGAATCTTTAAATTGTCATGCACATCATTTCCTCATTCTACCTTCAAGATTATAAGTATCTACCTTCCTCTCCTTGTGTCAAGTTTTCTCAATATTACGTATTATCGTAAATCTCTTTACTTATTAGTTCTTAGGCTACATGTTATATATATCACTGGTTAGGAATAAAAGTAAATAGTCATATCATAGTTGTACTTGTATGCATTAGCTAAGTGATCACTACCATTATTCACATGTCATAGGACTTTAAGACATTATTTGATAAATATTAACGATGAGAGGGTACATAGTTTTTTCTTGGCACATCCGCTCGATGTGATTCTGTGTACAAGATAGAGGCTAGGCCATTATAGTGAGCCCAGACATTGGGGCACACTCACCTTTGTCCCATCATTTATTTTTTGTGTCAGTTGGAATGACAAACACTGGTTTCCCTGACTCGAGCAAACTTATTACATATGTGGCCTGCGGGCAGACCCTCATAGTGAGCCTCTAGGGGGTGTACCTTCTATCAAACTATGGTTACAATTTTAGATATAAAATTATAGCAATGCATATTTGAGAAGCATAGTCTCTGTACTTGCCTCAAATTTCCTTCGGTGGGCCATCTTATGATCATTTGTATTACATATAGGTTAAATACATCACCTAGGGATATTATAGGCTCTATAGTATTTATGGGAACTATACCATTAACTAATAATGTTGGTGCATAGGTTACAGTTTCATATCGTATATGTGTTACTTGCTTACTCATACTTATTTCACTTTATTATTTGATTCATTTGAGTTTCCGCACTTGCTCATCTATTAATCTACGTTCTTTAATTCTCGTACATATTGTTTATGTACTAACGTCTTTGTGGCACTGGGCTTTGTTGATGCAAGCTTAGATCCTCAGGATAGTAGACGTCCACGTTAAGCCCTATTATCGTTTTCAGCTAATATTTTGGTGGACTATCTCTCTATGGACCCAGTGTATGTATAGTATTTTTTACTATATGTATAGGTCTTAGTTGGTTATGTCGGGCCTTATTCCAACCATTCATTTGTAGTATTACATGTTAAACTAACTAGAAGCTTCATGGACATCATACAGTACTGTATTGTACATTTTTTGTTAATATAACTCACTCATGTAGATATACAGGTCATATTAGATATCCTACTCATTATTATCCCATAATCTTATGTATGTCAAAGGTACTAGTAAAGTTAGTGTATACGGTTTTTGTTCGTTATTATCATTTTGGGGAGTGACAAACTTGTTATCAGATCCTACGTTCAATTGTCCTAGAGAGTCCTTGATGCTGTGTCTAGTAGGAACTTAATTATCGACATGACGCACACCACATTTATAATTAAGGGACTATGTACATTTAGGAATTTGACCTTAATTTATAATCTAGATCATGCTATAGAGATAAATCAGAGAAAATTACTTTTGACTCATATTCTGCTTATATGTGATACAAATCATATCTGCTACAAAAAAGGATAAAATTGCCCAGTAGGCCACTATCAGCACCACTCAGGAGGCAACCACTATAGGACAATCCCCCGTATTAGTAGATCTAAATAGTACTCATGAAAGTTTTATGGGTTCTATGCTTCCAAGTCCTTAAATAACCGAGATGGATAGAACTATAGGGGTTTATATACCTCTAATCATACAAACAGTAGTTCCTATCCCGCCACCAGGTGACTCAGACCCAAATCTTAAAGGAGCAATACAGTTATTTACATAGTTAGTAGTCGATTAGGCTCAAAGATAGAATATGGATTTACTTGTTGCTACTCAAAGATGGGTAGCCAAATCTAAGATCAAATATTTCCTTCGTATGAATCCACCAAAATTCATAGGTTTTAACCTTGCATAGGACCCTTAGTAGTTCATTGATAAAAGTCATAAAATTTTAAGGTGATGCGGGTATCAAACATAAACACGATTAAATTGACCACTTGTCAATTGAAAAAGTTGTTGTTTATTGGTATGGTATATGGGTAGCTTCCAGAGGTCCGAATCTTCCCTAAGGCGTGGAAAGACTTTGCAAAGGCCTTCATAGATCATTTTATTCCATTAGATCACAGATAGGAAAAGGTAGATCAATATCTATCTTTAAAATAGGGTAAACATAGAGTAAAAGAGTGTCATTTGCGGTTTACATAGTTGTCTAGATTTTCTCCATAAGTGGTTAGCAAACACACGTCACAGATTTATCACTTTGTGAATAGCCTCTTTGGTCCCTTGAAGGACCCTTTTTTTGTTGATGCTATGAATAAATAATTGGATATAGCAAGGATAATGGCGTATACTCAATAGTTAGAGACGAATTAGAATAATTGTGAAGTAGATAATGAAAGGGAGTAGAGTAAGAGAGTTAGGATGGTCAACCAGTATTAGGGAAGTAGTGGAGCTTCCACTATTACAGAGTCACCTAGGTAAATCCAGTTAGTTGTGTTCTCCACATCTAATGCTCCAACTCAGTTTTTAAGGCACAAGTATGAGCAGGGTCAAACTTCTAGAGCACCATACTTACGGCCTCAGAGGGGCACTAGTCGAGGGTAACCACCTTCACCTTCTTGTAGGCAATGTGTCCAAGCACATAGAAGGGAGTCTCAACGTGGTTTAAATATAAGTTATTGGTGTGGTATAGAGGGTTATATAGTATGTTACTTTCCATAACGAAGAGAAAAAGGTAGAGGTGATCGAGCATAGCCTATAGGCAACCTCATAATCATTGGTGCCTTATCCTTCTTGCAGTCCTCAGACACCAGTTGGTGGAGGATCTTATTGGGAAGAGGGCTCATTTTAAGTGCTGTCCTAAATCATATGCACACACTAGCTGGCTGGCAAGATTCAAAAGACATATAAAGATGTGCTCATAGGTACCTTAGTTTTTTTCACATGATGTATATTCCTTGATAGGCCCTAGATCTACCTTGTCATATGTTACTTCATTTATTACTAAGAAGTTTGAAATTGAGTCAGAGTTGCTATGTGAACCATTTGTAGTATCGATTCCATTTGGAGATTCTATTATAGCTACACAAATTTATTATGATTATGCGTAATGCCCCGAGTCTGTACCCCGGATACTGCACGATGCTAGTGACCCCGAAGGACCACCAGATAACCCATGACTAGTACCTACTGTGAGCACAGAATAATAACAACACTTCAATGATAATATATCATAAATAAATACAGAAAATAGGCTAAAAATTGCCATAAGGTTCATAGCTAAAACAAATACTGAAATCTGAATACTGAAACATCTCTAGTTAGAAAGCCTCTAACTGTCTGAATATGGAGTTGATGGGATAAGTACCCAACTAACTCTGACTGTTGAACTAAGCGAATCAGTGAAATAATAAAATAATATAATAACTTTGTCCTTGAACTATTAGAACTCACCACTAAGACTGCTCCTAATGGATGGGCTGCTAATGTGGTCAGGTGCCCGTAAGTCTTAACCTATGATATTAAACATCATAGCACAAAAGAATGGTATGCGCCAGTACTTTGAATGTACTGGTATACTAAGTGAGGTAGGATGATATTCATGGGTTCATATGCATGAACAATTAACTGATTGAGTAGCATGAATATAACTAAATGAGAATACATGCATGAATACATAAACTATAATCGAGATTATGTCAATACTGGATACTGAGTTCTGAATTTTGATTAACCGATATCTAAGATTATTCGTATAGAAATACTAATAGCTGAGTGACTATTTCTAACAGTCCTAATTTTGTAGAACTATGCTGAGTTCCATACTGAGCTGAGTGACTATATCTGATAGTCCTGATTCTGTAGAACTGAACTGAGTTCTATTCTGAGACTAAAACTGAAATTGAAACTGTGGGAGGTGATCATCTAACTAACATGCCCCTTCTTTGAACTGATTTGGGTTCCAATCTGTAACCCCAGTTGGAAGGGTCTCAGTACCATGCCACAGGTTAGGACAAGTTCTAAGTCACCCTTATCTGGCAGCTTCACTGAATAAGAATGGTGGTACCCTCAACTAGCAGGTAGAATACCTAATCAACCCTCAACTAGAAGGTTGATGTCTCAACCTACACTGGCTATGTAGTTTTGGAATGGAAGGTCTACTTCTAAGGATCACACCCTCTACAGGCAGGTGAGTCCCATCCTTGAGTTCACTCGGTGCTGAATCCAACTCCCAACTTAATAGACACTAAAAGGATTTCTAAACTATGCTAGGATGGCCTGAACTATTTTTTATCATACTTTATAACTGAACTAAACTGAGTTCACTAGGTTTCATTAACTGATAGAGTACTACTGAGTTCTATTAACTGACTGAGCTTACTGAGTTTCTGAGCTAATTACTGAACTGACACCGTGACTGATTACTGAGTACTATTGTCCATGACCCTACTGAGACTATTCTGTAACTATTATAGCTCTGGGTAAACAACTAGCTTTTTGGGTATTGAATATCCCCAGGACTCGATTGCATGAAAAGTAAAACACATAGGCTTGTACATGAATGAAATTACATAACAACATGTCATGCTTGCACTACTCAATTCACATAAGCATTTTGACAAGCAATTGCGGAGTATGGGCATTTCACATATAAATAAATATGTAATACTATCATGGACACTACATTCAACTTGCAAATCAAGAGTTCAACATGGAATTGACATAATTCAATCCACAATTAACTAGTTTTCATGATACTTGTGATAAATCATGGAATTGAAAACCCATTTAATATCATAATCAAGATTTCACTCAAATTCAACATGAAATTCATGAAATCAATTAGCTTGAAGTTTTAAAAGAGTCTGTTGAATCCAAGGGTGGAAGGAAACCCTTGGATGAACACATCACATACCTGGGTACTTAAATAAATAAATATTGATGGAGTGTTCTTGAAGATTAAATCCTGAAAGTAGATTCCCTAGGGTTTGTTCTTGAGTAATTTGAGAAAAAATAATGAATATTTTGCCCTAGGAATGATAAATTTTGTGTTTTGTGGTGATAAATAGAGGTGGGGAAATGACGCAATTACCTCTCTAAATACGGTTTTTACTGAGCAAAAATTATGCCAGTGACGCACAACCAACCGCACCACATCGATGATATCGACACTATGGCCGATGCATCGCGCTGAGTCTGCATCGGCTCTTTGGAATTTGACACTTGGTGCTAGGAAAAATATTTATCAATGTGATAGGTGATGCAGCGTGTCAAGATCGCCCTGACCCACTGGTTTAGACTTCTAAAAGTGCCTCAAACAAGGTCCAAAAAATCCAAAACTTGTTCGAGAACAACTACTATCCATATATAGAGGGATAGAGATGGTTTTATTATCTGTAATAAGGTCAATTTCGAAGTGAATTTCCCTTTTGAGAGGGACTCTGGGAAGATCTTTGGAAAACACATTCGAAAATTCACATGCTACTGATACTAACTTAAGAGTAGGGGTTTCTAAACTAGAGTCTTGGACTCGGACGAGATGGTAAATACATCCCTTAGATATCATTATCCTTTCCCTAAGGTAAGAAACAAGCTGATCCCTAAGTGTTGAAGTACTACCTTGCCACTCTAGGACAGGTTCATTCGGAAACTAAAATTTGACAATTCTTTCTCTGCAGTCAGCTAAAGCATAGCATTAATAAAGCTAATCCATGCTGAGATTAACATCAAAATCTATCATCTCTAATTCTACTAAGTCTACTGAAGTAACTTTCTGAGACACCATAATTGGATAGTTCCTGTATACCATCTGGATATGATAGATTTACTTACTGGGTAGAAACTGATAAAGGCTCTGCTAGAAATTTTGAACTGACTCCAAAATCAGCGGCTATATAAGGAGTTACAAAGGACAAAGAAGCTTTCGGATCTATCAAAGAATAAATATGTAAATTATAAACTTGTAACATACCATTAACCATATCAGGAGAACTTTCCTGGTCCTATCGAGACTGAAGTGCATAGAGTCTATTTGGGCATTGCCCACTGGTGGCACTGGAAGTGACACCCTGCTAATTCAGGCGATCAGATTGAGCTGGGGGATGATTATAGTAGCCCTGGTAACCTGACTGAGGAAAATCTCTGACCCTGTGGCCTAGCTTCCCACATTCGAAACATACATCACTTCCAGCTCTGCAGACACCCTGATGGTTTCTGCCACACTTTTGGCAAAGAGGATTTGTTCGGGAACTGCTAACACTACCCTGAGGCTTAAGGACTGGAGCCCTATCTTTGTTGCCATATATGAATTTTGGCACTGGAGTACTGGCTGAGGACGGAGCTAGAACTAAAGATTTCGGGCAAAACTGGGAACGATTCCGCTCCTCTAACTTAGGCTGAGCGAAGCTGAAGCTACCTGTTCTCGCTCTCTTATTCTCCCTATCCTTCTCTTTATTCTTTGCCTCATCTATCCATTAAGCATGGAACATAATTCTGGATATGTACATCTCCTTAATCAACATTGCGGTTTTACACTC
Organism: Capsicum annuum; assembly: GCF_002878395.1. Classification (NCBI taxonomy): domain Eukaryota; kingdom Viridiplantae; phylum Streptophyta; class Magnoliopsida; order Solanales; family Solanaceae; genus Capsicum; species Capsicum annuum. Next base: position 50,905,680 of record NC_061114.1, read on the forward strand.
CTTGACCACACTATTAGATACTCCTGACATAAACTTACTCATCTTGGATCTGCTATCTGCCACCACATGAGGGACATATCTGGATAACTAAGTAAACTTAAGAGAATACTCTTTCACTGTCATGTTGCCCTGCTTCAGATTAATGAAGTCCAGAACCTTAGCTTCCCTTAACAACAGTGGGAAGAACCTATCCAGAAAAGCAGTGGAAAATTCCTTGCATTCCACGGGCCCTGCTTCTGTGGCCCTTTCTTCCTTCCACTACTTGAACCATGAGTAAGTCACATTCTACAACTGATATGCTACCAACTCAACACTCTCACTAGCTATCACCCCCATAATATATGTGACTTTCTTCACCTGATCAAGGTATTCTTGTGGGTCCTCATCTAACTTAGACCCTGTAAAGGTTGTAGGATTCATTTGGGTGAAGTCCTGAATCCTAGCTACAGCAGTATTGGCCACTGGGTTGGCCTAAATAGCAGTTGGCCTTTCATTCTGAGCTACAACAAAATTGGCTAGGGTGGTGAAAGCAGCTCTGAATTCAGCATGGGAGACATGCTCGTCCAAGGGACCTGGCTGGATAGGCTGAGGTGCTGGCTGGTCTCCTATCCCTCTTCCATTAGTCCCTTTTAGAGGCATATTCTGTAATGGAAGGGAAACTTGAATTAGACAGATAGTTCAACTTGAGCTTAGGCTTACTCGCACGATATGAATACCTAAGGAGGACAAACTTTTCCTAAAACATCTCATAGCCTCCTATCCATAAGTGTAGCGCACTACACACCCGTGCACAGGACACTACTAGATGCGGTTTTCAGACTCCCTAGAACTCTGTTGAACCTTAGGCTCTGATACTAAGTTTGTAACACCCCGAGTCTGTACCCTGGATGATACACGGTGCTAGTGACCCTAAAAGACCACAAGCTAACCCATGACTAGTACCTGCTGTGAGCACTGAATAATAACAATACTTCAATGATGATATATCTAAAATAAATATAAAAAATAGGCTAAAAATCACCGTAAGGTTCATAACTGAAATAAATACTGAATACTAAAATCTGAATACTAAAACATATGTCTGAAATATACTAGTTCGAAAGTCTTTAACTGTCTTAATATGGAGTTGATGGGACAATTCCCTAACTAACTCTGACTACTGAACTAAATTGATCACTAAAATAATAAAATAATATAATAACTTTGTCCTTGAACTATGAGGACTCACCACTAAGTCTGTTGCTGATGGATGGGCTGCTGAGTATGATTAGGAGCCCTTATATCTAAACCTTTGATATTAAATATCATAGCACAAAAAAAGGTATGCGTCAGTACTTTGAATATACTTGTATACAAAGTGAGGTGGGCTGATATGCATGGGTTCATATGCATGAGAAATTAACTGACTGAGTAGCATGAATATAACTGAATGAGAGTACATGTATGAATACATAAACTGTAACTGAGATTATGTCAATACTGAATACTGAGTTCTAAATGCTGATTAACTAATATCTAAGTTTACTGATGCTGTAATATTGATAGTTGAGTGACGATTTTTGACAGTCCTGATTCTATGGAACTATGATGAGTTCCATACTGAGATGAGTGACTATATCTGATAGTCCTGATTCTGTAGTACTAAACCGAGCTCTATTCTATGACTGAAACTGAAATTGTGGGAGGTACTTATCTAATCAACATACCCCTTCTCTAAACTGATTTGGGTCCAACCTGTAACATTAGTTGAAAGGGTTTCAGTACCATGCCATGGGTAAGGACAAGTGCTGAGTCACCCTCATCTGGCAGGTGCTCTGAATGAAAATAGTGGTACCTTTAACTTGAAGGTTAAACACCTCATTAACCCTCAACTGGCAGGTAGAATACTTCATCAACCCTTAACTAGTAGGTAGAACACCTCATCATCTCTCAACTGGCAGGTTAATGTCTCAACCTATGCTAGCTACATAGTTCTGGAATAGAAGGACTGTATCTAAGGATCTCACCCTTTGTTGGAAGGTGAGTCCCTATCCTTGGGTTCACTCGATGTTGAAACCTACTCCCAACTAAATGAACATTGAACGGATTTCTTAACTATTCTAGGCTGGACTGAACTATTTTTAATTGTACTGACTAACTGAACTTAACTAATTTTACTGGGTTCCGTTAACTAATGGATTACGACTGATTTTTGTTAACTGACTGAGCTTACTGAGTTTCTGAGCTGATTATTGAACTAAGATTGTGGCTGATTATAGAGTACTATTATTCGTGACCTTAATGAGATTATTCTGTAACTACTGTAGCTCTAGGTAAATAACTAGATTCTTGGGTATTGAATACCCCCATGACTCGATTGCATAAAAAGTAAAATATAGCATAAAATTGAAGAGCACTATAATGCATACTTGTTCATAACTCATTCATGGAGACATTTCATCAAATTCTTAATATACATATGGTTTACATGAATGAAATTACATAACAACATGTCATGCTTGCAATACTCAATTCACATAAGCATTTTGACAAACAATTGGGGAGCATAGGCATTTCACATATAAATAAATATGTAATAGTATAATGGACTCTACATTCAACTTGCAACACAAGAGTTCAACATGGAATTGACATAATTCAATCAACAATTAACTAGTTTTCATGATACTCATGATAAATCATGGAATTGAAAACCCATTTAACATCATAATTAAGATTTCACTCAAATTCAACATAAAATTCATTAAATCAATTAACTTGAAGTTTTAAAAGAGTTTATTGAATCCAAGGGTGTAAGGAAACCCTTGGATGAACACATCACATACCTGGGCACTTAAATAAATGAATACTGATAGAGTGTTCTTGAAGATTGAATCCTGAAAGTAGATTCCCTAGGGTTTGTTCTTGAGTAATTTGAGAGAAAATAATGAATGTTTTGCCCTAAGAATGATAAATTTTGTGTTTTTGGGGCTGAGTAGGGGTGGAAAAATGATCCAATTACCCCTTTGAACATGATTTTAATGAGCAAAAACTATGCCTAGTGATACGTAGCCCGACATGCTGCATTGATGAGATTGATGCTATGGATGACGCTCCCCATCGAGTCCATGTTGGCTCACTGGAATTTGACACTGGGAGCTAGGAAAAACATTTATCAATGCAATAGGTGATGCGGCGCATCGAGATCACGCTGACTCACTAGTTTGGACTTCCAAATATTCCTCAAAAGAGGTCTAAAATATTCAAAACTTGTCCTAGAATAACTAGTGAGATTCATGGTCATAAATCAACCTAACAATTGATATTTAAAGATCGTAAGGGTAGTGAAATAAGATCTCCAACTTATGAAGGCTAAAATAATTCTGAGTGTAAACACTTTGCTAAAAGTTTCTAAGTTTGGGATCCCCTTATCAAGCTCTAAGGGCTGAGTTAAGCTTAGAATTTTGTAGGGTCTTACATTATGTGGTGATAATATATAGCCGTGTGACATTGGTTGATCTGATTTAACTTAAAATAGTCAAATTTGATATTATTATCAGTATAGATTATTTATCCTCATGTTATGCTATAGTATTGTTGAGCCAAGATGGCCCATTTTTATTTCCCAGAAGTGGCAATCTTAGAGTGGAAAGATGATTCTATAATGCCTAGAGGGAGGTTTATTTCCTTTCTTAAGGAACAAAAGATTATTACAAAGGGGTGTTTGCATCACCTAGTCCATGTGAAATACATTGAGGCCAAAAAATAAGCACCAACTCTCCAATCTATACCAGTGGTGAACGAGTACTCAGATGTTTTTCCTGATGAACTTCCTGGATTACCTCCTATCAGAAAAATTGATTTTGGTATTGATATGGATCCCAATACTCAGTTGAAATCAATTCCACCTTATATAATGGCCCCTGTAAATTTGAAAGAGCTAAAAGACCAATTAATAAACTTTACTAAAGGCTTCATTTGACCAGTATATCACCTTGGGGTGCACCAGTGCTTTTTGTATTGAAAGTTATGAATGTGTATATATTATAGGCGATTGAACAAATTGAAAATAAAGAAGAAGTTCCTTCTTCCCTAAATAGATGATTTATTTGATCAATTGCATGGAGATAAATGATTTTCAAAGATCGATTTGAGGTCTGGTTATCACCAGTTATGGAATCATGAAGCAGATACTCCCAAGACAGCTTTTCTGACAAGATATGGGGACTTTGAGTTTCTTTTCATGTCACTTGGACTACTGAATAATCTAGTAGCCCTCATATACATTATGGATAGGATTTTTAATCCCTTTCTTGATATGTACATAACTGTATTTATAGATGATATTTTGATATATTCAATTAATGAAGTTGAGCATGCAGATAATTTGAGTTCAGTATTACAGAGACTCAGAGAGCACCAATTGTATGCTAAGTTCTCTAAGTGTGAGTTTTAGTTAACCTTAGTATCTTTTATTGGTCATGTACTATTTGGAGAAGAAATCAAAGTAGATTTTTAGAAGATAGAAGTTGTGAAAAATTGGCCTTGACCAACCATTCCTATAGGGATATGTAGTTTCTTGGGGCTAGCCGGTTACTATAGGATATTTCTGGAGAGATTTTCCTCTATTTCTTCCCCATTGACTAAGTTGATGTAGAAAATAGTTAAGTACCGGTGGTAAGATGCTTATGAAAGAAATTTCCAAGAGCTGGAATATAGATTGACTATACCGATATTATTAGCCTTAACAGAGGGCACAGAAGGGTATGTTGTGTAATGTGATACTTTAGGTTGGCTTAGGTTGAGTGCTCATGCAACATAGGAGAGTCATAGTGTACGCTTCTCATTATTTGAAGAAGCACTACAAAAATTATCCCACTCATGGCTTAGAGATTACAATAGTGGTATTCACACTTAAAATATTGATGTCTTTATAGATCATAAGAGTCTTCAATATCTATTCAAGTAGAAAGATCTAAAATAAAGGCAGAGGTAGTGGCTAGAGTTACTGAAGGATTAAGATGTCGATATTCTCTACCATCTAGGTAGAGGTAACATTATAGTAGATGATCTTAGTCTACTATCTATGGTTAGTCTAGCATATTTGTCACCTATTTAGCTTAAAGTAGTGAGAAATGTTCACAAAGTAGCCAGCCTTGGGGTTCATCTTATGGGTTTCGAAGATGGTGGCATTGTTGTACTTAATTCAGTGCGTCATCAGTCATGGTATTAATGAAATAGAAGCACTAATAGGACCCCTTATTGCTCTGGTATAAAGAAGGAATTGAACAACATCAGTATCAGTGTTTGAACTAGCGAACAATGGCACTTTGTGGTATTGAGGTAGGTACTATATACCTGATGTAGATAGGTTGCCACAATAAATTATGGTTAAGGCATATTACTCTTGTTATTTAATCCATTTCAATTCTTCAAAGATGTATTATGATCTTAAAGAGATTTACTAGTGGAATGACATGAAGAAAGATATATCAAAAATATATGGCATAGTGCTTCAATTGTCAACAAGTAAAAGAAGAACATCAGAGACCCAGTGGCCTAGGTCAAACCTTTAGTATTCAAATATAGAAATGGAACGCTATTAATATGGCTTTCGTTGTAGGCTTACCATTTTCTTATCGAAAACATGACTTCATTTGGATAATAGTTGATCAACTGATAAAATTGGCTCATTTTCTTCCTGTTAAGTCTACCAACACGAGTGAGGATTATGCTAAGTTATATGTAAAAGAGATTGTTTGCCTAAATGGAACCCCGATGTCTATTATTTCAAATAGAGGTTCCCTATTTAGAGCCCAATTTTGGAGATCATTTCAGGAGAGTTTAGGCACTCAGGTGAACCTATATTTAATTCATAAAGAGATGGCCAAGCCAAGCACATAATTTAGATGTGCTAAGACATGTTGAGAGCATGCATGCTAGACTTTAAAGGTAATTGGGATGGTCTTTTGCTTCTAAAGAATTTACTTATAATAATATTTATCACTCCAGCATTGTCATGAATCTATTCAAAGATTTATATGGTTGAAGTAGGTGAGATACAGGTATTAGGTCCAGATCTTATCCATCAAGTCATTGAAAATGTTACGTTGATAAGGGTGCAGTTGAAGACTACTTAGAGTAGGCAAAAGTCACATGCAGATGTATGACATAGATATCTAGAGTTTCAAATTAATGATTTGGTATTCTTGAAAGTATTACCTATGAAAGGCGTTATGCAATTTAAAAAGAAGGGTAAGTTAAGTCCAAGGTATATTGGGCCCTACAAAGTTATTTGCAAAATTGGCCAGGTAGCATATGAACTAGAATTACCTCCAGATTTAGCTACAGTGTATCCTATCTTCCATGTGTATATGCTACATAAATGTTAAGGAGATCCTTCACACGTCATTCCTCTATAGAGGGAATTGAGCTTACTGGAGACTTTGAGGCTATATTGGATTAGCATGTAAGGAAGTTAAAAACCAAAAACATAGCCTCAGTTAATGTGCTTTGGAGAAACCAGAGCTTAGAGTAAGTCACCAGGGAAGCAGAAACAGATACGAAAGCTAAACACCTATATTTGTTCTAAAAACCATCATAAGGTTCTTAAACTAGTTTCCCTTTATATGATCGTTAGTTTCTACTATATTTTTTTCTATTGACATTTGATTCTAACTTGATAAGCTTTGGTATAAGATTTGCATCTATGATTCTTGAGATTTATGTGGACACAACGTGCAGATACAGAGTATAAATGGTTGGTTATGACTTTTAATTAAGTATTAAGGCCAGGAGGACCCTCGTGTGCTATTTCTTAACTATAAGGCCAAGCGTAGACTTTTTCATGATGTGAACCATGACCTGGACATAACGGGTATCTCAAGTCTACATGGACCATAGATCATCCCTCCTTTGCCTAACTATACCAACACAACATCCCCGAATGATAGATGAATTCCAAACATATAATAATATAATGCATAATAAAACTAATGATAATTCATGATATGTCTATACCAACCACCAATAACCAAACAATCATCTGTAACAAAAAAGTCAACCAAACCTCCCAAGTTCACAGTAATCCCTCAAAGCCTTAGCAAGACCAAAGGTCAATAAAATATCGCGATATGGCCCTGACAATAGCCAAAACCAATATCCAAAAGATAGTTAAAATGTTAAAAAAGAAACCATAATATGAACTGGGGTCTTTTGAAGGATGGAAGATCACCAATTTGATATGACTCACTAACTGATCCCAAATCCAAGTCACTGAGTAGGAGATATGGAAGTGTGGCCAGTTCCTGCATCACGTGGGCATAAAGTGTATAAAGATGGTTAGCAGTTGGAGAGCTAGCATGTAACTTTGGGATAGAAGAACAAAATAATGCCAAGATAATAGTTCAAAACCAACACAATATTCAATGCATAATATCATATGAAATACATATACATATATAATACCACATACTGGGGTAGGGAGCAAGGCTAAGTGAAACACCCTAGTTTTTAGACCTTAGAAAATTTTCTTGATTTTTGGTTTTTGGATAAGATACGACATAAGAGAATGAGTCATACACTTGGGTACGGGTGGTATAATCCATTCATAAGTTGACCAATATTGGTTGGTGGGATGGATATAGTTAATTGAATAGGTGTGATTTGGGTAGTATGAGTTGTATAGTTGGGTACAGGTTGTTTGGTTACTTCACTAAAATCTTAGACTTGGTAACTTAAATTGGATCTAAATACGAATGTCTCACCATGAGCCATAAGCCAGGGTATGTGTCATACCTATGACTCGTATTATGCTCAGTGTTCAAACTTTGTGGATTCTATTCTGCCAGGGGTATGGTTTATGGGTACCAGTTGTACACTTGGATATGAATTTAGTTTAGGTGTATCGTACCTTGTAAAGTATTGGGTCCAAGATGTAAAGCCTAGGGTACAAGAGATAGGTACCACTCATACATGATGAATACAACTGGTAAGGGTTAATCGTACCCTATGATGGGAATTTAATGCAGTTTAAGTGAGGGTAATATGGACATTTCCCCACTTACCCTAATAAGGTCCCACCACTTATATTGCACTTAGAAGGTTATTTTCCCTATTATTCTATTCTTAAACACTTAGAAAACGCCCTTAAATCCTCTCTAGAGTTCTTGGACAAAGAAAGCTAGGGTTTCATCTTAAGGTGTAAATTGAGGCTTTTTTTGGTGATTTCTCTCCATCATCATCTTGGTTTAAGTCTTGTTCTCTTCCCTCATTATTATTTCCAACTAAAGGCATGGTTTTATACAATGTTTTCATGATTTGAATGTTGTATGATTTTGGATTTTCAAATATAATTTGGGGGTTTTGGTTACAAATGCTTGGTTATGGTTTTCCCATATTTTCAATTATTCTTTTATATGCATTAATGGTGGTTTTGGATAATTGGTTGCATGTGAATGATTTTTTGGTAATGGACTTTGATTTTAGAAATATTATTCCTCTAATGTGTTTGATAAAATGCCTTTAATAATGTTTGCATTATAATACTGGTTTTTTAATGGAACTAATGCATGGTTAAATCCTGGTAATGGAACCCCAACTTATGTGAATGGTTTAAATGATGTTAAATAGATTGGAAAGGCCTTGGTGGCCATGGTTTTGGTTGAATCTGATCTATGGGTACATGGAAATCCCTTGATCTCAAAAAGGTTTAGCTAAGTACAATACTTGAAAGTTATAGTTGGTGTGACGGTACCACTATCTAATAGCCTTGGTTAATAAATGGTTAATGGTTTGGTTGGTTGCTTAGTAATGGTTTTAATTGGATTTAAAGAAGAGATGTACAACAAAGCCATAGAAGATAGAGGTGTCAGGGGATCTAAACTGGAAACTCATATTTGCTGATGTGAGGTTGGGTCCTAGTGATCATGAGCATAATGTCACACTATATATTCTGGGATATGTACTAGTCATCCTAGGTTTTCTTCCTTGGTCCTGCGGCTTTACGTACTAGGCCCCTTTAGAAGGGGTAGTTAAATCCAGATAGCCATGGGTGGTTTAGGATGGCAGAGCTGCACAACCTAAATAAAGGTTTTAATGGCATGCTCAACTCGGTCCCCTTTCCCGGCATGGTTTTATATATATGTATGGTTGTGTGCATATGAATGGTTTTTACTTGGTTTTATAAATGATATTATTGTATCCTTATCCTGAGTTCATGCTAGAGTTCACCCGCTAACCCATCTTCGGGCGTTGTATCCCCACGCGATATAGGAACCAATCATTCTAATCCTTCTGCTTAGCAATTTAGACTATGGGGTTAACATTCGGATTAAAGTGGTGATTTTTTATCATTCTAAAAGGCTCTATTTCATGGACGTTATTTCATACCTTAAATTATTTATAGATATTGGTTTTGGATATGGTTAGAGGCATGTCCCAATTGGATTTTGGTATTCTTTTAGTTAGAGGATTTGTGGTACTGCTATGTGTTGGTATGGGCAGGATCAATATTGGTGTCCATCTTAATATTGGTATTTAAATTAGGGATGACATCATTGGACATAATTTCTCACTGTTCCATCATATTTTATTTTGGGGTTAATCATATTATGTTTTGGAAGTCATTTGGTTATGGAACTTGGTTCAGTATTGGTTTGGCTTGGTGGTTTGGTTGGTATGGTTTTGTGGATGAGTTGACTTGGTATGGTTGGTCTAGGAATAGACCTATCCCAAAGTTAGTCCTTGTCCAGTTACACTACCTTGTTAAATGTTCAAAATTTAGCCAACTCTGGGAAGGTAGCTGGAGGTTGGGATATGAAACGAGGGTGGTCTCCAGTGCCGATTGGACTTGGGATGCCCATTACGACGCGACCCTCGGGTTGGGTCGTGTCAAGTTGGTATCAAAGCTTTAAGTTTATGGCCAATTGGGAGTCCATAAGGCCATGTCTAGTAGAGTCTCTATTAAGGGTGAGTAGCGTGCCAAATTCATAAGAGAGAGGCTACAAGGCATTTAGGAATGTTTCACTTTCTTGGTATTTTATTTTTAAGCTTAAAGACTAAGTCTTAGAATTCTTCTCTTATCCTTGGTTGCTCACTTTTCAGATCATCCCTCGATGATCTAGAACACAAGGAAACTCTTTAGTCTCATATGGTGACAATATTCATGAGGTAAGTCCTATATCTAGAGTTCAACTTTGATCTGAGGGTCCTTTCGCTGATTATTCTAGAGTTCCTCCGGTGTCTACTAGTCTTCCTCAGGGTGACGTGACTAATGCAGAATTTCTCTAGTCTATTCATACTATTGCTTAATTTGTTACTGCTCATGCTGAGCGGGATGCATTTGGTGAGTTATCTATTGGGGCTACAAGGGTTGGTCAGTTTATGAAACTTAATCCCCCTACTTTTACTAGTGTAAAGTGGAGGAGGATCCTCATGATTTCTTGTATAACATAGAGAAGATATTCAAGGTGATGCAGGCTACAAATATGGAAGATGTAAATTTTACAGCTTACCAGATCAAATATATTACGTACTAATGGTATAAAGAGTGGTATAGGGATAAAGGTAGTGTGGAGGAGATATACTTATAGGATGCTTTCTATGGTGTTTTTCTGGATTCTTTCTTTCCTCAAGAGCTGAGAAAAGCCAAAATAGAGGAGTTTGTGAATCATAAGAAAGGGAGAATATCTGTCAAGGAATATGCCTTGCAATTTCATTAGTTGTCAAGGTATGCTCCTGATTTGGTGGTTGACATGAGTGCAAGGATGAGAATATTTGCTTCTAGGCTATGTCGAGATTTGATCTTGGAAATCAAGACTGCTCTGCTGATCAAGGATATGAACATTTTGAGGTTAGTTGTCCACATACAGCAGGTAGAGGATAAGAAAAGAAAATAGGTAGAGTTTAGAGATAGGCAGGGTAAGAGGAGAAGTTTTTCTAACCAGGAAGGTGCTCAATCACAAGGTAGAAGGGATGTAGGTAAATGGCCAAAAAAGAAGTAGCAGAGTTCTGGTTCCTTATCTACTGCTAGCGCTCCTTACCCAAGGCGGTTAGGTGATAGGCATTAGCAAAGTGGTGATAATTTCCTATCATAGGGTGCCCAATCTCAAGCAAGTGGGGGATAGTCTACTTCTTCACGTCCTCCTTGTTGGTTCTATGGTCGTCTTCATCAGGGTCATTATGATGAAGAAAGGGATGAGTACTTTAAATATGGCCAACCAGTTTTATATGCTCAAGAATTTTTTGGTTGGTAAGGGAGCTTTGGGAGAAATCATAGCTTCGGTAGCTTAATCTTCTGATCTTGGGCCTAGCGGTGTAGCTTTGGTGTCTGCTTCTACTTCTGGTATCGGCACTGGCCAGGATAGATTGTATGCTTTTGTATCTCGGCAGTAATCTGAGGTATCACCTGATATCATTGCTAGTACGTTACAACTCTTTTCTCAGGATATGTATTGTCTGCTTGACCTGGGGTCTACTTTTTCTTATGTGACCCAATTTGTGGTTGTATGTATTGATTTTGATCTTGAAGTTATTTCAGATCCTTTTTCTATTTCTACCTCGGTAAGTTACTCTATTATTGCTAAGAGAGTCTATAAGGGGTGTGTGGTATCTATTAGTGGTAGGAAGACTTTGGTGGATTTGTTTGAACTTGATATAGTGGATTTTGATGTTATTCTGGGGATGGATTAGTTACACTCTTGTTATGCATCCTTGGATTTTCGGACCCATTAGGTTATCTTTGGGTTCCTTGGTGAACAAATTATAGAGTGGGAGGGTGGTTCCCTAGCTCCTATGGGTATTTTTATTTCTTATCTTGAGCACAAAGGTTAATTTATGGAGATTGTCTTTATCACTTGGTCTGGGTTAAATATTCTAACTCAGAAAGTCCTTCTTTATAGTCAGTTCTGATGGTAAGTGAGTTTCCTAAGGTCTTTCCTAATGATCTTCTTGGTGTTCCTCCAGATAGGGAAATAGAATTTGGTATTAATTTGGTTTTGGACACTCATCTAATATCTATTCTTCCTTATAGAATGGCTTTGGTTGAGTTAAGGAAACTAAAGAAGCAACTTAAGGATCTTCTGGATAAGAGGTTTAGTCATCCTGGTGCACCGGTATTGTTCATGTGCAAAAAGGATAGTTTCCTTCAGATGTGCATTGACTATCAACAATTGACTAAGGTAACGATCAAGAACAAGTATCCTCTTCCAAGGGTAGGTGACTTGTTTGATTAGTTGCAAAGTGCCAAGTTCTTTTTTATGATTGATTTTTTGGTCTGTGTATCATCAACTTAAGTTAGGGCGAAGGATATCCCTAGGATGACTTTTCATACTCGGTATAGGCACTTTGAACACTTGGTGATGTCATTTGGTTTGACTAATACGCCAACAATATTTATGGACTTGATGAACAGGGTTTCCAGGTAGTTCTTGTCTTGGATCTCTTCATCATTGTGTTTATTGATGACATTATTATTTATTCCAAAAGTGAGGTGGATCATGCTAATCACTTCCGTGAGGTATTACAGACCTTGAAGGAACAACAATTGTATGCTAAGTTCTCTAAGTGTGAGCTTTGGTTGAATGCTATGATTTTTCTTGATTATATTATTTCTAGAGAGGGGATTATGGTGGATCCGTAAAAGGGTATGGTTAAAACGTGGCCTAGACCCATGAGTCCAACCGATATTTGGAGCTTCTTGGGTTTGGCTGTATATTATCAACGGTTTATGGAGATCTTTTTGATGATAGCTTCTCCTTTGACTAAGTTAACTTAGAAAAAGGTAAAGTTTTCTTGGTCGAATTCTTGTGAGGGGAGTTTCTAGAAGTTAAAAGATAAGCTAACTTTGGCTCCGATCTGGACATTGCCTGAGGGTAGTGAGGAGTTTGTGGTTTATTGTGATGTATCTAAGATAGGACTTGGTTGTGTTTTGATGAAGCATGGGAAGGTGATAACCTATGTTTCCAGGCAGTTGAAGGTACATGAGAGGAATTGTCCTACTCATGATTTGGAACTGTTGGCGGTGGTTTTTTCTTTAAAAATCTAGCGGCATTATCTGTATGGACTGCACGTAGACATCTTTTCTGATCATAAGAGTCTACAACATGAGTTCACTAAGAAGGAGCTAAATCTCATGTAAAGGAGATGGTTGGAGCTTATCAAAGACTATGACATGAGTTTTTACTATCACCTAGGTAAGGCTAACATGATTGCTGATGCTCTTAACAGGTTATCTATGATGAGTTTGGCCTATGTAGAGGAAGGAAAGATGGAATTGGTGAAATATATTCACCACTCAGTTAATCTTAGAGTTTATCTTTTGGACTCTGAGGATGTGGGGTGATGGTACAGGAAGTAGTTCGGTCGTCTCTTGGTGTACGGATTAAGGAGAAGCAAGTGCTAGATCCTATCTTGATGAAAATTAAGAGTAATGTGGGTATGTAAAAGGAAATGGTGTTTGAGGTTAGGGGAAATGGTTCTTTACAGTATCAAGGGAGGTTGTGTATTCCTAATGTTGATGGGTTGAGAGAAAGGATATTAGCTAAGGTGCATGAATCGCGCTACGCTGTACATCCTGACTCGATGAAGATATATCATGATCTCAAGGAGATGTATTGGTGGAATGGTATGAAAAGTGATATAGCTGATTTTGTGGCCAAGTGCTTGGCGTGTCAACAAGTTAAAGTTGAGTACATGAGACCTGGTAGGTTGTATCAAGAGATTGTTTTGCCTAAATAGAAATGGGAGGTAATCAATATGGACTTCGTTACCAGTCTTCCTTGGTCTCGAAATCAGTATAATTCAATTTCGGTCATCGTGGATAAAATAACAAAGTCTATTCACTTTTTGCCATTGAGGACTACCTTTTCGATAGAGGATTATGCAAATTTATATCTTCAGGAGATTGTGAAGCTTCATGGGGTACCTATTTTGATTATCTATGATCATGGTATGCAGTTCTCATTTTATTTCTGCTGATTTTTTTAGTAGGGATTGGGTACTAAGGTGAGTTTGAATACTGCTTTTCATCCTCAAATGGATGGGCAAGCGGAAAGAACTATTTAAACATTAGAGGATACTCTTTGGGCATGTGTAGTTGATTATGATTGCGGATGGGTATATCATCTACCTTTTGGTATGACCCCTTTTAAGGCATTGTATGAAAGGAGGTATAGACCTTCTATTGGTTGGTTTGAGCTTAGTGAGGCTGATGTGTTTAGTTTGGATTTAGCCTATCAGGCAATGAAAAAGGTAGAGGTGATCCAGGATAAGCTTAAGGCTGTCCAAAGTCGCCGAAAGTCCTATACAAATATAAGGCATAGAGACTTGGTATTTGAGGTCGGGGATAAGGTATTTCTTAAGGTATCTCCCATGTAGGAGTAATGGGGTTTGACAAAAAGGAGAAGCTTAGTCCCCAGTATATTAGTCCTTAAGTGGTTTTGAGGAGGGTTGGAAATGTTGCTTATGATTTGGAGTTGCCTTCTAGTTTGAACTCCATTCATACGGTATTTCAGGTCTCCATGTTGAGGAAGTGTCTTGGTTATCCTTCTTTGATTATTCCTATAAAGGGGTTGGGTATCTTGGACTCTCTGCCTTATGAAGAAGTCCTAATTGAGATCTTAGACAGGCAGGTTCGTTGGTTCCAAACCAAGGTTGTGGCTTCGATTAAGGTTCTATAGTGGAACCACAAGGTGGAGAAAGCTACATGGAAAGTGGAGAAGGACATGAATTCTAAATATCAACATCCGTTTGTTGCTCCCGGATTCATATGGAAGGTATATGTCTCCAACACATCTTTACTTTTTGAGTTTGTTAAAGGAAAGATTAACATCTTTGCCTTTTTATTTTCAGACCTCGTTAAAGATTAGAAATATATTTGATAATTCAAATGACTTGTGTGTATGATTAACCTTACTTTGTGTGTCATTCGGGGATGAATGTTTCTAGTGGGGAAAGCTGAAACACCCTGGTTTTTGTACCTTAGGAAATTTCCTTGATTTTTAGTTTTTGGACATGATATGACTTAGGGGAATGAGTTGTACACTTGGGTATGGGTGGTATGGTCCAGTCGTAAGCTGGCCATTGTTGGTTGGTGAGATGGATGTAGTTACTAGAATGGTTACGATTAGTGTGGTATATGTCATATAGTTAGCTACGGGTTGTTTGGTTACTTTACTTAACCTTAGACTTGGTAACTTAAGTTGGATCTGAAAACGAGTGGCTCCGCATGAGTCGTAAGCCAGGGTATGAGTCATACCCAAGACTTTTATGGTGGTTAGTATTCAAACCTCCTGGATTTTATTCTGCTAGGGTTACAATTTATGGGGACCGGTCGTATACTTGAATATGACTTTGGTTTAGGTTTGTTGCACCTTGGGCAGTGTTAGGTCTAAGGGGGAAATCCTAAGGTATGAGAGGTGGTTACCACGCATACAGGATGGGTACGACTCGTAAAGGTCAGTCATATCATATGATGGGGATTTAATGCAATTTAAGTGATAACAATCTGGATATTTCCCACTTATCCTAATAAGGTCCCATGACTTTTATTGCACTTGGAAGGTTATTTGCCCTATTATTCTATTCTTAAACACTTGGAAAACACTCTTAAATCCTCTCTAGATTTCTTGGGCAAAGGAAGCTAGGGTTTCATCTTAAGGAGTAAATTGGGGCTTGTCTTGGTGATTTCTCTCCATCATCATCTTGGTTTAAGGCATTTTTTCTTCTCTCATTGTTAGTTCCAACTAAAGGCATGGTTTTATACAATGTTTTCATGATTTGAATGTTGTATGATTTTGGGTTTTCAAATATGATTTGGAAGTTTTGGTTATAAATGCTTGGTTATGGTTTTCCTATGCTTTTAATGATGCTTTTATATGCATTAAAGGTGGTTTTGGATAATTGGTTGCATGGAAATGGTTCTTTGGTAATGGACATTGGTTTTGGAGATACTATGCCCCAATGTGTTTGATAAAATGCCTTTAAGAATGTTTTCATTATAATATTGGGTTTTCAATGGAACTTATGCATGATTTAAACTTGGTAATAGAACCCCAAATGATATGAATAGTTTAAATGGTTTTTAATAGATTGGAAAGGCCATGTTGGCCATGGTTTTGGTTGAATATGATCTATGGGTACATGGAAATCCTTTTATCTCAAAAAGGTTCTACTAAGTACAATACTTGGAAGTTATAGTCGGTATGACGATACCACTATCTAATAGCCTTAGTTAATAAATGGTTAATGTTTTGGTTAAGTTCTTGGTAATGGTTATGATTGGGCTTAAAGGAGGGATGTGTAGCAAAGCTATGGAAGGAGGAGGTCCTAGGGGGATCTAAAGTGGAAACTCACATTTGCTGATGTGAGGTTTGGTCCTAGGTACCGTTGTATGATGTCACACTATATATTTTGGGGGATGTACTAGTCATCCCAGGTTTTATTCCCTGGTCATGCGTCTTCACACACTGGCCCTTTCAGCAGGGGGAGTTGAACCCATATAGCCTGTGGGTGGTTTAGGACGGTAGAGCTACACAACCCAAGTAAAGGTTTTAATGGCATGCTAAACCCGGTCCCCATTCCCGTCATGGTTATATATATATGTATGGTTGTTTTCAAATAGGTGGTTTTTACTTGGTATTATAAATGACATTATTTTATCCTTATCCTGAGTTCATACTAGCATTCACCCACTAACCCATCTTCGAGCATTTAATTCCCACACGATGCAGGAACCGATCATTCTACTCTTCCTGCTTAGCGATTTGGACTTCTGGGTCAGCATTTGGATTGAAGTGGTTAGCTTCCATCATTTTGGAAGGCTCCATTTCATGGATGTTATTTCATATCTTGACTTATTTATGAATATTTTCTTTGGCTGTGGTTGGGGCCATGTCCCAACCGAATTTTGGTATTTTTTTGGTTGGAGGCTTTGTGGTATTGCTATAGGTTGGTATAAACGGGATCGGTACTAGTGTCAGCCTTAATATTGGCATTGGTATTGGGGATGACATCATTGGACATAATTTCTCACTGTTCCATCGTATTGTATTTTTGGGTGAATCATATTATGTTTTGGAACTTATTTGGTTATGGCCTGGTTTATGGCCCTTGGTTCGGTATTAGTTTGGTTTGGTTGTTTGGTTGGTATGGTTTGGTGGATGGGATGACTTGCTAAGGTTAATCGAGGAATAGACCTATCCCAACGTCTGTTCTTATCCAGTTACAATTCCTTGTTATATGTTTGAAATTCAGCCAAAACAGGGCAGGCGGCTGGAGGTTGGGATGGGTAATAGAGTTGGTCTCTTGTCACGGTTGGACCTAGGATGCCCATTACGATGAGGCCCTCAGGTCAGTTCGGGTCACTAATCATGAACTTTGAAAACCTTAAATGGTGCTTTGTAGTATAACCATCATAAAATAAGGAACCCAAGAGCTATATGGGCCCAGCTTTCCCCTAGCTGGAAGGGCCCCAGTGTGTGTAGCCATACGAACCAGAGAATATCTATATCTGTATATGCCTTTATTAGGGACTCAAACCTCTCGACATAGTCAAGGTGACTTAAGCACCAATGTATACATAATTTGGGACTCGAATATCCCATTCATATAACCAATACGAGGGAAGCAAACCTCCCGATCATTTAGACACCCACACCGACTAGTGGGGTTTTTAGAGTTAGTCCTTCAGGACCTCTACTTTCATGGCCTTGCTACACATCCCGCTTTAAAGCCCAATTTAAACATTTGTTTTACAACTACAATCATCAATCCATTTACTTACCAAAGGCATCCCATTGGTATCATTATACCAACCCCACTTGCAAGCGTACAACATGCCAAGACAATTATTATATTAGTTTGGGACTCAAACCCAAAGTTCAAAAAGGAACATAAATCAATTCAGCACTTTGGGACTCGAACCCCTGAGCCAACCAAACCCCTAAGGTTTCAATTAATTCAATTTATGGCCATCAAATCCTTTGCAAAGTCCTTCATCAATCATTATCATGGTTATGACAAAGCCTTACTTCAAAAACACAATTCAACTTGTGACAATATCATTCTCGTTAACAATTTCACAAACAGGTTGAGGGCATGCCATTATCAAAGACAAAATCATCAAATTTGGGGTTCAACCATGACCCCTCAATTAAATCTCCATTCCCATGCACCCACATGCGCAAAACCATAATTAAAACATGCATAATCACAATTTAAACCATAGAAAGCAATATTCAATGATATGCTTTCAAACCCCTCAACCTTGGTTTTAAAGATACCACTAATGATTGACAAACAATGCTTTAAACATATGATTTTAGTAAACTAACAATAAATTAAGAGTCACATCCCTGAATTATAAAGATTCACAGAGGAAAATTGATCCCTAAGCCCTTAGATGGACATTTTGGAGAAACCATAGCCAATTTAGCTTGAGAGGATTTTGAGAGAGTAAAGGGGATGTTTTGATCTTTTAAGGTGTACAATAAATTCCCCAAAGGTTTTTAGGGATGTGGGACCATAAGAGTTTTAAGTGGGAAATTTCCAAAGTACCCCTAACTAAAAACTATAAAAAGGTCGTCCTTGGTTATGAGTTGACCCATCGACTCGTCACCACATCATACGACTGGTAGCCATGAGTCTTATCCTAAACAGTGAGTTGAAAACCCATACACTTTCTATCTTATGACTCAATGATTCCACTCGTGACTGGACCATATGACTCGTATGGTCTAGTCATTTCCAAGAAAAAACCCAAAGGGATTATACACTGGACAACATACAACTCAACCCTACCACTCGTAACATGGTCTTATGACTCGTAATGAGTCACTTGTACTCAAAGAGAAACTTAGCCAATTACACACTAGTTTGGTTATGTCGTGGGTCCCTAGACATATCAAAAAGGCAGTGAGCTCAAAGCTCAAGAAAATTTCAAGGACCAAAATTTGAGGCATTTTAGTCTCTCTCCCCCCCTTAGGATCATTCCTCCTCAAATGATGGGATAGGGCATTGACTAGCATGATTAAACCCTACACATCTCTAATCTTACCTTTAACTAAGTTAGAAAACAAAGATGCCAAGGAAATCAACATTTTCTTAAGCAAAGACAGAAAACAAAGATGTTAAGAATGCACACATACCTCAAGGACGAATTTCTGAAATAGGGAATACGAATGGATACTTGGACTTTATGTCCTCCTCGGCTTCCCAAGTAGCTTCCTCAAAATTTTAGTTCTGCCATAGAGCCTTACCGAAGCCACATCCTTTGTCTGTAATAGACAAAATTTTCAATCCAAGATCCTCATTAAGACCTCCTCATTGGACAAAGAATCCAAAATGCCAACGTTCTCCAAGGTAAACCGATAAAGAATCAGCCGCGCATTTCCTCAAGATGGACACATGAAATATTGGATGAATGGAACTCATGCTGAAGGGAAAATCTAACTCATATGCAATATTACCAACCCTTATCAAAACCAAGTATGGGCCAACATATCGGGAATTGAGCTTCTCTTTCTTTCCAAACCACAGTACTCCCTTCATGGGAGATACCTTTAAGAATACCCAATCTCTAACCTCAAACTGCAACTCTCTTTGCCTAACATCTGCATAGGACTTTTGGTGGCGTTGGAAGGTCTTAGGCCTATCCCAGATCACCTTCACCTTTTCCATAGCTTGGTGAACCAAATTCGGGCCAAAAAACTCCTCTTCACCAACCTCAAACCACACAATAGGAGATCTACACCTCCAAACGTACAATGCCTCAAATAGAGACTTACCAATGCTAGAATGGTAACTATTGTTATAGGAAAATTCAATGAGAGGAAAGTGTTCATATAAACTACCATTGAACTTGATTACTTAAGCTCACAACATATCTTGCAAACTATGAATGGTTGCTTCCGCTTGCCCATCCTCCTGAGGGTGAAAGGCGGTGTTAAGGCTTACTTTAGTTCCCAAACCACGCTTAAATGAGCACTAGGATTGTGATGAGAACTAAGTACCAAGATTCAAAATGATTGAGGCAGGTGCACCATGCAACTTTACAACCTCCTAATAGAACAAATTTGCATAGTCCTCGACAGAATAATTAGTCCTTACTAGCAAGAAGTGAGCAAACTTAGTCATCCTATCCATGATGACCCAAATGGAGTCACACTGATTTTGCGACCGTGGAAGGTCGATAACAAATTCAATATTAATTACTCCTATTTCCATATCAATAGTTTAATTTCTGAAATTATCCCACTGGGCCTCATGTGCTCCACCTTTACTTGCTGACACACCATACACTTAGCTATAAAGTTGGCTACATCCCATTTCATATTATTCCACTAATATAAATCCTTGAGATCATGAGACATCTTTGTTGAATTGAGATAAACCATATACCATGATTCATGGGCCTTGGCTAAGATCCTATCTCGCAACCCATCAACGTAGGGAACATACTACCTTTCTTGGTACGTCAAAATACCATCGCCACTGATCTCGAAAGCCATTACATTCTTCTTACTAACATCATCTTTGATTTTCATCAAGAGGGGGTCTGATACCTGTTTCTCCTTTATTTTAACCCTAAGAGATGATTACGCCACTTGTTGTACAAATACACTCTCATCCTCAGAATCCAAGAGACAAACTTTAAGGCTAGCCAAATGATGAATATCCTTCACTATTTCCTACTTATCCTTATCCATATGCAACAAACTACCTATTAAAAACCTACAAAGAGCATCACCAACCACCTTAGCTGTACCTGGATGGTAGTGAAGGCTCATGTCATAATCCTTGAGTATCTCAAGCTACCTCCTTTGCCTAAGATTAAGATTTTTCTGGGTGAACATGTACTACAAGCTCTTATGATCAGAAAAGATAACAACATGGATCTTATACAAATAGTGATACCAGATTTTCAATGGGAACACTATGGGTAACAACTCCAATTCATGAGTCGAAGAGTTCTTCTCATGAACCTTCAACTATCTAGAGGCATAAGAAATCACCTTACCGTACTGCATCAAAACATAACCCAAACCAACCCAAGATGCATCACAATAGATGACAAAACCCACGGTGCCTTCAGGTAGAGTCAAGATTGGAGTTGAAGTCAACTTATCTTTTAGCTACTCAACGCTACCTTTGAAAGCATCAGACCATAAGAAATTCACGTTCTTCTGAGTCAACTTGGTTAATGGACCAGTAATAGAAGAAAAACTTTTCACAAACCTCCTAAATAATAGGCTAGCCCCAAAAAGCTCTGAATATCAACAGAAGTCATGGGTCTAGGCCACTTCTTAACCATCGTAACCTTCTGAGGATCTACCATGATTCCTTCACTAGACATAGCATGACCCAGATAAGTCACAACATTTAACCAAAAATCACATTTAAAGATCTTAGCATAGAACTAGTGATCTTTCTAGTTCTGCAACACCAGGCGGAGGTGGTCGATATGATCCTCCTTACTCTTAGAGTATAATAAGAGGTCATCAGTAAAGACAATCACGAACAAATCTAGAAACTAATGAAAGATGTTATTTATCAAGTTAATGAATGTCGCAGGGGAATTAGTCAAGCCAAATGACATAACCAAAAACTCAAAATGCCTATACTGGGTGCAAAAAGCTGTCTTAGGAACATCCACCTCCCTAATCTTTAACTGATGATACCCAAACCAAAGATTGACCTTAGAGAAGAATTTGGCACCCTAAAGCTAATCAGAGAGATTATCAATTCTTGAAAGTGGGTACTTTGTTCAGTTGTCGATAATCAATACACATCCAAAGGGAACCATCCTTCTTACGTATGAAAAAGATAGGTACACTCCATGGGGACACTCTAGGATGAATGAAACCCTTTTCTAAGAGATCTTTCAACTACTCCTTGAGTTCTCTTAACCCAGTTGAAGCCATTCTATATAGAGGAATAGAGATAGGACGAGTATCCAAAACAAGGTTAATATAAAAAATGAATCTCTCTATCGATATGGACACCAGGAAGATCATTAGGGAAGACTTCAAGAAATTCATTTATGACTATACAATGTAAGGAAGGGCCCTCCGAGTTTGAATCCTTAACCCAAACCATATGATAGAGACACCCTTTAGAGATTAATCTCCAGACTCTAAGATATGATATGAACCTTCCTTAGGATCTAGGGAACTTCAGTCTCATTCAAAAATTGGCTCATTAGGAAATTAAACATGACCTTACAGGTTCGATAGTTTAGAGAAGCATAACACGAGTGCAGCCAATCTATTCCTAAAATAATATCAAAGTCAACCATGTCTTATTCTATCAAATCTACTGGAGTTTCTCTATTAGCAATAGATACTGCACAAATCCTATAGATCCTTCTAGGAATTACAGAGTCACTTACCAGGGTAGAAGTAGAAAAAGGGTCTAATATACACTCAGAACTGAAACCAAAATACACAGGCATGAATGGGATCATATAAGAGAGAGTGGACCCAGATCAAGTAAATAGTACACACTACAGTAAAAGAGTTTCAACATAATAGTAGCAACATTCGAAGATGCCTCAAACTCCTGATAAGTGATGGAGGATAAAGGTAGTTACGACCAGTTTCAGAGCCAGAAATGGCACCCTTTGGTAAAAAAGATAAGAAGAGGCAACAGGAACCTTATTTTCCCTAGAAGCAACTATAGAGGGACAATCCCACTGTATATGTCAAATCTTACCACATATAAAACATCGGTTCCTCCCCTTCTTGCATTGACCACAGTAGTGGTGACTACAAAATCTGTATGGAAGGGTAGGATGGTGCTGATTGGGTCCCATTGGCCTGATATTAATCACCCTATTCCCTAGAAGCATCACCACCCTAAAAATGTTGGTCACCAGATGGATTTGGAAAAAGGAGCAGTAGCCGTTGAATAAGAGTCAGGACTCCCCCAACACTTTATTCTTAGACCACTTTCCACTCTGCTGCTGGCCTCCACCCTATTCTAAAAATTAGAATTTCTTTCTATGCCTTTCCTCTATCTCCTCATACTTCTTCTTTTCTTTCACTATTTGTCACATATACACAACCAATCTGGAGATGACCTTGTTCAACAAAGAATTCTTACTCTTAAGGATCAACTCATGGGACATTATAGAAGCAAAGTTATAAATTCTAGACCTCATGCTAGACACTAACTCATGAGCATACATAGACAACTGATGAAATTTTAAGGCATACTTCTTGACTGTCGTTCTTTCTAGTTTCAAATTAAAAAATTACTCTACTTTACCCTTCCTCGACTCATAAGGAAAGAATTAATTTAGAAATACATTAGAGAAATCATCCCATAATGCAGAACCAACATCTTTGCCTCTCATCTATTTCCACTCTTTGTACCACTGGTACACTTCATTTTACTATTGATAGGAAACAAACTCTACACCTTTAATATCTAAAGCATGCATAACCTATAAGATCTTCTCTATGTCATCAATGAAACTTTTAGGATCCTTCTCAACCATAGTACTAGTAACCACATGAGTAAAATACCCTGGGTTTGGGACCCTTATAAAATTTTCTAGATTTCTAGTTTTTGGATAAGATACGACTAGGGGGTATAGGTGGTATGCGAGGCTATAGTTGGTAAGGTTTAGTCGTACACTAACCAGTGGTGGTTGGTGGGTTGGATTAGTTTCTAGAATAGGTACGACTTGGGTTGGTACAAATCGTATGGGGTTGACGGGTTGTATGGTTGGGTTTTCCTTTACTTAATCTGATACTTAGTAAATTAATTTAGATCTAAGTACGAGTGGATCACCTTGATTCATGATATAGGGTATGAGTTGTATTGTCCAACTCGTATGTTAGACAATGCGAACTCTTCCTGGTTATGTTATGGGTACGGGTTAAGAGTACTAGTCATATCCTTAGATTTGGTTTGGCTTGCATGGTCGTACGTTAATAGTGTAGGGGTCTAATGGAGGTCTAGAGTATGAGTGGTGCATACCACTCATATTAGAGGGTGCGATTGGTACGGTTGAGTCGTACCCACCTGCAAGGATTTTATGCAGTAAGTTGGGGATAATCTGGATATTTCCCTTCTTAACCTATTATGACCCAATGACTTATATCATAATTGGGATATATTTTACCCTATTATTATAATCTTAAACACTTAGAAATGCTCTCTAACTCTCTCTAAGTCTCTTGGGTAAAAGAATGATAGGGTTTCATAATCTAAGGCAAGATACTCCTCCCTCATTTTTAGTTCAAACTAAAGGCATATTTTATATAATGTTTTCATGGCATGATTATTGTATGATTTTGGGGTTTTCAAATATGCGTTGGGGTTTTGGTTTTAAATGCTTGGTTATGGTTTTACCATATTTTAATATGTTTTTACATGCTTTAGTGGTGGTTTGGACAATTGTTTATATGGGAATGATTAATTGGTAATTGGAGTTGGTTTTGAAAACACTATGCCCCTAACATGTTTGATAAAATGCCTATGATAATTCTTTTACTATACTATTAGACTTTTAATAGAACTATTGCATGGTCTGGTTTGGTAGTGGAATCCTAAATGTTATAAATGGTTTAAATGGTTTGGAATAGATAAATGGAAAGGTTTGGTAGTTGTAGTTATGGTTAATTAAACTTCCTTGTAGGGTACACGGGATTCCTCTAAGCAAACTTAATAATGGAACACTTGTGGGCTACACAGGATTCCCCTATGTTAACTTGATAATGTAATCTATGTGTACATGGGAATCCCTTTACATAAAAAGGTTGTCTAAGGACATTTCTTGCAAGATATAGTCGGTATGATGATTACCACTACTCATAGCCTTGGTTAATAATAATGGAATAATGGTTTGGTTAGATTGAAATGGTTTTAATTAGGAAATAATGGAGAGGTGTGATAGCTTACCGTGAAGGTGGGAGTTCAATGGAGGGACACTAGAAACTTATATTTTTCGACATGAGGGGTTGGTCATAGCGACCATATATGATACTATGAGGTACATGGGAATCCTCTAAGTACACTGTACATATGTATCATGGAGAGCGAAGGGTACTCAAGAATGCCCTCCTCTTATAGTACTCAAGAGACCATATATTGAACGAAAGGTACTCAGTAGACAACTAGCAACTGAGCTCCGAAGATAAAGCAAATATATACAACATATAAACAAAATGGAAACTACACCAAAGAGTCCAGAGCTTATATAACAAGTCAATGAGAATAATAAGGGACAACTATCATGTTCACGTCCAAGAGTCTAACATAACAAGACTAAGGAAGTATCAAGGTGCACTATCCTATTCCAGCCATATTCGTCAGACGTCAATACTATACCATATATCCCAAGCCAATATATGAATGAAGAGTGAAAGAAAGATATATAGAAATATAGAAGGTTAGGAGACAAATATACAATATGAACAACTAAAGGAAGGAATTTACGGTAGTGGCATAGCTTCATATAGCGATATATATATATATATACATACGCGTAAACATGAGGTCATCTCAAAAACTAGTCTACATCATCATATCCTCATTCTAAGACCTCATCATAATACTATCAGGATTCAAGAAAATACTATCATACTTAGGGTTTCTAATCTATATGGCTAATCATGATATAATCATGTACAATAGTATCATTAAAAGATAGAAGGGGCCAAAGATGTACCTTAATTCTCGATACCAGATCAATGACCAATCTGTCATAAGTTAGCTATAATAATGATCATAACAATGATAATAACAATATCAATAATAGCGCAAATAATCAGCTACTCTGGACAACCAAATACCTAGCTGAGCCTATGCGTACCCCCACTGCCCAGACTCAGAAGGTTCAATCAACACACAATAACACAATGCATATTCTTCACCCATATCCTTGCAGGCTGATAGACATAGGTGCATACTAGTGATAGGCGATGCACATACAGGAATGAATGCAAGGTACACAATCAATATCATAACCAATCATAACTGTCATCATCATGACTATCATTATCGTAATCAACCACCGGCCTTGCCGGGTATCAATGTATCATCATAATATCCTATGACCCTGCCGACAATAGAATCCTCCAACCTTGCCGGGTATCAATATCATCACAATAGCATCCTCCGGCCTTGCTGGGTATCAATATCATCACAGTAGTATCCTCTTACCTTGTTGGGTATCAATATCATTACAATAGTATCCTCCGGCCTTGCCAACTGTCAATATCATCACAATAGTATTCTCCGGCCTTGCCGGGTATTAATATTATCACAATAGTATCCTATATCCTTGTTGGGTAGAAATATCGTCAAAATAACCATTACAGAATAACATATACTAATATACTTATGAACATAATCGTATCACCATAAAGTATCTATCTAGACATTACCTCCCAACTACTTGTTATTAGCTAACCAATACTATTTATAATGAAACCATGAGTTTGCTCATCATCACGCGACCTCTAGTTATTTGTCTAAACATTATCATTATTTAGGGAATAGAACCTAACCATTATTTATCAAATAGCCAACATCGTACATCTAACCAAGGTTCATCACTAGACCATAATCACTATTTATCAATTATTCCAAATTATGAACTAATCACCATATATCCGTTAACCATTATTTGACAACACATAACCACTTATCACCTAACCATCTTTTACTAACTGACATCATTCATTAACTAACCATCGTTAACAACCTAATCCTTATTTAAATAGTCATTAATTAACCATTTAGAAAATATTCTACATTATTAACTAGACACCTCTTTATTACCAACATCACTTAGTATCTAGCCTTATTAATATCCAACCCCTCATTTGACAACTAATTGACATTATAAACTTAGTCATCAATATCACTAATCTTCACCTATGCTAAATCCGACATCATCATTAGCAACACATCAACTATCGATAGCTACCATATTTCAACTAAGCAAGACTTCTTAACTAATACATTTGATTCCTAGCCACCAAGTGCTATAGTATCTTAAAAGGCAACAAACTACCACTGTAACACATAATTAAGCAGAGCAATCACAAGATCATATTTCATCTAGGATAACATAAGTTGCCGATATAATAATCATGAATGTACCAAATCTATGCATTCCATCACTAGTATTTAAGCAATAAAGTCATATGCAATATACCGCATCTTTCTCTATCCCATACCGGAGATATGTGTATACAAATAGATATATGCTTACTCATAAACTGTAATTGCATCCTTTATAATGATAAACACTTCTCGGATATCCAATCATCATCATAACATGGCCCTTGTCCCAATAATATATTTGGAATAATTATAAGATCATAAGTACGACCTTATACCCATATACATATTCAGAACTTATATCCATAATCATATTTATAAGTTGTAACATATCTATAATCATCTCACATATAGGGGGCACCTCACATCTAGGGGCATAATGTCAATACATATATCACCTCAATTAGACCTCTCATATCTATAGGTCATACATCATAACCAAAATAAAATCATCTCTATAAGCCCAATAATCATAACTAAGAGGAAAATCATCTCTATAGACCAAATATTAAAACTAACAGGAAAATGCATCTCTATGGGCTAAATATTATAATTTGGAGAGAAATGCATCTCTATGGGAAAAATATCATAATTAGGAGGAAATAACATCTCTAAAGGACCAATATCACATCTAATGGAAATTAACATTTCTATATTCCAGTAATCATAATCTGGTGAAAATCATTCTAATTTATCAATTCTACAAGTAAATCTCATAAATAAGGCTCATTAGTCTCAATTAGGCCTACTATCCGCAACTAAGCCCCCAAGGGCTAACACAAGTTTTGGCCTAAGTAGGCCGGATGATCCCACTTCTAATCCTTAATATCCATATTTAGGCAAGCTATGCCAAAAACTAGGCTAAGGTATCTAGTTCAACTTCTAGATGTCAATTAATCCATAACCAACCCTAAAATAGGAAATTCGTCTAGAAACATGGGCAATTATGTCAATTCTACCCCAACATACAGTTTTAAGATCACTAGACTAACCCAACTAAAGTCAATCACACTAACCATGATTCCAACTCTTGGACCACATCCCAAACCTAGAATTATAACATTTCCATACTACAAACTAATTCAATCTAGGGAGAAGGCAATTGGATTCTAAAAGCTTCATAAACATACTACCTTACGGGTCCAAAACCTTCATCCAATTCCCCAATCATAGATAAGCAAAACTAGGTTATTTAATCATAAACAAGACTAACATTCATATTCATATGCAATATTAACACATATCATCTTTGAAGAAGAGTAGGTAGAAGCCTACCTCAAGGCCAAACTGCAAAACCTAACACCATGCACCACATGCTCGTCTTTACATCACAATCCCCAAAATGCAAGAATACTATCAAAAACATAATCTACTCATCAATACGAGTTTAATGATACCCATATTGCACTATTGTGCTTCGGGTTCAAAAGCGACACTAAAACCCTAAGTGAGTCCCACGTACAAAAATTGCATTTCTGAGGTCAACCCAATGCTCATATATCACCAAGGAATCATAAACCTCAATTAATGGGTGCAAACAAACCAAATTTGAGGCTAAATTAAGCCCTAAGCTAAATTGGGGTTTTGGCTAAAGAACTACGAAATTCACCAATAAAGTGACGAAAACTTACCTTAATCCGGACGATAATCATGATAAAAGATGTTAACCAAGCTACCTAGACACCCACAAGAATCAATTTTGAATTGTCATACCCATTTAGGGTTTTATATGTCAAAAATGGATGGAAAATGTCCGGATTCGTGACCTTGGATTTATTTATAGGCCCCCTCAGCGAAGAGATGTGGTATCCCCATGACAACAAAGTCAAAAACTTATTTTTGAACCTCGAAACTCATTCAAAATCCAAATAAAATGATTCAATAGTGAAATTTGAGTGTAAAACACATTTTAAATCCATTGGAATCATCCAAACTTTCATACAAGATCGTTAAGGCAAAAAGTGCGGTCCACACCTATAGTTCTATTTTTAATAAAATCCGGTCAATAGCACTAAATAAGTTTTGAAGCCTTGGGACTTGACCAAGGGTCTCCCTAGCCTAAAATCGACCTTTCGGACGCGATGAAGAAGTCAGATTTTCAATCCAAGGTCATTTTGTTAAAGTTTTTGCTCAGTAGCAATTTGGAACCAACAAAGGCTTCTAAATAGTGAGTTGGTTCTAAAAACAAAATGAACTTCCTGGTGATTGAATCGTCGGTCCCAGCTAATCATAAATGACTTAGGGAGGATATGGAGAAGCTTAAATGGTGGAAATATGCATAAATATTAAAAATTAACTGAAGGGTCATTACAATATCCACTACTAAAAGGACTTTTATCCCTGAAAGTCAACAAATAGAAAAAATCTCAAAGGCTCAAAGGTATGAGGTACTGGACCTGAATGTTCTAAGCATGACTTCCCAGATAACCTCGGTGGAGAGAAAACACTTCTGAGGGATTTTGCCACAGGTATTCCTTTTTCAACCAGCACTCTCATTCTACTTCCAAACAACCAAAACTCAACTTAACTGCTAATTGGCCTAACACAGTACCAAGAAGGTTGATGTACACACATATGAACCACATCACGCTGATACCATCTCTATATCCATATAAATCAACAAAGGCTCATATGAGCCAAAGTCAACCCATTTAACGAGTCATGCCACCAAATCCAAATCCAAATATACGCTCCATTTACCATTTTGCACATGCTTCTACTCCAAGCCAGAAAGAAAAACACTTAAGTCTCGCGCATACTATCTCATCCCAGAGAACTCAAAGAACTGAAGTTAATTTGCTGAAAATCCATACGAAAAACAAGAGAACAAGCTCAAAAAGCGTTGTTTGGGAACAAAATAGAGATAACCAAGGAATGCAATCCATGCCAAAGCTGCAACAAGTCAGAAAATCAAACTAAGAGAAATCCAAGGTGCACCTACTCATCATTGAACATTTCACTCCACGATGTCTCATCCATCTAGAATGAAGTCATACTAAATCCAACTCGAGTATATTACTCCCATTAAGTTAATCATCCAAAATTCCCAAAGAAAATTAAAACTCGAGGTCAAAACTAAAATAACTAATACGGGGCCCATCTGCTATTATTTGAACACTTATTAACTCAAATGCAACCGACGTCGAGAAAACCAAATAGGCAATCATGAAGTAGGCTCAACCAGCCTATAAATAAAATCTGAACAAAGTCATGTATAAAAAAAAAAGTTGCATGCAAGGTCAACAACATCAAGTTGAAATCTCAATACTAGGGTTGAGTCTCTCAGTCTCAAATATCTACACCAAAACTAAGAACGGGAAGACATTAATGCTCCAAATCTATCATACTTTAAAATCACCATTCCATGGCGTCAAATAAAAAACTAAGTCAATAAGGCTATATCAATGTCAACTATCTTAAACTGACTCTAGTATCCAAATCAGACATATCCAAGACAAATCATACCAAGCCACAGTCAACGACATATCTGAAAAGCAAAATCACCACAGGGGTAACCACTGGCTGAAAACACAGGCAACCAACTCTATATTAACTGGAGGACATGAAATATAGACGCAAAATAGAAATCATGCAAAAAGGATGAATCACAGGCTGGGAACATAAAAAACCCACTCCATATCCACTGGAGGACATAAACTCTCCAGACATACTCAAAAATAAATTCCAAGGATCAAAACCATACCATAAATGGAAAAAGCTCTAGCAACTCAAACAATGCAACTTAAGTCGAACTAATCTATCTAACGCTCCATCTCAGCAAAGAATCTGCAGGACTTTACTCATACTTATCTCCTGTACTAACACATCAATTAAACCTAGGATCTAATACCAATTTGTCATGACCCAATTTCTCAGGTCATGATGGCGCCTACTATAACCCACCAGTAGGCAAGCCAACCCGCAGTCCGAAATGGCTAGTAACAAACTACCCAATTATATATAGAAGTAAATATGGAATAGATGAGATACAAGAATCTAATACATAATAAAATCACAAAACATGGTGGTATCTGTACAGGAGCTTCTAAAATAATAAGATTTCAAAGTGAAGTACAAATGAATACACTGATACAACTTATCTCAGCATTCATTATAGAGACTAGTCTAATACAAAGAGAAAGATGAGTAATACCCCGAATGCCAGGAGTTCACTCTAAGTTTCTGAACCATGGTTGCTCTGTATGATGCATAACAAACGACGATAACCCGTACTATGATCTGCAGGCTGCAGAAGTGTAGTATGAGTACCAAATGAATGGTACTCAGTAGGAAACTGCTAACTGAGCTCCAAAGATAAAGCAGATATATACAACATATAAATAAAATGGAAACTACACCAAAGAGTCCAGAGTTTACATAACAAGTCAATGAAAATTATAAGGGATGGCTATCATGTTTATATCAAAGAGTCTAACATAACAAGACTAAGGAAGTATCAAGGTGAACTATCCTAGTCCAGCCATATTCCTCAAACGTCAATACTATACCATATATCCCAGGTCAATATACGAATGAAGAGTGAAAGAAAGATATATAGAAATATACAAGGTCAAGAAATGAATATATAATATAAACAAGCGAAGGAAGGGATATACAGTAGTGTCATAGCTTCATATTGCTAAATACATATATATACATACACGTAAATATTTGGTCATCTCAAAAAGTAGTCTAGGTCATCATATCCACATTCTAAGACCTTATCATGATACTATAAGGATTAAATACTATCATACTCAGGGTTTCTAATCCATAGGGCTAAACATGATATAATCCTGTACAATAATACCATCATATGATAGAAAAGGCCAAAGAAATACCTCAATTCTCAATACCAGATTAATGAACAATATGTCATAAGCTTTCCATAATAATGATCATAACAATGATAATAATAATATCAATAACAACGGGAACAACCGGCTACTATGGATAACTAAATACCTAGACGAGCCTATGTGTACCCCCATCACCCCAGACTAGGAAGGTTCAATCAACACACAATAACACAAGGCATATTTTTCACTTATATCTAATAAAACTATTCCATATCGACTGATAGACATAGGTTCATATTGGTGATAGGCGATGTGCATGCGAGAATGAATGTAAGGTACACAACTAATAACACAACTTGTCACAACTATCATCATCATGACCATCATTATCATAATCAACCTTCGGCCTTGCCGGGTATTAATGTATTATCATAACATCCTTAAGCCTTGCCGGGTATCAATATCATCACAATATCATTCTTCAATCTTGTCGGATATCAATACCATGATAATAGCATCCTCTGGCCTTGCTAAGTATCTATATCATCACAATAGTATCCATCGGCATTGTCGGGTATAAATATCATCACAATAGTATTCTCCGGCATTGTCGGGTAGCAGTATTATCACAAAAGTATCCTCCGGCCCTGTCGGGTATCAATATCATCATCATAACCATTACAGAATAACATATACTCATGAACATAATCGCATCACCATAAAGTATCTATCTAGACATTACATCCTAACTACTAATTATTTGTTAATCAACATTATTTATAATGAAACCACTAGTTCGCTGGTCCTCACACGACCTCCAGTTATTTGTATAAACATTATCCTTATCCAGGGGATAGCAACTAACCAGTATTTATTAAATAGCCAACATCTAATATCTAGATAAAGTGCATCACTAGAACATAATTTCCACTTATCCATTATTCCAAAATATGAACTAATTATCATATGTCCATTAATCATTATTAGACAACATGTAACCACTTATCACCTAACCATCTTTTATTAACTGACATTATTCATTAACTAACCATCATTAACCAACTAACCCTTGTTTAATTATTCATTAATCAACCATTCAGCAAATATTCTACGTTATTAACTAGACACCTCTTTATTACCAACATCACTTATTATCTAGCCTAATTAATACACAACTCCTCATTCAACAACTAATCGATATTATAAACTTAGTCATCAATATCAATAATCTTCATCTATGCAAAACCTGACATCATCATTAAACGCGCATCAACCATCGGTAACTGCCATATTTTAATTAAGCTAGACTCAATAACTAATATATTTGATTCCAAGCCATGAAGTGCTATAGTCTTCTAAAAGGAAACTAAAACCACATAGCTTAACTCTTAATTAAGTAGAACAATCATAGGGTCATATTTCATTTAGCATCACATAAGTTGTTGATATAATATTCATAAATGTACCAAATCTATGCATGCCATCACCAGTATTCAAGCAATAAAGTTGTAAGCAACATACCACATCTTCCTCCATCCCATACAGGAGAGATGTGTATACAAACAGATATATGCATACTTATAGAATGTAATTGCATAATTTATAATGATAAACACTTCTTGGATATCCAATCATCATCATAATATGGCCCTTGGCCCAATAATATATCTAAAATAATCATACGATCATAATCACGACCTTAGGCCCATATACATATCTGGGACTCATATCAATAACCATATTTATAAGTCGTAACATATCTATAATTATCTCACATATAGGAGGCATCTCACATCTAGGAGGAATAAAGTCAATACGCATGTCATCTATTTTAGATATCTCATATCTATAGGTCATACATCATGACCAAGAGAAGCTAGAATAAAGGCCTTAAAATCTTCTCATATTTAGATCTATGGCTTTGTTCTTGGTTTTGTTTAATAGATGTCGAGTGCCGCTTTTCCCCATTCGAGAATCTCCATCTGCTCTAAGTGGGTGCGAGCTAGAATCCTTACGTCAGCTTGGTTGATGAAAAGACAATCATCTCTGTAAGCCCAATAATCATAACTAAGAGGAATATCATCTCTATAGACCAAATATCATAACTAAGAGTAAAATGCATCTCTATGGACCAAATATCATAATTAAGAGGGAAATGCATCTCTATGGGCCAAATATCATAATTAGGAGGAAATAACATATCTAAAGGCCCAATATCACAACTAAGGGAAATTAACATATCTATAGTCCATTGATCATAATCCGGTTAAAATCATCACAATTTATCAATTCACCAAGTAAATCTCATAAATAAGGATCACTAGTCACAACCAGGCCTGCTATCTACAACTAAGCCCCCAATGGCTAACACAAGTCTTGGTCTAAGTGGGCCGGATGATCCTACATTTAATCCTCAATATCCATATTTAGGCAAACTAGGACTAAAACTAGGGTAAGGTATCTAGTTCAACTTGTAGATGTCAAGTAAGCCATAACCAATCCTAAAATAGGAAATTCGTTTAGAAATATGGGCAAGTATGTCAATTCTACCCCAAGATATGATTTCAAGATCACTAGAATAGCCCAACTAAGGTCAATCACACTAACCATGATTCCAACACTTGGACAACATTCCAAACCTAGAATTATAACATTTCCATTCTACAAAATAATTCAATCTAGGGAGAAGGCAATTGGATTCTAAAAGGGTCATAAACATACTACCTTACGGGTTTAAAACCCTTATCCAATTCCCCAAACATCAATAATGAATACTAGGTTATTTATTCATAATAAAGCCTAACATTCATATTCATATGCCATATATAACACATATCATCTTCGAAGAAGAGTAGGTTGAACCTACCACAAGGCCGAATCATAAAACCTCACATTATGCACCGCATACTCGTCTTCACTTCAAATCCCCAAAATACCATCATGCTATCAAAAACATAATCTCCACATCAATATGAGTCTAACGATACCCATATTGAACTATTGTGCTTTGGGTACAAAAACAACACCATAACCCAATGGGTCCCACGTACGAAAAGCATATTTTTGAGGTCAACCTAATGCTCATACATCACCAAGGAATCATAAACCTCAATTAATGGGTGCAAACAAACCAAATTTGAGGCTAAATTAAGCCCTAAGTTAAATTGGGGTTTTGGGGCAAGAACTAAGAAATTCACCAATAAACTGATGAAATCTTACCTTAATCCGGACGATAATCATGATAAAAGATGTCTACCAAGCTCCCTAGACACCCACAAGAATCAATTTTGAATTATCATACCTATTTAGGGTTTTAGGCTCTCAAAGATGTAGGGAAAATGCCCAAATTCGCGACCTTGGATCTATTTATAGATCCCCTCGGTGAAGAGATGCGCTATCACCATGACAGTAAAGTCAAAAACTTATTTTTGACTCTTAGAACTCATTCAAAAGCCAAATAACATGATCCAATAGTGAAATTTGAGTGTAAAATACATTTTAAATTCATTGAAACCATCAAAACTTTCATCTAAGATCGTTTAGGCAAAACGCGAGGCCCACACCTATAGTTCTATTTTAAATAAAATTCGCTCAATAGTCCAAAATAAGTTTGGAAGCCTTGGGACTTGAACTAAGGGTCTTCCCTGGCCTAAAGTTGACGTTTCGGATGCGATGGTGAAGTCTATTTTTTAATTCGAGGTTGTTTCACTGAAGTTTTTTCTCGGTGGCCATTTTGAACCAGAGAAGACTTCTAAAGTGAAAACTGGTTTTAAAAACTGAATGAATTGCCCCGTGACCGAATCGTCCATCCCAGAGAATCATAAATGACTAGGGGAATCTATAGAGAAGCTCAAATAATGGAAATATGCGTAAATATGGAAACTTACCTGAAGGGTCATTGCAATATCCACTACTAAAAGGACTTTCGTGCTCGAAAGTTAACAAATAGGAAGAATCTCAAAGGCTAAAAGGGATGAGGTATTGGGCCGACATGCTCCAAGCATGACTTCCCAAATAACCTCGGTGGAGAGAAAACACTTCTGAGAGATTTTGCCACAGGTGTCATTGTTTCAACCAACACTCTCATTCTACTTCCAAACAACTAAAACTTAGCAATTAACTGGCCTAACACAAAACCAAGAAGGCTGATGTACACACATCTGAACCACATCACGCTGATGCCATCTTTTTAGCCGCATAAATAAACAAAGACTCATCCTAACCAAATCCAACCCAAGTACGAGTCATGCCACCAAATCAAAAACCAAATATACGCTCTATTTACCATTTTTCACATTCTTTTACTCCAACCCAGAAGGAAAAGCACTTGAGTCTCACCCACGCAGTCTCATCCTAGAGAACTTAAAGAACTGAAGTTGATCTACTGAAAGTCCATATGGCAAACAAGAGAACAAGATCATAAGGCATTATTTGGGCACACAATAGAGATAAACAAGGAATGTAATCCATGCCAAAACTACAACCAGTCCGAATGAAAATCAAACTGAGAGAAATCAAAGGTACACCTACTTATCACTGAACATTTCACTCCAGGATATCTCATCCACCGAGAATGAAGTCATATTGAATCCAACTCGAGTATATTATTCCTATTAAGTAAATAATCCAAAATTCCCAAAGAAAACTGAAACTCGAGGTCAAAACTAAAATAACTAATACGGGGACCATTGGCTATCATTTGAACAGTTATCAACTAAAATCCAACCGACATCGAGAAGACCGAATAGGCAATCATGAAGTAGGCTCAACCAACCTATAAATAAATTCTGAACAAAGTCAAGTCTAAAACAAAAGCTGAACACAAGTTCAATAACATCAAGTTAAAATATCAAGACCTCGGTTGAATCACTCGATCTCAAATATCTAAACCAAAACTAAGAATGGGTAGGCATTAATGCTCCAAATCTATCATACTTCCAAATCTCCATTCCATGGTGTCAAATAAAAAATTAAGCCAATAAGGCTATATAGATGTCAACTATCTCAAACTGACTCTAGTATCCAAATGTGACATATCCGAGATAAATCATACCAAGCCACAGTCAAGACATATCTGAAGAGGAAAATCACCACAAGGGTAACCACCAACTGAAAACACAAGTAACCAACTCTATATTAACCATAGGACATGAAATATACCCTCAAAATAGAAATTATGCAAAAAGGATGAATCACTAGATAGAAACGTAAAAAACCCATTCTATATACACTGGAAGGCATGAACTATCCAGAGATACTAAAAGAAACCTCCAAGGCTAAAAACCACACCAGAAATGGGAAAAGCTCTAGCAAATCGAAAAATTTGACTTAACCTAACAACTAATCAATCTAATACTCCATCTCAACAAAGAATAACCACAGGCATATATCATTAAGGAGAAACACTCCACCAAACCTTACTAGGCCAAACAAATATGAAAATGAGGATTTCCCAAATCCACCCTACAATCTCATCATTAAAGAAGAAACATATCAATCTCAAAACTAAGGTCAAAGTCAAACTGCCAATAGGAAATCAACAAATCGAGATAAAGAATTTTTAACTTGCCAACTCATGAAGCGATCATAGGAAAGGCCACCTGCCTATAACCTTCGAACTCCTCTAGACAAAACTATATCATAACAATAAAATGAGTATCCAATCTCCACACCAATAACAAGGGTAAACTATCACAAGGGAATGAACCCCGTAATCTAGGGGATGAATCCACGATATCTTAATATCAATAATAAAATCGCTATCGAATAATCAAATAGCCACAAATAAAGAACGGACCATAAACTGGTCAATCTCACACATGGGTTATATATAAAAGAATATCCAAGGAAAAAATCTTCGCAACCTAGAAGGTAAGTATAAGGAACCCAAACTCAAAATGAATGATAAAACTAAATCGCTGACCCTAGAATCATAACTGTGCCAAAAAGAGTCAACCTGCCTTTGATATCATAATATATCCCAAAATCAATCTACCACAACTAACGAAGAGGTAAACCAATCAACCTCGATGTACTAGGGTAAAGAAATCATCAAATTAGGTTATATCTACTAAATCTCCCAAATAATAGC
Organism: Capsicum annuum; assembly: GCF_002878395.1. Classification (NCBI taxonomy): domain Eukaryota; kingdom Viridiplantae; phylum Streptophyta; class Magnoliopsida; order Solanales; family Solanaceae; genus Capsicum; species Capsicum annuum. The sequence goes on from NC_061114.1 coordinate 50,943,624, forward strand.
ACAAGAAAATATGAGTTTGACTAGATATCACTAGTCTATTTTACTACCTAACATGAATCAATTATAGCAAGTAACAACATTAAGTAATAATATCATGTAATTTCAGTAACCTCATACAGTGGTAGACTAGCAACATCAATATCAAAATCAATATACTGAACAGGCGGAACTAAAATAAACATCTATATCATTACCACTCAAGGCTACAATAGGAATAATATGCCAAAATAAATGGGACTCGGGACTAAACCACACCTATAAGGGAGAAACATCAATATAGATCTACTCCATCCACTACTAAAAGAAATAAACCATGGAGTAGTAATATAATAATGAATCCAATAACAAGGCACATAATAATCAATATCAATTCATCAAGGTATATAATCACTAATGGGAATGAAAACCCCAATACACATAATAAGAGATAAAGGAAGAAAATAAAAGCACACCAATCATGGCGACATCCGCAATCACATGCCTATCAAGCATAGGGAAAATAAATCTAAACGGGTCCAACTCGGACCGACCATCTAAAACATTAACTGAGGTGCCACACATACTATCTCTAACTGGAGATGCTACAACATCATGAGGCTAATTTGAATGAGCTGAATAATAGGAACTCCCATGTCAAAGACACTCTCTAGACTAGTAGTCAATCTCTCTATAGTCATAGCAATTCCTGGAGCATCAATATGGCGGGGACATAAATTGAGCTTAAATGGCTGGACAACTGACTCTGAGAAAAAAATCTCTAGAATTATAACCATCTTTCCACAATCATAGCCTATCTTCGAAACTCTAGGCTGGCGAGGGAAAATATGTTAACTCTAGCCGATCATCTATCTCATACCTGGGGCTTTTTCTGAACCAATGTCTCATCACGACACAACCAAACAAAGATCCTAAAATACTTTCCCTCATAATTCAAAATAGTCACCCTATCCCAAAAAACCATACCATGCTCCGTAAGGCTAATGGGGACTCTACCTACTATGATCATTACAACTACTCTAAGAACTACTCATAGAATGAAATACTATCTGCATAAAGATGATGGGCTATAGGTGAAAAGGAAATTTACCAGAAGAATCCTCATTCTCAAATAAAATACCAATAATACTAAACTAATGGCATGCCTCTTGCCACCATTTCCATAAGTCCCAAAACTTGGGCTCTCTATGGTCCTCTTATAATTAACACCTCAAGGGATGGAAGATTCGGCTGCTATCAAGTGCTTCAATGCCAAATAGAGTGACAATACTAACCCTCTAACACATTTATGCACCAAAGTCCGACTAAAAATAATATGGCATGGGAAGATGCCCAGACCACACGAGAGATCTAACTTGGAATGAGGGCTAGTAGATGAATCAAATGTCATCCATGGCTGAGAGGGATCTGCAACATGACTTAAACTCCCAATGCTAAACCTTAAAGCCTGAAGTAATCACATGCTCAACTGGAGCCTAAGCTGGCCCAAATTCTTTTTGGTTGCTACTAAAGATCTTTAATGTCCATCTCTGAATCTATAATATGATGCTGCACTGAAACTCTAGAAACACATGTTGAAGTCTCATCTACATCTGTTAATAATGTCGCATCTCCTTCGAGGATAGAACAGAGTCAAAGATTGTGTTTGAGGTTCATAGGAATGCAGACACGTTATAAGAAATCAAGAAGAGAATTTCATAGAATGTCATTGTAGCCTCCCGAAGATAGGTTATGGATATCTCTGCACCGATCCGTAGGACTTTACTAATACTTATCTCTTGTACTAACACACCGATTAAACCTATGATCTGATACCAATTTGTCACGACCCAATTTCTCATGTTATGATGGCACCTACTATAACCAATTAATAGGCAAGCCAACCCATAGTCTAGAATGGCTAGTACTGAACTACCCAATTATATATAGAAAAGAATGCAGAATAGATGAGATAAGAGAATGAAATACATAATAAAATCCTAAAACATGGTGGTATCATATAAGAACTTCTACAGTAATAAGATTTCAAAGTGAATTACAAATGAATACACTGATACAACTTATGTTTACATTCAATATAGAGACTAGTCTAATACAAAGAGAGAGATAAGTAATACCCCCAACGTCAGGTGTTCACTCTAAGTCTCTAAACCATGGCTACTTTGCATTATGCACAATCACTAATGATTACCCATACTGTGATTTGCAGGCTGCAAAAATGTAGTATGAGTATAATATCATCATAACATCCTCAAGACCTGTTGGGTATCAATATCATTATAATAGCATCATTCATCCTTGCCGGGTATTAATATCATCATAATAGAATCTTTCGGCCTTGCTGGGTATCAACATCATCACAATAGTATCCTTCAGTCTTCCCAGGTATTAATATTATCACAATAGTATCCTCCGGCCTTGTCAGGTATTTGTATTATCACAATAGTATCCTCTAGCCTTTCTGGGTATACAAAGTAACATATACTAATATACTCATGAACAAAATTGTACCACCATACAGTATACATCCCAACTACTTATTAATAGCTAATCAATTCTATTTGTAATAAAACCACTAGTTTGCTTGTCATAACACGACCTTTAGTTATTTGTCTAAACATTATCCTTATTCAGGAGATAGAAACTAACCATTATTTATTAAATATCCAACATCTAACATCTAGACAAAGTTCATCACTAGAACATAATCACCATTTATCTATTATTCCAAATTATGAACTAATTATCATATATCTATTAACCATTATTAGACAAGACATAACCACTTATCAACTAACCACCTTTTATTAACTAGCATTATTTATTAACAATCAATCGTTAACCAACTAATCCTCATTTAACTATTCATTGATCAACCCTTTAGCAAATATTTGACGCTATTAACTAGACATCTCTTTCTTACAAACATCACTTATTATCTAGCATCATTAATACACAACCCCTTATTTGATAGCTAATCAACTTTATAAACTTAGTTATCAATATCACTAATCTTCACCTATGCTAAACCTGAAATTATCTTTATCCATGCATTAACCATTGGTAGCTACAATATTTCAACTAAGAAAGACACATAAACTAATATATTTGATTCCTTGCCACCAAGTAATATAGTCTCTCAAAAGGCAACTAACAACCATATAGCTTAACACTTAATAAAGTAGAACAATCATAAGATTATATTTCATCTAGGATCACATAAGTTGTCGATCTAATAATCATGATTGTACCAAATCTATGCATGCCATTGCTAGTATTCATGCAATAAAGTCGTAAGCAGTATACCGATTCTTTCTCCATCCCATAACAGAGAGATGTGTATACTCATAAACTATAATTGCATCCTTTATAATGATAAACACTCTTTGGATATCCGATCATCATCATAACATGGCCCTTTCCCCAATAATATATCCAAAATAATAACAAGATCATAATTATGACCTTAGGCCTATATACATATCCAGAAGACATATCAATAACTATATTTATAAGTCATAGCATATCTATATTCATCTAACATATAGGAGGCATCTAACATCTAGGAGGCATAATGTCAATACGTATATCACCTCTATTAGGCATCTTATATCTATAGGTCATACATTATAACTAAGAGGAAAATAATCTCTGTAAGCCCAATAATCATAACTAAGAGAAAAATTATCTTTATAGATCAAATATCATAACTAAGAGAAAAATGCATCTCTATGGGACAAATATCATAATTAAGATGGAAATGCATCTCTATGGGCCAAATATCATAATCAGGAGGAAAAGACATCTCTAAAGGCCCAATATCACATCCAAGGAAAATTAACATGTCTATAGTCCATTAATCATAATCCGGTGAAAATCATCATAATTTATCAATTCACCAAGTAAATCTCATTAACAAGGCTCATTAGTCTTAACTAGGCCTACTATCCGCAACTAAGCCCCCAAGGGCTAACACAAGTCTTGGCCTATAATAGCCCGCACTTTTACCTAGCTTAAATTCATCCCAAGAATGTCAAAGACTTAATTTAAGGATGAATACACTTTTATACATGTGGAATTTTCAATATTTTAACTTTTCATTGAGTAGGAAATTCAATTAGCTTTCCAACGATATAAAATTTGCCTAAATCCGATAAACTAGTAAGAAGTTATGGAGATTTTATGTTTCAGTTGTTAAACATCATCATTTAGGACCGTAGCACGTTACGGAGTGTGTCAAAATAGCAAATGTCAATTTCTATTGTTGGTCCACAATTTTCGCACATCGCGCCATAGACCCAGTTCATAAATGTCAGTTTTTAGTGTACCAATGCAATTCCACCGTGTTGCGGTGCACTTCCACTTTACAAACCAAGTGAAAATGCAATACCACCGCATAGAGACACCAAGAAATTTCTCAATTTTCCTTTTTCCAGTGATATGGTACAATAGCACCGCATTGCGCCAAGGGCCCAAATCGAGATTTTTTAATTAATTTTCAGTTTTAAATTTTGAGCTTTTAAATTATTCTAGAGATATTTGAGTCTCTTTCCACTGCCCTAGTTAGCCTTTATCAAGAAAATAAACCCTAATAAACCTATTTACACCATTATTCATTGAGTTTTTCCATAAATTAAATCATTCTCTCTAAAAAGGAAAAAACCCTAGTTCAAGAATCAAGGTCAATCCTTAAGAATCTCTTCAAGGGCCTTCAAGAACTCTTCTTCTTAGGTATGTTAGATGTTCATCCATTGATCCTTACCTTCCATGGTGACAAAGATTCCCTTTTCAAAATACAATACTTATGATTTATGATTTCCATGTTTGAATTAGATTGGATTTATGTTCATGATCTTATTTGAATTTTAATCCATGATTTAGATTACAAGTTCCAAGAATTTGATCCTAGTATGTGTTGAACTACATGATATTCATGATAAACCTTCACTTTTCAGGTTGATTGTTGTAGCCATATTAACCCTAAGTGTTTATGATTTAATGAACCAAGCATACTTCCCATGTGTTTGATAAATTGTCTATGAGAATGGAATAATGCCATTATAGCATGTTAACATATATTCCCCATTTATGTACAAGTTAATGCATTATAAGTGTCTGATGAAATGTCTCTATAAATGAATTATGACCAAGTGAACTTTTTTATGTTATTCGAGATAATGCTTTGCTTTAGTTTTCATGCTATCGAGTCCTCGGGTATTTAATAGCCAACAATTTAGCTGTTTATCTAGAGCCAGTGTTAGTTACAGAATAGTATAAGTCATGTCATGATTAGTAGTACCCTCAGTTCATTACAGAACTCAGTAGAACTCAGTTAATTATAGAACTTAGAAAAACTTAGTAATCTCAGTATCAGTCCAGTCCAGTTCAGCATACTCAGTTTAATGTCTTTTGGTTAGAAGTAGGATTCGACACTAAGTGAGCCTAGGGATAGGGGCACACCCGTTAGTTAGGACTAGGTCCTTAGAAGCCATTCCTAAGTTCCAGAACTACGTCGCCAGCGTAGGTTATAATATGTCACCCGTTACATCGGACTGACATACTTAGGGATCACCTGCTTGTTTAGCACTGATCTCAGGAGTTACCCGTTAGTTAGGACTGACTCCACAATAGTTGTCTTTACCTGTGGCATGGTATTGACACCCTTCTAATTAGTTTCATAGATTGGACCCCAGCTCAGTTATCTTATCTTATTTGGGGGATGTCAGTTAGATGATTACCTCCCACAGTTTCAGTTTCAATCTTCTATTCAGAACTTAGTTCAGTTTTATAGAATTAAGACTGTCAGATACAATCACTCAGTTATCAGTAATTCAGATTATTAGTGATCTTAGATTATCAATATATTCAGTTATCAGATATCAGATTTAGTTCCAGTATACTCAATCATAGTATGCACAGTATGTTCAGTAGATATAGATCCTCCATGTATGCTTATCTAGCTCTTGTATATCATTCAGGTAGCTATTGTTCATGCTTATTAACCCATGCATTTTACCTTACCTCATTTAGCATATCAGTACATTCCCACGTACTGATTGCGTACCTGTTACTTGCACTATGATATTTCATATCATAGGTTTGGACGTGTAGTTTCCTGACCGTGCTTAGCCAGATTCAGCTAGCAGTAGCAGATTTAGCAATGAGTCCTCACCTATTGAGGATACACTTTTATTTTAGTACTTCAGCTTAACAGTATTTTGTAGATGAAGTTAGTTAGGGGAATGTCCCTTCAACTCCACTTTTCAAACAGATTCAGTTAGAGGCTTTCAGACTAGATTTTCAGACAGTATTTCAGATTCAAATGTCATTATTCATTATCAATATTTTAGATGTTTTGAAACTTATGGTATTTCAGCCTATTATTTCGTAATTATTTTAGTATTATTGTCAGTGCCCATAACAGATATCATTCATGGGTTAGCTTGAGGTCTTTCGGAGTCGCAACCACCGTATGACGACTATGGGGTTGTCCCGGGTCATTACATGACTTATTTAGGCAAACTATGACCAAACAAGGAAAAGATATCTAGTTCAACTTCTAGATGTCAAGTAAGCCATAACCAATCCTAAAATAGCAAATTCATCTAGAAACATGGGCAAGTATGTCAATTCTATCCCAAGATACGGTTTTAAGATCACTAGACTATCCTAACTAAGTTCAATCACAATACCCATGATTCTAACACTTGGACCACATTCCAAACTTACCATTATAACATTTCCATACTAAAAAGTAATTCAATCTTGGGAGAAGGCAATATGATTCTAAAAGGGTCATAAACATACTATGTTACGGGTCCAAAACCCTTATCCAATTCCCCAAAAATCTATAACGCTCTGAGAGCACACCTTGGGCGACACATGGTTCTTAGACTCTAGAAGGACCATAAGATAACCCATGACACTAGTACCTGCTGTAAGCACTGGGTAAATAATAGAGAAGCATGTACAGAATTTAACTAAAAATCCCATATGGTTTTAAATCACAGTTATGATAATGTCTGTAAACAATACTGATAAAATATCTGATAATAACTACTAAAAGCTAACTGACTATCTTTACTAGTCTTAAACCCTCTAACTAAATAACTGGGGATTTGATGGGACAAGCCCCCAACTAACTCCGACTGTCTACTAAAATAAAAAAACTAAAATAAACATAACTGATCCACTAAACATGAGGACTCATAATGCTGCTGCTACTGGTTCACTGGGATAACTAGGTACATTTGGGAACCTGAGCATATGAACCTATGATATAAAATAACATAGTGCAAGAAATTAATATATGATTAGTACTTTGAATATACTGGTATGCTAAAAGAGGTTAGGCTGGTATGCATGGGTTTATGTGTATGAGTAATAACTAACTGAATGTATAGCATAGGATAACTGAATGCACAGTAATAACTTCCTGAATAATATGAGATAACTAAGGTAAACATACATGAAGTAAAGACTAACTAGCTAGCATAAGATTACTGAATATAAATGCATGAAAATTGTAAAATCTGAGGAAGCATGACCAAGAAAAAACATGCTTCTGAAATAGTTTGTAAACTAAAATACTAAGATACTAATAACTGAATAACTGATACTGTATGCTATGGTGAAGAAAAAAAAACTGAACTGAGTTCTGAATTGAATACTGATAACTGAGTACTAAATACTAAAATGGCAACTGTGGGATTATTTATCTAACCGTCATACCCTAATTATAAACTAAGTTGGGATCCAACCTGTGAACCCAGTTGGAAAGGTGCTAATACCATGCCATGGGTATAAACAATGGTTTTGGAATCAGTCCTAACTAATGGGTGACCCTTGAGATCACTTCTAACTAGCGGGTGATCCCTGAGAGTGTCAGTCCTAACAAATAGTTGATATCTCATAACCTATAGTGGCTACATAGTTCTGGAACTTAGGGATTGCTTCTAAGGACCCAGTCCTAACAAATGAGTGAGCCCTTATCCCTAGGGTCACTCGATGCTGAATCCTGCTCCCAACTAAACTTACACTGATTACGGGTCTGAGTTAAGCTTAACTGGAGAGGGAATTGACTCGGAATACTGAACTGATATAAGATTGACTGATATGATAAAAGACTGAACTAATAATGCTCATACGTGTTTGAATCTATTTTAAAAATACTGAGACTAAGTAAGCAGCTAGATTTCTGGTATTCATAACCCCCAGGACTCCATGACAATGACAACAGGGTCACATGAAATCTTTGAAACCATAGAAGGATATTATTGTTCGCAATGATTCGCTTAAGCATTTCATCAAATACATGGGTACCAAGACTTTAAGATAAGGATACTTCTAGACATGGTGAGATAGCACGATCACATGAAAAAATCATAAACAAAGGATTTATTCAAAATTCTCATGAACGTGAAATGGAAATCATAATATTTAAAAAATACTATAATGCATTCCACTTGAAAACAAATTCCAAAATCTTAACTTGTAAATATGTAATAAGTAGCCATTGTTCAAAACCAAATTATTTAGGCATTTTATCAAACACTTGTAGTTCATGGTTTAAACTAAGCATGGGAATTGTTTAAAACTTGTAGTAATGCCATGATTTCACTTCTAAGATCACCGATTAGGGTTTAAATTCAACAAACAACACCATTCAAATATGTAAGGTTTTATATCACCAATAATTTCATGGAAACATGATAAAGATATGAAATTTATGTAAGTTCATGGACATAATTAATGAAATATGTAATAAGGGTTGCTTTCGATGAAAATAGATTGTAAACTTCATGTATAATCAAGATTCATAAAAACTTCATGGGGACAAATCATTATAAACAGGTAATTTCATGATTTAAACCATAAAAGATGGATTCTTGGACTCCCTAGGTGAAAAGGTTCCATGGATGAACATCTAACATACCTCAAAAGCATAAATCTTGAAGGAGAATAACTTTTATTGAAGGATCTTGAATGGTGATGCTTTTATTTTTGTTCTTGCGAAAGAAGGATGGTTTTTTAACGTGAGTTGATTTGAGGAATATGGGAAAATAATGCCCTTTTTAGTGTTAAAATTTGTGCTTTGGACGTTCAGGTTTGAGGGGAAAGGACCAAAGTGACTCTTGATCCTTAAGAAACTAAAATCGTAGGGGAATAGCGCACGCATTGCGACCCTATTTGGGTCAAGAAGCCCTCACAAAGAGACCCCTATTTGGGTCAAGCAGCCCTCGCATTGCGGGGCTATCGTGACCCCTTACTGGTTCTCACAAAAAATGGCATAACTTTTCACTCGGTTATCGGATTTAGGAAAAATTGGTATCGTTGGAAATCTGATTCTATTATCTACATTTTGGTGGGTCTTAATCTTCAAAATTCTATATATACAAAAATTTATATTTTTTCAAAGATGAACCTTATACAATCAAATTCCAGACTTTGGGCAAATCAAAGGATCTTAGCTCAACTTGGCTCTAAATAATTTCTATGAACATTTTTAACCTCATGATCATTTAACACACTAGTATAAAGATCATTAAAATTATATTTACATAAGAATCACTTGGATTATAACATATACACATAGGAACGATGGTTCATAGACTAGCCCAAAAATACAGGGTATTACATTATCTGCCCTTGGGAACATTAGTCCTTGAATGAGACTGGTTAGACTAATAGTACCATACAAAGGTAACTGAGATCATATTATGAACATGCATGAGTTTGAATATGATTGCATAACTTATTCTAAAACATTATACATAAATTGAATATCATGAACTGGACTAATTTCTTGGTTACACACAATGACATAAGAATGATTATAAGGTTGAGATAGAAATAGGAGAGTCAGGGGAGTCAACTGATGAGTAACCATTACTTTAAGCTGGATCCTATTTCATGAACAAAATTGTAATTTTTAGGACATGAATACTAGGGGTATTACAATACATCTCCCCCTTGGCTTAAAGCCATCATTCTAAGTCTGTGAACCACATAAACAACAACTTTAAACTGAACTGTCACCAGTTTACTCTAGAGACTAGGGTAAAAGCTGAGGAGGGCTCTACTAGAGTATCTAAAAACTTAACAGTTATATAGGGGTTACAAAAGAAAATGAAGCTCTGGAGTTTAATAAAATATACACCTAAAGATTAAAGTCCGGTAACATATAGATGACCATATCAGGAGAGGTTTCCTGACCATGATGAGACTGGAGTGCATAATGTCTATTCTTTCATTGACCACTAGTGGTACTGGAAGTGGCACCCTACTGAGTCAAGCGACCAGATAGGACTGAAGGATAGTTGACCTGACCCTGTTGGTGCAAATCTTTTCCCCTGTGATCCATTACTCTACACTCGAGCATCTTATAGCCTGGCTTACCATATCCAAAACACACATCACTATCAACTTTACACATACCCTTATAATTCTTAAAATATTCTCCGTAAAGAAGATTAGCATAAACACCCTTCCCATTACTTTGTGACTTAGATCCTAGTGCTGTATTTTGACTATCATCCTTAAACTTAGGAATGGTCACACTGGCTGAAAGCAGAGCTGGGGCTAAGAATTTTTGATGGAATTGGGAGAGTTTACTACCCCTTGGCTGAGGCTTAAAACTACTTGTCCTGGCTATCTTATTTTTTCTTTCTTTCTCCCTTCGCTTCCCCACCTTAATCTGCTTAACATAAACCATAAGCCTAGGTAGGATAACAACCTACTGATTATTCTGAGATACTACTGAGTGAGCTAAGGTAGGGAAGGTGGCTCTGAATTCGGCATAAGAGACATGCTCATTTAGGGGATCTTTCTAAACAGGTGGAGGTGCGGGCTGATTCCCATTCCTTCTTCCGTTATTCTTTCTAGGAGACATGGTCTATAATGGAAGAAAGAATGAATTATAAAGAGAGTTTAAATATATCTCATGCTCATTAACATGATAATAATACTAAAAGAAGGGAAACTTTTCTTAAAATATCTCGTAGGCTCTTGTCCATAAGTGTGGAACTCTTCACACCCATGCACAAAACTCTACCTGTTACGGCTTTAAGACTCCCTAAGATACTTTAAAACCTTTGTCTTTGATACAAAGTTTGTGATACCCTGAGAGTACACCTTGGGTGCCACATGGCGCTTACAGTCCCAAAGGACCACAAGCTAACCCATGATACTAGTACATGCTGTGAGCACTAGGTAAAATAATAGAGAAGCATGTGCGGAATTTAACTGAAAATGCCATAAGGTTTTAAATCATAGTTCTGATAATGTTTGTAAAACAATACTGATAAAATGGCTGATAATAACTACTGAAAGTTGACTGTATATCTGTACTAATCTGAAAGCCTCTAATTGAATAACTGGGGATTTGATGGGACAAGCCCCCAACTAACTCTAACTATCTGCTAAAACAAAGAAACTAAAATAAACATAACTGGTCCTCAAAACATGAGGACTCTCTACTGCTGCTGCTACTGGTGCTCTGGGATAACTAGGTATAGTCAGGAACCTGAGTGTTTGAACCTATGATATGAAACATCATAGCCCAAGAAATGAGTAAGCAATCATTACATTGAATATACTAGTTTGCTAAATAAGGTTAGGTGATATGCATAGGTTTATGTGCATGAGTAATAACTGACTGAATGTATAGCATGGGATAACTGAACGCACATCAATAACTCGCTAAATAATATGAGATAACTGAGTAAACATACATGAAGTAAAGACTGAATGGCTAGCATGAGATTATTGAATATAAATGCATGAAAGGTGTAAAATCTGAGGATGCATGACCAAGCAAATATCATGATTCTAAAATAGCCTGTAAACTAAAATATTGAAATATTGATAACTGAATAATTGATATTAAATGCTATGGTCAATAAAAGAAAAAATAAACTGAGTTTTGAATTGAATACTGATTACAGAGTACTAAATACTAAAATGGCAACTGTGGGAGTGTTCTTCTACCCCGCATACCCAACTCTAAACTAATTAGGGTACAACCTGTAACCTTAGTTGGAAGGGTGCTAGTACTGTGCCATGGGTACTAAAACTAACTATGGAGTCATTCCTAACTAACAGGTGACCCCTGAGATCATTCCTAACTAGCGTGTGATGCCTGAGAATGTCAGTCCTAACTAACGAGTGACATCACATAACCTTCACTGGCTCCATAGTTCTGGAACTTAGGGATTGCTTCTAAGGACCCAGTCCTAACTAATAGGTGAGCCTTCATCCCTAGCCTCACTCGGTGGTGAATCCTACTCCCAACTTAACTGACACTGATTACGGGTCTGAGATAAGCTTAACTGAAGAGGGAATTTACTCGAATTATTAAACTGATCTAAGTTTGACTAAAATGATAACAGACTAAACTGATAATGCTCATATATGTATAAAATTATTCTGAAACTATTGATACTAAGTAAGCAGCTAGATTTTGGGTATTCAAAACCCCTAGGAATCGATGACAATAACAACAGGGTCACATGAAATCTTTGAAACCATGGAAGGAAATTATTGTTCTCAATGATTCACTTAAGTATTTTATCAAATACATGGGTACCAAGACTTTAACATAAGGATACTTCTAGACATGATGAGATAGCACGATCATATGACAAAATTATAAACTAAGAATTTATTTCGAATTCTCATAAACATGATATGGAAACCATAATATTTAAAAAAAAATACTATAATGCATTCCACTTGGAAATAAATTCAAAAATCTTAACTTGTAAACATGTAATAAGTAGTCATTGTTTAAAACCAAATCATTTAGGCATTTCATTAAACACTTATAGTTCATGTTTTAAACTAAGCATGGGAATTGATTTACAACTTGTATTAATAGCATGCTTTCACTTCTAAGATCACCGATTAGGGTTTAGATTCAATAAACAACACCATTCAAACATGTAAGGTTTTATATCACCAATAATTTCATGGAAATAGGATAAAGATTTGAAATTCATGTAAGTTCATGGACATAATTAATGAAATATGTAATAAAGGTTGCTTTCGATGAAAATAGATTGTAAACATAATGTATAATCAAGATTCATAAAAAAACTTCATGGGGATAAATCATTATAAACATGTAATGTCGTGATTTAAACCATAAAAGATGGATTCTTGGACTCCATGGGAAAAAAGGGCCCATGGATGAACATCTAAAATACCTTAAGAGCGTAAATCTTGAAGGAGAATAACTTTTATTGAAGGCACTTGAATTATGATGCTTTGATTTTTTTTCTTTGTAAAACAGGAGGGTCCTTTTACGTGAGTTGATTGGAGGAAGATAGGCAAACAATGTCCTTTTGGGTATTAAAATTCATGCTTTGGACGTTTAGGGTTGAGCGGAAAAGACCAAAGTGACCCTTGACCCTTAAGAAGCTAAAGTGTGGGGGAATAGCCCCCGGGTTGTGACACCTAGTTTGGTTAAGCATCCCTCATGATGCGACCCCTATTTGGGTTAAGAAGCCCTCGCCTCTCAGGGCTATTGTGACCCCATACTGCCTCACACAAAAAATGGCATAACTTTTCACTCGATTATCAAATTTAGGAAAAATTGGTATCTTTGGAAAGATAATTTTATATACTACAATTTGGTGTGTCTTAATCTGGCAAATTCTATATATACAAAAAGTTATACTCTTTCAAAGATGACCCTTGTAGAATCAAATTCCAAACTTTGGGCGAATCAAAGGATCTTAGATCAACTTGTCTCTAAATGATTTCTATGAATATTTTTAACCTCATGATCATTTAACACACTAGTATAAATATCATTAAAATTATATTTACATGAGAATCACTTGGATTATAACTTATACACGTAGGAACGACGGTTCATAGACTAGCCCAAAAATATGGGGTATTACAATATCAATCATCAATACTAGGTTATTTATTCATAATGAAGCCTAAAATTCATATTCACATGCCATACATAACACACATCATCTTCGAAGAGGAGTAGGTGAAAGCCTACCTTAAGGCCGAACCACAAAACCTCACATCATGCACCACATGCTCGTTTTTACTTCACAATCCCTAAAATTCTATCATACTATCAAAAACATAATCTACTCATCAATACGAGTCTAACGATGTCCATATTACACTATTGTGCTTCGGGTCAAAAAATAACTCAAAAACCCTAAGTGGGTCGCACATATGGAAATCGCATTTCCCAGGTCAACCTAATACTCATATATCATCAAGGAATCCTAATCCTCAATTAATGGGTACAAGCAAACCAAATTTTAGGCTAATTTAAGCCTTAATCTAAATTAGGGCTTTGAGTCAAGAACTAAAATAGTCACCAATAAAGTGATGAAATCTTACCTTAATCCGGATGATAATCATGATAAAAGATGTTTACCAAGATTCCTAGACACCCACAAGAGTCAATTTTGAATTATCATACCATTTAGGATTTTAGTCTCTCAAAGATTAAGGGAAAATGCCCAAATTTGCGATCTTAGGTCTATTTATAGACCTCCTCGGCGAAGAGATGTCGTATCCCTATGACAATAAAGTTAAAACTTATTTTTGAGCCTTAGAACTCATTTGAAATCCCTAACATGATCCAATAGTGAAATATGAGTGTAAAACACATTTTCAATCTATTGAAATCATCAAACCTTTCATACAAGATCATTTAGGGAAAAAATAGGGCCCACACCTATAGTTCTATTTTTAATAAAATTTGCTCAATAACCTAAAATAAGTTCGGAAGCCTAAGGACTTGAACCAAGGGTCTTCCTAGCATAAAATCAACGTTCCAGATGTGATGGAGAAGTTGGATTTTCAATATGAGGCCATTTTACTAAAGTTTTTGCCCAGTGGCCATTTAGAACCAGCAAAGACTTCTATACAGAGAATTAGTTCTAAATACCAAATAAAATTCTCGATGATCGAATCATCAATCCCAATGAGTCATAAATGACTTGGTTAATAAATGGAGAAGATCAAACGGTAGAAATAAGCCTAAATATGGAAAATGACATGAAGGGTTATTACACTAGTTTAACAAAAATATATCATGATCACAAAGTGATGTATTGGTGGAATATTATAAAAAGGGATGTGGATGATCTTGTGGTCAAATACATGGTATTCCAACAAGTCAAAGTTGAGCATGTGAGGCCTAGTGGGTTGTATTAGGAAATCGAATTGCCAGAATGGAAATGAAAGGTAATCAATATGGATTTCTTTACTGGTCTTCTTCGGTCTCGGAATTATTTTGATTAGATTTGGGTCATCGTGGATAGGATGATAAAGTCTGCTCACTTTTTTCTAGTGAGGATTAACTTTTCAACTAAGGATTATGTGGGGTTATATCTTTATGAGATTGTGAAACTGCATGGGGTACTTGTTTTGATTATCTCTGATCATAGTACACTATTTTTATCTAAATTCTGGCAGTCTTTTTAGAAAGGGCGGTATACTAAGGTTAGTCTGAGTACTACTTTTCATCCGTAGAAAGGAGTATTCAGACATTAGAGGATATTCTTCAGACATGTGTGATTTACTATGTAGTAGATGGGTTGAGCATCTACCTCTTGTAGAATTTGCTTATAATAATAGTTACCATTCAAGTATTAGAATGGCCTTTTTTGAAGCATTATATGGTAGGAGGTGTAGATCTCTTATTGGGTGGTTTGAGCGTAGTGAGGCAGATATGTTTGGTTTGGATTTGGTTTATCAGGCTATGGAAAAGGTAAAGATGATTTGGGATAGTCTTAAGGCTGCCTAGAGTTTCCAAAAGTCCTATACAGATATAAGGCATAGAGACTTGGAGTTTGAGGTTAGGGATAGGGTATTCCTATGGGTATCTCCCATGAAGGGAGTAATGTAGTTTGGGAAAAAGAAAAAGTTCAAACCCTGGTATATTGGTCCTTATATAGTTTTGTGGAGGGTTGGTAATGTGGCATATGAATTGGAATTGCCTTCTAGTTTAAGCTTCATTCATCTGGTATTTCATGTCTATTTCTTGAGGAAGTGTCTTGGTTATCCTTCTTTGGTGGTTTCTTTGGAAGGTTTGAGTATCTCAAATACTTTGTCTTGAGATCTTAGATCAGTAGGTTCATCGATTACGGACCAAGGATGTGGCCTCAGTTAAGGTTCTATGGTGGAACCACAAGGTGGAAGAGGCTATATGGGAAGCAAAAGCAAATATGAAGTCCAAATATCCACATTTGTTTTATGCTTTGGATATTCGTGCGGAAGGTATGTGTTTTTGTTCACATCTTTGTTTTCTAACTTAGTTAAATATTGGATTGATATTTGATAATGCAAATAAATCATGCTTGTTTTTGGCCTACCTTTTCCATCTTTCGGGTACGAATGGTCCTAGTGGGGGAGACTGAAATACCCTAGGTTTGGGACCCTTAGAAAATTTCCTGGATTTTTTATTTTTGGGCAAGATACGACTAGGGGGTACAGGTTGTATGCTGGGGTACGGTTGGTAAGGTTTGGTCGTACACTAATAGATGGTTGGTAGGCTAGATTACTTTTTGGAATGGGTACGACTAGGGTTGGTACGAGTTGTATGATGGTTGACGGGTCATATGGTTGGGTTTTTCTTTACTTAGTCTAACATTTAGTAAAGTAATTTGGATCTGAGTATGAGTGGCTCACCATGGGTTGTAAGATAGGGTATGAGTCATATTATCCAACTCGTATGTTGGACAGTGTCAACTCCTTTTGGTTCTGTTATGGTCAAGGGTTAAGGGTACTCTTTGTATCCTTGGATAAGGTTTGGCTTGCATGGCCATATGTTGACAAGTGTGGTGGTTTATGGGAGATCTAGGGTATGATTGGTGCGTACCACTCGCATTGGAGGGTACGACTGGTATAGTTGATTCGGACCTACCTGCGAGGATTTTATGTAGTTACATTGGGGTAATCTGAACATTTCCTCTCTTAACCTATTATGACCCAACAAATTATATCACACTTGGGGACAACATTTACCCTATTATTCTTATCTTAAATACTTAGAAACACTCTTTAATTCTCCCTAAGGATCTTCGGTAAAGGAAGGCTACGGTTTCATATAGAGGAGAAATTTAGGGCTTATTTGTGTGATTTCTCTCCATCATCTTCATAATCTAAGGCAATATACTCCTCCCTCATTATTAAATCCAACTAAAGCCATATTTTATACAATGTTTTCATGGCATAATTATTTTATGATTTTAGGGTTTTGAAATATCTGTTGGGGTTTTTGTATTAAATGTTGGTTATGGTTTTGCCAAGTTTTAATTATGTTCTTATATTTTTTAATGGTGGTTTGGATAATTGGTTGCATGGGAATGGTTAATTGGTAATTGGAGTTGGTTTTTGAAACACTATGCCCCTAACATGTTTGATGAAATTCCTATGATAATGCTTTTACTATACTATTGGACCTTTTACAAAACTATTGCATGGTGTGGTTTGGTAATTGAACCTTAAATGGTATAAACGGTTTGGAATAGATAAATGGTAACTTTTGATGGTTGTGGTTATTGTTAATTAAACTTCCTTGTGGGGTACACGGGATTCCCCCAGGAAAACTTAATAATGGAACACTTGTGGGGTACGCGGGCTTCCCCTAAGTTAACTTGATAATGTAATCTATGGGTAAATGGGAATCCCTTTACATAAAAAGGTTGGCTAAGGACATTGCTTGCAAGCTATAATTGGTATGACAACACCACTACTCATAGCCTTAGTTAATAATAATGGAATAATAGAATGGTTGGATGAAAATGGTTTTAATTGGGCAATAATGCTGGGTTGTGATAGCTAACTATGAAGGTGAGAGTCCAATAGGCTGTAACGCCCCAAAATTTGGGTCCTGAGACGTAACACAGTGCTTAGGCACAAAAGTTACCCTAAGCTAACCCTCCTGCTGGCATAACTCATAAGCAACTGAATAAAATGCTTAAATCTCTATACAATCAATGACAACATAGAACTTCTCTGAACTTGATCAATACAAATGTGAACTTTACAAGATTACACCTCTACTTTTATAGAATGAAACTGAAATTGAATACATCAACTTCTACTATCTGTCTATGAAGCCTCTACTGTTACTAACTTTAGATAGCCGGGTCATGACTTCCAATTATACAATCTCAATACGACTAAAATAAGAAAATAAAATACTTCTCGAATTGTATAACTAATTCCAGACCTTGAATCAAAAGGACTTATCACCTGCTGACTGGAAGCTGCAAACTGACTGAATGTGGTATCTGTGCTGCAACTTGAACCTACATTATAAGACACTATAGCACATAGAAATATATAGGGGTCAGTACTTTAAGGAATGTACTGAGTATATGGGGGTGTATGAAATATTTTTAAATAATATCATAAATGTAAAATAAAATCATGCATGCTGACAATAATGACTCTCTTCACATGAATTAAACTATAATATAGTTTTCTCATAAATCATCAACAGTAACACATGCTTTATAATTCTCATGAATCATTGTACTCAACTCAAACTCTTTGACTCAATACTTAGAGTGACTCGGTAATACATGAAATGTAGACTATTATGGATTTGGGAGTTTCTTATAACTGACATAAACCATGTGAGCCACATGGAGTCCAACGTTTTGTGCTCCTAAGGAGAGAACCCCACATTTGCGGGAGCGTCGTACTCTTGCCAGGGAGTACAACCTTAACTTCGTGATCACAATCTCATACTTGTCCTCTGGCTCACAATTATCAATATCAATTCTATGGTGGCACGTAGTTTTGGGGAAATACCATATTTCTCGCTCGGTGCTAAATATTGTTCCTAGACTCAGCTCCGAATGCGTTAGGAAATCCACCTCAATCAAATCAAGGGTCTATCATAGAGATCGAAATCATAAATATATATATTATCTGTAAATCATAAGAACTTGTGGATTCCTAACTCGACTCAATCTCAAAATAATCTTTCTCATCGTCAAGTACATTTGCTTATCAAATCATTTCAAGTATCAAAAGCTTCGAGAAAACATCATGGGACTCATTCTTGACTCTCAAACTCAAATATAAATATATATTCAATGATCAACTTCTCATGGAAAAGCTTAAAATCATGACTCTTATCATTTATCACTTGGAAATCATCAGTTCATAGTAGCAATATACAATTCATAGCATAAATTCTCAACTTAAGAAATAAAATAGTGGAATAGTTATGTATATCAATCTTGAATAGCTCAATTCTCATAAATCAATGATAAAGTAATTTGGGTATAAACCCACTTGCAAAATCATGAAATTCCAATAGTAAAAATTAAATCTTTGGGCACAAGAAGGAAAGAAGTGTCCTTGTTCAAACCCCACATACCTTGGATTATGAATTTGAGATGAACAAGATTGATTGGAAACTCTTCTTCACACTTTTGCGCTAAGTTTCTCAATGCCTTTGACTTACAGAACTTGATCCTTAAACAACTTGGTAAAATCTTTGGAAGATTCATGAATTTCTTGGAGAAGATTTGATTTTTGGGTTGAGAGAAAACCTAGCTTCTTGAATGTTCTTGGAAAGAAATTGTAGAGAAATGAATTTCTCTCCTCTACTTGGATATATATATAGAGGCCAAAATGGGAGGAACTAACCAAAATACCCTTGAGCAAATTCTAGAACTGGAGCACAATTTTTTTCCTTGGCGCAACGCGCCATGATCGCGGACCTTCACTGGATTTTGACAATTGGAAAAATGCTCAGTGGCGCGATGCGGTGAAATCACGTTGGTGCAATAGCATTTGACAATCCCAACATTTAGCCTTGGCTTAATGCGCTAATATCGCGAAGGCTCACTGGAAATTGACAATTTTATTTTGGATGGCTCCACGACGTGCTGAAGTGTCAGGTGCCACACTGTCTCACTAAAATGGTTCTAACTCTTCACCCGAGTGTCGAATTTGGGCGAATTTGGTATCGATGGAAAGATTATTCAATGCTTTATAGCAAAAAAAGTTGAAATTCATGAAATTCTACATGGTTCAATCATCATTCACTTTGGAAGTCATTTCCATATACTCAAAAAACGAATTTAGACATAAGGAACGATCGGGGTATTACAATATCTCCCCCTTGGAAACATTCATCCCTGAATGTTGCTATTTTGGCCAAGAATACAAAGAAAACTGAAGATACATAACTGAAACAACTTGCTAGTTTGAATATATATCTTTGTAAACTTTGGAGTACTTTGCTGAATGTATAAGCTTGTGATGAGAATAGCTATACCGCTGGATCCGAGACTGGAATAGAATAAAATAGAGGACAGCTGTAATTCTTGACTGAGTCTGAGTTGATTTGCCTTCTGCTTATAATAAAGAGTGGGCTCATGCTGAGTGTTTAGAATTCACTTGGTGTAATAAGGTGTGATCGTACTCATAGACGGCGAAGTGATAATTTATGCAGGCATAGGTCATGAGAAACAAGGATAAGACTACACAATGCATATTACATTGTTTGGACTATAATACTTGGAAAATAAAGATTGTTTAATGAATGCTTACAAACTGAATCATAATTAGATATCCGAATCTGAAACTGATGTCTGATACATATACTGAACTGAAGTCGCAGATTTTGGGTGCGAGCAACTACTTACCAGATTGATCGTACTTATGAAACTTCAAGTAGTAAGACCAGACTAGTTCAAAAAATGGAAAATCATAGAAACCAATCTGCCAAATTTTAAAAACTGGGCTGCTGACTATGCAAACCGACTCGTACTAAATACTCATACTTAAGTGGAGGATTTCCTCAACACCCTTCCAAGGAATTCTAACGGTATGAAGGAGCAAGGAACTTTAGGTAAGATCTAAACAAGACTTCTGAATCAAAGATCATAGAATTACCATAATCCCATAGCTTGGAACATAAACCTATAAATCATAAGTCGGGATAGAAGTACTAGGCCTCAAGCAATGCAACTCCCTACTCTCAAACTTAACCACAATTCTCAAACAATATCTCAACTATACTATACACTTCCGATACTATACTTGATCGATACAACTTATAATACTCACATGACACTGATACTTCTATCCACTCATATCCTCTTAAACCAAACCCCCTCATCCACTTCATGCCTAACTTAGAACTACAAGATTCACCACATGACACCATTCTGGATCATGGACTTCCACAAACCCATAATTTTTTACAATTTCTCACTTCAAGAGTAATTATCATTACCACTTCGAAAAATCCAATCCACCTAGTACTAGCCATTTACTAAAGTGCAATGCATCCATTCGCACGTTCACAAATATGACCTTTGAGCCCATCTTCATAACCATATATGCATTCCTAATCAAACACTTATAAAACCTTTTCTTCATATCCTACACATCTCTTATCAAGAACAACTTCCATGCACTCACCTTAAGCAAGTACACCCGACATACTCCTAACTAATCAAGTCCTACACAAACGCTGCACTTCAATATTCCTTAAGACTCATGGAATTACACAAAATAAACATACCACAATATTCCCAATCATAACACATTAAACTTCAACTAGCCATAACCTGTATCAAAGACTTAGCCTCAATCTCACTTCACATTACCGCCTAGCCAAAGTAAGCATACCATCCTCTATCATTGATAAGGAAATATCTTCTCTCTCTGGTCTAAACAACTATTCACCACTACAATCTTGGTTAAGAAAAGATAACTAAAAGATTAGAGCATGAGGATTTGACACATGAATAAATACTATGAATACCTTGACACTCAACTGAGGCTTGAGGAATAGAGGATTTAACATTATCAACTTATCAAAGAAATACTGCCCGAGGACATGCACGATATAAATCTGAAATTTTTGTTGATTAGAAGCATTGCTTGAGTACTTGAACTGAACACACCACAAGTCTTGAGTACATGAGTTATGAGACGCATGACCTAAATTTGGAACTGGCAACTTACAAAATGTAATTCTAACTGCTGAAAGATTTAAAATTCCGTATTTTGGAAACTAAGAGAGGGCATGATTCTTTATATATGCATGAGTTATGATCATGGAACTGAAACAGAAAGCATGAGTAATTATTGGGATAACTAAAAAATACCGAAATAAGAATGGATTGAGCATCATTTTTTCTCACTGCTACCTTACAACTTACCGGTACATCTCCTAAAATTTGAAATCTTAACTTGGTTACTCATCCTATCATCTGCCCCTTAGACTTAAGCCATCACTCTGAGTAGGTAAACCACTATATACACGCTAGTCAAAACTGAAATCATTTTACTCTAGAGTCCAGGATATAATCAATACACAAGAACAATAGAATTTAATCTGAATGACTACACCTGAAAACATACAACCACTTCCTTACACCACCGTCTGAGTTACAACCTATCTTTCTATACCTCCAGTAGTCATCATATGATACTTGTAAGGCCACTAACTTTGAATCTGCATGATCATCCCCATAGTCAAAGTATACACTATCTAACGCTTCAACCCTTATTTCTATTAACTCAACTTCGAAATTTCAAATCTTAGATTCTATCGCTCAACTTGAATACTTCCTAACCTTTGACGGACTATACTACTACTATCATAGCCTACTAATATCACGCTTGTAAACTTATATTTCCAAACAATGAGAATCAAAATCACAAAAAAGGCTCAATGTTTTCAATCTAAACTCCTCAACTAAGCCATCAAGAATATTGTTCATTACCTAACTAGTCTTTTCTCCACCTAGTAGCTCCACAATGCCACTATCTACACCATATGCAATGTTCCTTGAAAATAATGCAACCCCATAGAACCTTGGGAAAACTTTCTTATCATAGATACAATATCAAACTTGACTACAAATCAACCAAACTTAAGCTCTTGCATACACTGTTTAAGCATATTAGGTCAGTTCCCTATAACTGGTGCCATTAACCTAGAAATCATCACATCCACCTTCATAGCCACCAATCATTCAAGCTTAATACCTAGTGCTCAACATAACTTACAATTCGACCTCACACATAAAATTTTTCACTTGGAAACTATAAAACAAAACATCAATAAACACTAGACTACTTAAACCTCATAACAACAATAATTGGTCATAATCATATGACCTGTCTCATTTACAACCCATCAACATGTCCTTCTTCTACCCATCATTACTATATATCCTTCATACATAACTTTACTTAGTTCATAACTCTCTAGGCCTTAACTTAACTTCCTTTTGCAATCTCAGGAGCACCTAAGTTAACAACACTTATCCACTAAGTATCTTCATCCATAACCTATACTTGTCTTGTGCAACACACACCGTCAATAGCTCTTTTCATACTTCAAGCAAATTATTATTTACCTTAACCAATAACTCCTTCTCTTTCTTCTATGAGCTGAGAGACAAGGACATATTATTTCATCACTAACTCGACCATATGCACAAAGGCTCATCTGTACATACTTTCAATAAATCACGCTTACCACCCTTCTTGACACTACACCTCTAAACTTAGTTCCAACTAGCATGAGGAAATAAGATAAACAATGAGTCACTAGTGAATCAAAATAGGCCTTACCCGGCTTCAGTAGTCTTTGATTTTGCATTTTGAAAAAGAATTTGAGGTGGATAACAAAGCAATTATGCTTGTGAATTAAAAGAGCTCCACACGGCTTCACTAGACTTTCAGTTTCAACAATATAATGATGAAAAGATTATGAGAGGTAGAAACTTGACATACAATATTCGATGATTTAAGAATACACATCTCACTCTGTCTTAACTAAACTACTCATAAGGGTAAGGACATAACATTAAGCTTGGAGGAACTTATAACACGCTGGAAGGCTCCGCTCAAGCCGCTTATGAAACTTCTAAAACTCCTCACTAGTAAGTCTAAGAGCATTATCAGAGGGGGAAATTGGCACTCGCTGATCATGTTACCTCAAGAATAATACATCAA
The DNA here is from genome assembly GCF_002878395.1 of Capsicum annuum. Taxonomy (NCBI): domain Eukaryota; kingdom Viridiplantae; phylum Streptophyta; class Magnoliopsida; order Solanales; family Solanaceae; genus Capsicum; species Capsicum annuum. The sequence continues at coordinate 50,967,609 of NC_061114.1, forward strand.
TAAAAAAGTGTAGACTATCATTATGGATTCTGAGAAGGAATTTGGAAGCACAACTGACTTGGGCTTATTGCACGATTGATAAGCAAAGCATGATAAGGCACTAATAGGATACTTTCTAGCTTATTTACAACTCCATAACTATCTATGGGGGACTATTTAATAAAGTACTATCTACAAGGAATTGAGCTTGACTGTCTCTAATACCTTGAAAATAAGGCAGGGATGCCCTGAATAGAGTAAGACGAGAATCCATATAAGTTTCTCAAATAACCTTTCTATAACACAATCTAAGACTTGAAATAATAGAGACCTTTCCTAAATGCCTTGTAGCCTCTCGAAGGAAAGTATAGACGTCTCTGTACCATTCCATAAGACTCTACTAGACATAGCTTCACAGACACCCTAGGACACTTGAACTCTGTGCTCTGATACCAAGTTTGTAACGCCCTAAAATTTGGGTCCCGAGACGTCACATGATGCTTAGAGGCACAAGTGACCCTAAGCTAACCCTCTTGCTGGCATAACTCATAAGCAACTGAATAAAATACTTAAATCTCTATACAATCAACAAAAACATAAAACTTCTCTGAACTTGATCAATACAAATATAAACTTTACAAGATTACAACTCTACTTTTACAGAATAAAACTAAACCTGAATACATCAACTTCTATTGTCTATCTATGAAGCCTCTACTGGTACTAACTTTAGATAGTCGGGTCATGACTCCCAACTATCCAAACTCAATACGACTAAAATAAGAAAATAAAATACTTCTCAAACAGTATAACTAATTCAAGCCCTTGAATCACAAGGACTCATCACCTGCTGACTGGAAGCTATAAATTGGCTGAATGTGATATCTGTGCTACAACTTGTACCTATATTATAAGACACTGTAGCACAAAGAAATATATGGGGATCAGTACTTTAAGAAATGTACTGAGTATGTGGAGGTGTATGCAATATTTTTAAATAATATCATAAATGTAAAATAAAATTATGAATGCTGACAATAATGACTCTCTTTGCTTGAATTAAACAGTTATATAGTTTTCTCATAAATCATCAACAGTAACACAATCATTGTACTCAACACAAACTCTTTGACTCAAGACTTAGAGTGACTCGACAATACATGAAACTTAGAATATTATGGACTTAGGAGTTACTTATAACTAACATAAACGATGTGAGCCGCATAGAGTCCAATGTTTTGCCCTCCTAAGGAGAGAACCCTACATTGGCGGGAGTGTCGTACTTTTACCAGGGAGTACAACCTCAACTTCGTGATCACAATCTCATACTAGGCCTCTGGCCCACAATTATCAATACCAATCCTACGGTGGCATGTTGTTTCGGAAAAATATCATATTTCTCACTCGGTGCTAAATACTCCTCCCAGACTCATCTTAGAAAGTGTTAGGAAATCTACCTCAATCAGCTCAAGGGTCTATCATAGAGGCCAAAATAATAAATATATATCTCATCTGTAAATCATAACAACTTATGGATTCCTAACTCAACTCAATCTCAAAATAAACTTTCTCATCGTCAAGTACATTTTCTCATCGTCAAGTACATTTGAACAACTTGGTAAAATCTTTGGAAGATTCATGAATTTCTAGGAGAAGATTTGATTTTTGGGTTGAGAGAAAACCCTAGCTTCTTAAATGTTCTTAGAAAGAAATTGGAGAGAAATGAATTTCTCTCCTCTACTTGGATATATATATAGTGGCGAAAATGGGCGGATATAATCAAAATACCCTTGAGCAAATTCTAGAACTGGAGCCCAACTTTTGTCTTTGGTGCGACGCACCATGATCACGGACCTTCACTGGATTTTGACAATTGGAAAAATGCTTAGTGGCGCAACGCGGTGAAATCATGTTGGTGCACAGGAATTTGACAATCCCAAAATTGAGCCTTGTCATGACGCACTAATATCGCGAAGGATCACTGGAAATTGACAATTGCCATTTTGGCTGGCTCCATGACGCGCTGAAGTGCTAGGTGGCACTCTATCTCACTAAAATGGCTCTAACTCTTCACCCGAGTGTCGGATTTGGACGAATTTGGTATCGATGGAATCTTATTCAATGATCTACAAGAAAAAAAGTTGAAATTTGGTAAATTCTACATGGTTCAATCATAATTCACTTTGGAAGTCATTTCCATAAAGTCAAAAGATGGATTTAAACTTAAGGAATGATCGGGGTATTACATAGACGGACACTGGAAACTCATATTTGCCGATATGAGGTTTTAGTCATATCTACCATATATGATACCATAAGGTACATGGGAATACCATAAGTATATTGTACATATGTATCATAGAGAGCGAAGGGTACTCGAGAATCCCCTATTCTTATGGTACCTCTAGTTTGTGCGGCTACATACATCGAGGCCCATTCAGGGGGTTACACTGGACCCATATAGCCAGTTGGTGGTTCTAGAATGGTTAAGCTACACATACCCAAGTTAGGTATTTTAAATGCATACTAAACATAGTTCCCTTTCTCGGCATGGTTGTATATGTATATATATGTATGGTTGTGTGCATATGGTTGGTTTACTGGATGACATTATTTTATACTTATCCTGATTACTTGCTAGCATTCATCTGCTAACTCGTCCTCGAATGGATGTATCCCCATGTGATGCAGGAACTAGTCATACTACTCCTCTTTCTTAGTGATCGGATTTGAGATCGGCTATGGTATTGAAGTGGTGAGCTTCCATATTCCATAATACTCCATTTCATATCATGGACAACTTTACATACTTTGGATATTTTATGGATATTGGTTTTGTCTATGGTTGGGGTTATGTCCCAACCAGATATTACTTTTATTTTGGAAAGAGGATTTTGTGGAACTACTATGGGTTAGAATGGGCAGGATTGATATTGGTGTCGGTCTTAATATTGGCATTGGTACTGGTGATGATACCGTTGAACTTAATTTATGATTTTTCCATCCTCTTATATTATGTTATGGATAGGAACTTGGTTATATTTTTGGCTGTTGGCTTATGGATTTGTTTGGTAAATGGGTTATTGGTATGGGTTCGGACGGTTGGACTCATTTGGGTCGGTCATGGTCTTATACCTATCCCAAATCCTAGAAATTATATAAAATATGCTCTTTTGTTATATGTTCAGAATTCATCTGTCTCGGGATATATGCTGGATGGTTGGGTTCAAGGGTGGTCTCCAGTCGTGGTTGGACTTGAGATACCCATTATGACAAGACCTCAGGTCGAGTCATGTCACAGAAGATGTAACCTCATAAAATTGGCCAACTCTAATGATGTCAGACTTAACCATAGCAGCACCAGCCGAACCTAACCATTGTGACTAAGATGTCAACAACTAGGTCATTAGGTTAATAAAGCGACAGAACTCAGCGTTAGTAACCTCTCCTTGAGGCGACTAAGTATGAGTATCACCCTCAAGAGTAGGGTTAGTAGGGATAGTTGAGACTCCACGAGGACTGTCATATGTAGCGGTCCTTGACCGGGTCTGGACCGTAGAAGTTTGGCGTGCTCCGTCCACATTGTCCTCAGGTGGGACAAATGAAGTTCCATCAACATCAGATTTTTTTTGAGGCATGATCAAAAAGATGAACAAACAAAAGTCAGAAGGATCCAAGACCTTAACTCTAGCGTACAAAACTAAGATGTCAAGAAAAGGAAACATTCCTAAATGTTTCATAACCTCTCCCTTATAAGTATGGCATGCTACACACTCATAAATGAAACTCTACTTGAAACGACTTTGTTGATACTCAGTTGATCATGAACCTAGGCTTTGATACCACCTTTGTCATGACCCAAACTAGGTTCTGGCTGTGATAGGTATCTTAAGTCCACTGTGGATCAGAGATCATCCCCTTCACCTAATACTACAACACAACATCCCCAAGCATTAGATAAATTCCAAACATATAAAAAGATAGTGCATAATAAAACTATTGATAAATCATGATCTATCTATACCAACCACCGGTAACCGGACAACCGACCATCTCTAAAATAATCAACCAAACCACCCAAGTCTACAGTAATCTAAAAAAAAACTCTACAAAACCGAAGGTTAATAAAATGCAAGGACATGCCCCCGACAATAGCCAAAGAAAATATCCAAAATATAGTCAAAGCATAAAAAACCATAATATGATGGGTCCTCCGAAGGATGGAAGCTCACCACTTCAATCTGACTCTCTCGCTGATATCAAATCCAAGTCACTGAGTAAAAGATGTGGAAGCATGGTGATACAAAAAAAGCTCACCAAGATGCCAAAACAGTCCTCTTAACATGAGAAGAACAAGCAACACAAAGGGATACAAGATGATAAACACAAAAACACAAGGATTTACAAAATAATGAAAGGATAGATAGTAAGACCAAGATTATTACAAGATTAAGAACCAAGTGTATTTAAAAACTAACCCTAATGAATGTAATAATCAAAACCACACTCTTAAGGTGACCTCCAAGGAAATAAACTCATCTCAAGATCCACCGTTTCCAAGCAAAGCTCAATATTGGCTTTTCCAAGCCCTATACTAAGGATGGCTTTTTCAAGACCTAACTAAGACTACACTAAGGTGGTTTACTCTCAAGAGAGAGGATTTTCAAGTGTTTCATACATTCATCCTTTAAAAACTAAAGAGAAAAGACCTAATAAGAGACTATATAGCCTAGCTTATTACATAGTATAATAGACCAAAATACCCTTAATGAAAGGGGAGGTCATGGGTACTTTCTTTAACATGTGCAAACCCCAAAATACCCTTAATGAAGGGTGCTTATTCAATTATCCAAAACCATGGGGTCACACTTCAAAACTTGTAGTCTCGAATTGGCATCAAATGTAAGCCCCCACGCAATCTTCCACACATAGCTTTGTTTAATAGGATGCCCAAAACGGGTCCTCCATGTATGTTCTTGTATCCTCAAGGTGACCAAGTCTTGAGCCTCTATGTGTTGGCCTCTAAAGATGTCATCAAAATATAAGATGGCCATTTGTCCTAAATCATCCTCCCCTTTTTGAAAAGGATTCGACCTCAAATCCAAACCTTGCAAAATCGAAGAGAGGACAAACAAATACAAACTCCTCATGTCATGAGGGTTATGGTTATCACAACAAATCATCTCAACATGCCAAGGTTGGACATATTTGCAATATAACCAAGGATCCTTTGAATGAAATATTAAAAACTCAATGAAATATGTATGAAGGATTTGGTTATGGGATTCACCAAGAGTGGCACTTTGCTTTTCATGTAGACCAAGCAACAAGTTGGGTGCACTAACATCACTATTTCCATATTTGGCATCGGGGTCAAACGGAAAGAGTGGCTATAGACACGGGTCTAGACAACACTCTTCTTTCCCGAGGTCTTCACCCAAACTAAATGACATACTCTCTACAATAGCATACATATCATTGAAAGAAAATAGATAGTAGATAGAAGTATCTCTTATGTCGACTTCTACTAAGGTGCCCTCATGTGTGTACTCACTACTAGTTTCCCAATCATCACCACGAGTAGTCTCAACAATAAAGTCACACAAAGTAGAAGGAGTAACTTCCAAGACTACACATTCCTTACCCTTAAGAGTACTCTCATCTTCCAAGAAGAGATTTCCATCTTTAGGAGGAATGTTGTTACACCATAGTGGGTTAACATATAGGCTATAGCCTCTAAGGTAAGCTTTACCATCTTTTCCACCACTAGGCTCATTAGGAGTGTTTATATCATTTTCAAACAATACATTATACCTAATGAGTGCATGATCCAACCCATGGGCAGATTTGGCACAAGTAAGTTCCTCACTCTCTAAGAGATCAATATCAAGTTTCAAAGCAGTTTCAAGCACAAGATTGTCCCAAGAATAGCTCTCGGGTACACTCCCCTTTTGTTGACCAACTTTTTTAAATACTTCACTCACTTGAGTTTGATTAATCACATCACACATATACTCAAGTGGTGGAAAATTTTCACAAATAGGTTGATCAACACCAATTACACAAGACGATGTACTTCCGTTCAACATATAGGCTTCAACACTAGGTGGACATAAATTGATCTTACAAGAAGAGTCAATTTGGTCATCAATAGGATCAACTAGTGTATCCACACTCGCAATATGTAAATCATCAACAAAAGGTAAAGAATCATTAGACTCACAAGTAAGTAAGCTACTACTCACACTCACTGGGCTACTAGCCACACAATTATTATTCACATGCATAAAAGTGTAAAAATTTGCTATTTTACCTTGAAGTTCTTGAGTCGACTCTCCTTTGCTGTTTTGTGAAGGTCCTCTACAAGCTTGGGCAGAAACTTCACTTCGGCATTGCACTCCTTCACTTGCTATGTCAGTACCTACACAAATGTCTAGCTCGGTTTGGTGGCAATTCCCTCACTTCGCTCCACACAACCTCTTCTTTTTCCACTCTCGGATTACCAACTTGCACACCCTTACTCCTCTCAATCTTTTGTATCTCATAAGCATTTGGATTGGAGTAAGTATTCACTTCTCTTTGTGGCTCGGGCAGCATGTATGTCATGAGGTGATTTCTCCACCGATCTCTTACAATACTAGGCTAATTTTACACATTTGGAACTCTATGTTGTGCAAACCAATCGGCACCTAAGCATACATGACCGTATGTCAATAGAAGAATATCGCACCACACCTCCTCATGGTATTCAAATTAGGAGAAGACAACTTTGACCCTTTTGGTAACCTTAAAACCGTCTAAGAAATATGGAACAAGTAAAGGCTTGCGAAATAACCCCAAGTAGTCAACCATGGATGGAACAATGTTGTTACTATAGTACCTATAATTTAACACAACGAGGCAGCCCGCTATCCCACAAATGGTCACCTTTCCAAAGTGTACACTCCTTCTCGGATCAACATTGTAAAGAACATGAGTACCCCTCAATTTTGGAGACGCATACCCTCTTCTTCTCGTTGGACAACCTCCACTAGAGCTAGTATAACCATTCACACTATATTGACCTTGATAAGAAGTACTACAAGGTAGAGAATATGAATCTTCACACTCCTCAGGTGAACTCTCATCATATCTCTCATAAGATTTGAGAACGAAAGGGTTATACCTAACACCAAATCTAGGTTCAGAGTGAGAAGTGTAAGACTCCTCACATGTCTCAATGTCATCATAAGATCCATCACGAGGTCCTACATCACCTCCAAGTTCACCATAAGCACTAGGAACTTAATTCACCTCATTTTCTCCCTCAAAACCGTAACTCTCAAATCGGCCCAAGTTTTGATCATAGCTATTTTCATAGCCTCCACAATCTCCCTCAACTTCGTAGCCATAAAACCCCTCACTACAATCATAGTCTCCCATGTTGTAGTCACAATAATCCCTAGCTATTGAAGACATATTCCACTTATATTACCTTTGTACCTACACAATGAACAAACAAGATTAGCAGGAAAAGCTCCTCATCAACACTCGTATACACCCACCTTTGTGATTCTCACAATTGGAGCGGCGAATATTAAAAGTTGCTTATACTTCGGTAGTCAATAGAATGTCAATTCTACTTGGAGGCCGGAATGGATTCTTGTTTAATTGACTCAAGACATAAAAACAAAATTTACTTTCGAACTTGAAACAAAGAAAATACTATGAATTATAAATGAGAAAAGCACAAAATACAACGCTTAACATGAAACAAAACATACTCAAAAATTGATCTACAATCTAGTAGGTATTTACTAGTTTGCTAATTAGTATGAGAACTAACAAAAAGGAAACCAATAGAATCAAAAAAGTAAAAGTAGTAATTCCAACATTCTTGAGCTATTGATGACACGACACTTGACTATTGGTGGTTGATGGACAAAAAAAGTATTGTTGAAGTTGAAAAATTTTGTTCCACAATTTTGGTTGTTCAAATTTCACAAAGATGGGGGGAATTTCGGTTTTGGTAGGTTAACAAACAAGACTTTATGTACTTTTTTTCAAAATTTAAACCTTTACAAACTTTCACCTTTTTGGCAAGACAACCTTTTAGAGGTCTTGTCCCCCTTTCCTCTTTTGGCTTGTCTAGAAAAATGAACTTACTCCCTTTTGGTATGAAGAATTTTGGGAGGTCTTTTGTTCTTTTTCCTCTTTGGTAATGTATTGAAAGTTATTTCAAGTCTAAAAAGTGCCAACACTATCTTCCCTTTGAATTTGGATCAAACAACAACCTTTTACAAGACTTCTCCAACACAAGAACTTTAACAACAATAACAACAAAACCGTCCACTCTTCCCACAACAACTTATAATTTTTTTTGCTCAAGAATTTGGGTTAGACTCAAATAGTGTTAGAGAGAAAGAAAACCAACACAATAAACAACAAAGGAAATCAAAAAAACACCTAAATCTAGACACAATTTTGGCCAAACAACAACAACACTACGGCCAAGACACCAAACCCATAGAATAACTTTTTTTTGTGATATTTTCAACCTCGGACACCTCTTCTAATGTTAGAAAATAAAGATCTAACACTAGAACACACAAAACACACAAAAATCACAAGAAAACTAGGCTTCAAATTTCGGCGTAAGCATAAAAACGTGGACAGATTACTATATTTGAGTTTTTTAGCTTTTTAGTAATTTTTTTTTATTTTTGAGTGAACAAACCCAAGATTGATCTCATGGGAACGAAATAAATGATGAATTTGATACCAAATGATACAAAAATAGCCCACCAAGATGCCAAATCAGTCCACTTAACATGAGAAGAACAAGCAACACAAAGGGATACAAGATGACAAACACAAAAACACACAGATTTGCAAAATAATGAAAGGATAGATAGTGAGACCAAGATTATTACAAGATTAAGAACCAAGTGTATTTCAAAACTAACCCTAATGAATGTAATAGTCAAAACAACACTCTTACGGTGACCACCAAGGAAATCAACTCACCTCAAGATCCACCATTTCCAAGCAAAGCTTAATATTGGCTTTTCCAAGCCCTATACTAAGGATAGCTTTTCTAAGCCCTAACTAAGACTACGCTAAGGTTTGAATGCTCAGTTTCCTGATTGTGCTTACATAATATAGACTATTAGCAGCAACAGTTGTGGTGATTTCTCATATATCGAGGACCTGTTATGTTATTTTAGTGATTTCTTATTTCTTTTTAGTTAGTTCAGTTTGGAGTAAGTTGGGCCCAGTCCCATAAACTCTTCAATTCGTTAGAGGCTTTCAGATGTTTTTATATATTCAGATAGTTAGTCAGTTTATCAGTTGTTTTTTAGTCTTTTCAGTATGTCGCCAGGAAAATTAGATCTGTAATTTAATCATGTTTTAGTATTTAAACCTTATGGCATTGACAATTGATATGAACATATGTGTATTTTGTTACTTTATTCAGTGCTCATAGTAGGTATCAACTCATGGGTTAGGTTGTGGTCACTTGTGTCCGTAAGAACCATTGTCCGACTAGGGCATAGCCTTAAGTCATAAAAAAACTTTGTATCAGAGCCTAAGGTTTTATAGTGTCCTAGGGATTCTAAAAGTTGCGTTGAGTAGAGTTTTGTGTATGTGTTTAAAGTGCGCCACACTTATAGATAAGTGGCTACGAGATATTTTAGGAAAAGGTTTCTGTCTTTCAATATTCACGTAGTTCGAAAGAGCATGATGCTCTATTTAAACCCTTTTTTGACTCATCCTTTATCCACTACAGACCATGCCTTCTAAAAGGAACAATGAAAGAAGGAATAGGAATCAGCCTGCTCCTTATCTTGCTCAAGAAGATCCCCTGAATGAGCATATCTCTATGCTGAATTTAGAGAACTATTCACTGCCTTAGATTATTTAGTAGATGCTTAGAATAATCTTCAGGTTTTTATCTAATCTAGGATTATAGTTCATACTTAATAGATTGAGGATAAAAAGCGTAGAGAGAAAGAAAGAGAGAATAAGAGGGCCAGAACATGTAGTTTAAAGTCAAGGTCAGAGAGTGGTAATCATTCTTAGTTCCATCAAAATTCTTATCCCCAGCTCCTTCTTCAGCTAGTGTGCCAGTGCCAAAGTTCTAGAATGACAATCGAGATAGAGCGCTAGGCTCCAAGTCCTAGGGTACTGTGAACAACGATCGTACTAATCCTCTTTTCGAGAAATGTGGTAGGAATCATCAGAGTGCGTGTAGAGATGACAGTAATGTGGTTATGGGTATGTTACGGGTCTTTCATCTTTATATGTATTCTTTGTTCAATCTCGGGGCTTTGCTTTCTTTTTTAACCTCCTATATAGTTGTTAATTTCAATGTTAGTCCCAAAACTTTATTAGAGCCTTTCTCAATGTCTACCCTAGTAGGTAAATCTATCACAGCCAGATGGGTGTACTGAAATTGCCTAGTTACAGTATCCTAGAAAATCACTTTATTTGATCTTGTAGAGTTAGAGATGATTGATTTTGATGTCATTCTCGGTATGGATTGGCTCCACTCATGCTATGCTTAAATTGATTATAGGAATATAGAGTCATTTGATTTTAGTTTCCTAATGAATTAGTTATTGAATGGAGGGGTAGTAACTCAGTGCTTAGGGGTCAGATGTGTTTTCAGATCCCTTCTCTAAATTTTGTAAAAGCATATGATCTAGAGTTGGAGGCATGAACCCAAAAGTTTAGAAGTAGTAGAGTGGGATAGTGTTATCTGAATTTAGTAGACTTTGTATCCATGGGGTTAGTTGTATGATCGGTGAACCAATAGGCTTGAAATAGTGTATGCAAGAATTTATGTTTATTGATTTAAAATTAAGTATGATGATATGGGTGTGATTTAGAGATGTGATATTACTAGGCTATGAAAGAAGTTAGTGTGGTTTATTAAAATTTTAAGAATATCTATGTTACGTGTTAGAATCTAACTCTTAATCTTGGATGGTTGATCTAAATAGTAAGGAGAATAGAAATTTTAGATGGTTTTTAATCATGGTATGGTGATACTCATAAATATTCTAAGTTAGTTAGTGTTTAAGTTGTTATGTGATGATTATTGGGGCTATAGAAAATTAAGAGTTGTTTCTTAGAAGGGAGTATTAGCAGCAGCTTTGCACTTTCAATTGTAGTCTTTTGGGGTGAACTTTAGAGTAAAGTGGTTATAGTTCAGTTCAAAGTTTATCAAAAAGGGTCCCACAGACTTAGAGTGATGTTTTATAGCTAAGGGGGAGATGATAAAATAAGTACTGATGCTAGTGTAATGTAGAACAACTCTAGGGAGGAAAATACATGACCCATGCTTATTTTAGTATTTGTACTTTATTTATCTCAATATCTACTCATGCCTTACATGTCATCTCTATTATCATAGTTTATATTCATACACATCATAGAGAATCATATGTGCTTCCAATCCTAGTATAAGAAGTTCCAGCTCACTCAGTAGTATGAATCATGTCCCATGAAATCATGAACTCCAAACTCAGGTCATGCACCTCATGACTCAGGTACCCGTGTTTTATAGTATGTTCAGTTTTAGGTACTCATGCTACACTCTTAATGATTATTAATATTTGGATTATGTCAACTATATCCTCAGTTTAAACCTCGTTGATGAATTCATGACATTAATAATCTATTCCCTAGGCCTCAGTTAAGTGTCCAAGTTATGTATAGTATCATTTAATGTTTTACATCTTCATGTTCTAACCTATCAGTGAGCTCTCCTGATGTAATAGAAGTGGTGATGATTATTTTATTAGATGGGAGGAAAATGTTCCTTGTGAAGGAATGGTTTTTATATATTTCTTTTATATAAATAAGGCTATAAATTTGAAAGAAGATTGAGGTTAAGCTCTTTGTATATGTCATGGTAGGTTAAGAATTCTATGTGTGTTTTCTCAAGATAGTGCATGCAACTTGTTAATGGTAGAGGATTGTAGAATGTGAGGAAAATACTTTTATCTGTTTTTGTTCAGAAGCTCATATGTGAGAACCTTGTATATTAGAGTAGGCTTGAACATAGTGAGAGAATTTAGTTCAGCTCAGACTTAAGCAGATAGAGTTATCAGTGACCATGTGAACACTTTTAGTAGCCTCAAGTGAAGTGCGGTGTAGAAGAAGAATGTATAGTTGAGAGAGCATTTGAGGAGTATGTCTAAGCTTGAGAATAGAAGTTCCATTGTTTAAGGCATAAAAAATGTAGTTTATGTTTCATAGGCCTGTGTCCCATGTTACAAAGTTATAGCCTTATTAAGAGTCCTTACTTATATGTCTTAGTTAAATCATGCCCAAGTTCTTTGCTTTCTACAGTTATTATAACTTCTTAGAAAGAGTGTTGAAGAAATGCTCTAGTTTAGTATAAACTTTCAGAATAATTCAGTTTGTATAGCTAGCAATTCTGTCTAGTAGTCAGACAACAAGTTCCTTTGGTTTTCCATCTTCCCATCTAGTTATACTATCCAAAGTCTCATGAATATGGCAATCTCAAGGGTAAAAAATATTTGCATCCAGGTAATTTGCGAATTTAACTCAACTCATACATCATGCCTGAGTCTCAAATTCCAGATATTCAGTCATGGTTCAGTCAGTAAGTGTCCCTTATAGCCTCTCAGTCTTCCATTAGTATTTCAGACAAGTCAGTATCACTCAGGGGGAAGAATGACCCTAAGAGGGTGTTGTAATATCCCGAGTTTTTATGTCCTAAACTTCTCAACTTTTCTTCACAGAACCAGATCTAGCTTGAGGTATTCAAGGAATCAGTTTAGTTCATGATATATAGTTCATGAATCATGTTCCAAACTTATTCATGTAATTATGTTTTCAGTTATGCATGTTCAGTATGTGATCTCAGTTTCCCCAGTAGTCCCAGCTTAATCAGTCTTATTCAAGACCGAATGTTCCCAAGGGGAAGATATTGTAATACCCCATACTATTCTTAGTTCAGTTCAGCTCCTAGTTGTATGCATAAGAGGTTTAAAGCCTATAAATTTCACTAAGTGTTAGGGACTTAGTCTTATTTTCTTGGCCTCTTAACTTTGAGGATTTTTAAATTGGTTTTCTCGACCTCGAGACATAGTTTGTTGAATTAGTTTATGTTTAGTGGTGTAAGAAGCATGTTTCGAGGAACTTTTTGATTTTTCAAACAAGGATTGGGTCGTGTTTGATCAATTCCAGAGCCTCACCGCGATAGTGGTGCATTGCAGTGGCTATAGCGGTAGCCTCACCATGCCGTAGTGGACCTTTAATCTGTGTTCCAATTGAAAGTTAAATTCTTTGAGGAGAAATTAGGTCTTTTTCCCTCAATCCAATTCGTAAAAACATGAATTAAAATGTCGGTTAGGGAATTATATGCATATTTTTCCCAATTCTCCTCTCAAAAAAACCCTAACCATCTCTCAAGTTCATCAAATTCATTTACCTTCCTTTCAATAAAACTAAGAAATTAAGTTCCTAAATCTAAGAATTTCAAGAAAAGCGACAAGATTGCTTTTCTTTTCAAGCTTAAGGGTGTAAGGTATATGTGAAGTTCGTTCATCCATGGGCCCTTTTCACTCATGTAGTCAAAGAATCCCCTTTTGATGTTAAATTATTAGTTTTTACATGTTTATAATGAATTGTCTCCATGAATTTGTTATAGATTTTGATTACAAGTTATGTTACAAGTGTTTTTCGATGGAATGAACCCTTGTGTGATTTGACTATTGAAATCCTTATGTTAAATCCCTAATTCCTGGTTTTATTATTGTAACTATGTTTTCAATCACATGTTTTACCCATTCCCGTGCTTAAATTCATGACTCCCATGTGTTTGATGAAATGTCTAAAAGTTGGGTTTTGAGTAATGTTTTCTTTATTATGGTTTATAAAGCTTCTTATGTCCGTATTGTTCTTTTCATTCAATGTTGGAGGGTTATGAACACCCGATACTTAGTTGTTTATATAATTTTAGTATCTTCAAAATGATTTCAGATAGACCATGAGAGTTATCATTTAGTTAGTATCATGATCAGTTGTTTGCTCATCTAAGCTTAGTTCAACCCAGTGTCATTAAGTTAGGAGTAAGATTTATCACCGATCGAACCCAGGGATAGGGGAACATATGCTAGAAGATGGTGTAACCTTTACTAGCAGTCCCTTAGTTCCATAACTACATAGCCAGCATAGGTTAGACATATCAACCGTCAAGTTGAGGGTTGATAAAGTTCTTACCTGCCAGTTGAGGGTAATACATATCTTATTAGAGCACCTACCAGATGAGGGTGACTCATTAGTCCCTTGGGGCATTAGTTTAGTGGATACACACAGATAGTGTTAGATCCGTGATATGGTACTAACACCCTTCTGATTGGGGTTACAGGTTGGACCTCGATTGGCTCAAATTGGGGCATGTCAGTTAGATGATACCTCCCATAGTCTATGTTTAGTATTCAGTACCAAATTTAGTTCAGGTTTGCTAGACCATAGCATACAGTACATCAGTTATTCAGTCACCAGATTTCAGTATTTTAGTTTACAGACTATTTTAGTATCATGTTATATGCTTAGCCATGCATTCTCAGATTTTACAGCTTTCGTGCATTTTATGTATCGCGTATCTCATTATATTCAGTCAATCATTATGTCATGCATATGATCATATGCATTTCATCCTAATCTTATCTCATATACCAGTATATTCAAAGTACTGATCGCATACTTTTCTTTGCATTATGATGTTTAACATCATAGGTTTAAATGCTCAGTTTCCTGACCGCGCTTGGACAATTCAGCCTATCAGTAGCAATAATTATGGTGAGACCTTATATGCCGAGGACCTTTATGTTATTTTAGTGTTTCCACATTTCTTTTCAGTTTGTTTAGTTTAGAGTTAGTTGGGGCCTGTTCCATCAACTCTTCAGACAGTTAAAGGCTTTCAGATATTTTTAGACATTCCGATAGTTAGTCCATTTATCAGTTATTTTATCAATCTTTTCAGTATGTCTTTAGACATTTCATATCTATGATTTAACTGTGTTTCAGTAGTTAACCTTATGTCATTGACATTTGATTTTAGCACATATATATTTTGTTACTTTATTTAGTGCTCACAGTAGGTACCAGCTCATGGGTTAGCTTGTGGTCACTTATGTCTGTAAGCACTGTTGTCGCGACTAAGGTATAGCCTCGAGTTATGTAAAAAATTGGTATCAGAGCATAAGGTTTTACAGTGTCCTAGGGAGTCTAAAATCCACATTGAGTAAAGTCTTGTGAATATGTTTGAAGCACTCCACACTTATAGATAAGAAGGTACAAGATGTTTTAGGAAAAGTTTCCCTTCGTTCAGTATTCATGTCATATGAAAGGGCATGATGCTTTTTTTAAACCCTCTTTCTAACTTATCCTTTATTCCATTACAGACCATACCTCCCAAAAGGAACAACAGAAAGAGGAATGAGAATCAGCCTGCACCTCTACCTATTCGGGAAGATCCCCTGAATAAGCATCTCTTTCACGCTGAATTTAGAGCTCTTTTCACTACCTTAGCTTATTTAGTAGTTTCTCAGAACAATTAGCAGGTTGTTGTCCTATCTAGGCTAATAGTTCATACTCAGTAGATTGAGGAGAAAAGGTGTAGGGAGAAAGAGAAAGAGAGAGAATAAGAGTGTCAGAACATGTAGTTTTGAGTTAAGGTTAAAGAGTGGTAACCATTCTCAGTATCATCAAGAATTCTTAACCCCATCTCCTTCTTTAGCTAGTGCTCCAGTGCCAAAGTTTTAGAATGACAGTTGGGCTAGAGCGTTAAGCTCCAAGTCCCAGGGTAGTGTGAAGAACAGTCATACTAACCATCTTTGCAAGAAATATAGTAGAAATCATCAGAGTGTGTGTAAATCTAGCAGTAATATGTGTTTTAGGTGTTGCAAGCCAGGCTACAGAGTCAGGGATTGCGCAAAGAGTGGTCAACAGGGTCAGTCTAATCGTCATCCAGTTCCATCTGATCGCCCAACTCAGTAGCATGTCACATCCAGTGCCAGAATAGATTGTATGCACTCCAGTACTGTCATGATCAGGAAATCTTTCCTGATATTTTAACAGGTACATTACAGTTTTTTCATCTTCATATGTATGCTTTGTTAGATCCTGGGCTTCACTTTCTTTTGTAACCTCCTAAATAACTGTTAATTTTGGTATCAGTCCTGAAACTTTAGTAGATCCTTTCTTAGTGTCTACCCCAATGGTTAAATCTATCACAGCCAAACGGGTGTACATAAATTACCCAGTTATAGCATCCTAAAAAATTCATTCAGTTAATCTTGTAAAGTTAGAATTAACTGATTTTGAAGTCATTGCTGGGATGGACTGGCTCCACTCATACTATGCTTTAGTTGATTGCGGGAATAGAGTCATTCAGTTTCAGTTTTGTAATGAACCAATCAGTTAATAGAGGGGCAGTACCTTAGTGCTTAGGGGCCAGATAAGTTTTCAGATCCCTCCTTAGAATCCTATGATAACATATAATCTAGAGTTAGAGGCATGAACCCAAAAGTTTAGCAGTGGTATAGTAGGGATAGTGTTATCTGAATTTAATAGACTTTGTATCCATGGGGTTATTTGTATGATCGGTGAACCAGAAGGCTTGAAATAGTCTATGCAAGAATTTATGCTTATTGATTCGAATTAGGTATGATGATAGGTGTGTGATTTGGAGATGTGATATTAGTATACTATGAAAGAAGTTAGTGTGGTTCATTAAAAGTATGAGAATATCCATGTTACATGTTAGAATCTACATTTGAATCTTAGATGGTTGATCTAAATAGTAAGGACAACTGAAAATTTAGAGGCTGTGAAATCATGGTATAATGATACTCGTGAAGATTCTAAGTTAGTTAGTGTTTAAGTTGTTATGTGATGATTATTGGGGCTATAATCATATCATAAGGGAGTATTAGCAGTGGGCTTTGCACTTTCAATTGTAGTCTTTTGGGGTGAACTTGCTCCTAATGAGCATTGTCATATTTCAAACTTTAGAGTAAAGTGGTTGCAGTTTAGTTTAGAGTTTATCAAAAAGGTCCTACAGAATTCGAGTGATGTTTTATAGCTTAAGGGTAGAAGATAAAACAAGTAACCAAGTTAGGCTCTAATATTCTAGTAGTGATACTAGTGTGTTGTAGAAAAACACTAGGGAGGAAGATTACTACCCATGCTTATTTCAGTATTTATACTTCAGTTATTATGATATTTTCTCATGCCTTACATGTCAGCTCCATGATCATAGTTCACGTCCATGCATATCATAGACAATTATGTGTGCTTCCAGTTCCTAGAATAAGGATTTCTAGTTCACTCAGCAGTACGAATCATGTTCTATGAAATCATGAACACCAAACTCAGGTCATGGAGCTCATGACTCAGGTACCCGTGCTTCACATTATGTTCAGTTCCACATACTCATGCTACACTCCTAATGATCATCAAAATTTGAATTATTTTAACTCTATCCTCGGGTTAGAGCTCGTTGATGAATTCATGACATTAATACTCTATTCCCTAGGCCTCAGTTAAGTGTCCAAGTTATGTATAGTATCATTTCATGTTTCAGGTCCTAATGTTCTAACCTATTAGTGAGCTCTCTTTATGTAATGGTAGTGGTGATGAGTAATTTATTGGATAGGAGGGAAATATTCATTGTGAAGGAATGATTATTATACGTTTCTTTTATCTAAGTCTATAAGGTTGAAAAAAGATTGAGGTTATGCTCTTTGTATACGTCATGGTATGTTTAGAATTCTATGTATGTTTTCTAAGGGTATTGCATTCAAGTTATTAACGATAGAGGGTTGAATAATGTGAGAAAGATGCTTTTATGGGTGTTTGTTTAGAGGCTCATGCGTGTGCACCTTATAGATTCAAGTTGTCTTGAACATAGTGAGAGAATTTAGTTTACCTTTGACTTAAGTGGATAGAGTTATTAGTGCCCATGTGAACATTTTCAGTAGCCTCAAATGAAGTGCAGTATTGAAGCGGAATGTATAAATGAGAGAGTATTTGAGGAGTATGTCTAAGCTTGAGAGTAGCAGTTGCATTGTCTAAGGCATAGCAATTCCTATTTATGTTTCATAGGCCTAAGTCCCATGTTACAAAGTTATAGCCTTGTTAAGCGTCTGATGTTTTGTCTTTTGAAAAAACATTTTTCATCTTTTTCTTTGGAAAATTGCATGTTTTCAAGCAACCAAGGTTGAATTTAATGCTGGTTTTTAGTGTTTCAGGGTAAGGAACCTGCTAAGGGAAAAGACTCAGAAAATTAGAAGAAAAACATTTTTGATGGTCAAAATAGTGAACCATATGTCTTGCGACGGACCACCAGTTCAACCATCAGTGTTATACAGAACAAGGCATCCTGAAACACTCAGCGATGGCCCATGTGGTGGACTGTCAGTCTTACGATGGAACCCCAACTCAATCGTTAGGCCTAAACAGAACCCATGTCTCTAAGACCATCAGTGACAGCCCATATGGTGGACCGTCAGTCTTTTGATAGACCACCATTTTGGCCATCAATTTCAAGCAAAACTGGGCTCTCTAGGACCATCAATGACGGCCCACATGGTAAACCTCTAGACTTTTGACGGACCACCAATTTGACCGTCAGACATAAGAAGAATTGGGATTTCAAGGACCATCAGCGACAGCTAATTTGGTGAACTGTCAGACTTCTGACGGACCACCACTTTGGCCGTCACTTTGGATGCGGGTTTTATAATTTTGAATTTTAAATCTTTTTTAACTGAAAACATATAAATAGTCAGTTTTAGGTTTTATTGATGATTTTTTATCCATTTTCTTATCTCTTATCTTTTATTAGGGTTTTCCACACTGAATATACATTGTTACATAGTTTTTCTCTAAGATTCATTGGATATTTGTGGATCTAGATTCTTTTATAATATTATCTATTGAAGATTGCAAAACAACAATTGTGACTTTTGTAAGAAAACTTTGAAATGATTTATTAATAACACAATGGTTTCTTCTCTTTCTTGGGTGAAAATGTGTGGCTAAGATCCCATAACTAGGGTTATGGGAGCCTTGATGTGAAAAGCTGATTTTGGGTTATGAATCTAGTAGATTCCCATAACTAATTGACATTGCATAAACTCTTCTTCACTTTATTGACTTTTATTGGTTGCAAACTTGAAAAGTAAGGGCAATAACAACACTTGATCGAATAGAAAAGTGCTTGTTGGGAAAAGAAAGGGTTTACACAAATCTAAAGTCTTTAACCTTTGGATAGAGGGTAGTTGCCTTAACCGGATCAACCCATGTGAGATTATAGTTGAATTAACAATGTGTTCCTTAAGTTTGAAAGAATTAAGGGATAAGTTACTCATTTAGGTTGAGAAACTAATGGGTAAACCATAGAATTCAATTACTCTTACAACAAGAATTGTTCATTGGGAAACCAAAATAGTTCATAGCCCTAGCTGCTTAAGCATCTTGGTAACAATAACTTTAGTTTGACTTATCTTAGTGAATTACTATTAGAAATATAACCTATAATTGGATTAATTTCTGTGACAAATATTTGAATACAATTGATAAATCAAAAGCCCTTTTATTCTCGAACCTTCGATCAACAGTCTAGTAACAACCACAATACTTAGTGAACACAGTATTCCCTGTGGGATTCAACACACAACCCATTTGGGTTCTATATTTGATAGTGACCACTTACACTCTCTTACGAGAGTTGTAATTTAGGCGTATCAAATTTTGGCATCGTCGTACGGGAATATAGTTTTCAATTAATTTTGTGTTTGTTAATTGACCTTTGGTCAAGTTTCTCTAATTTTACTTTTTGTTGTTGTTTTTGTTCAATACAGGGTATTTATTGTGTATGCCAAGTACACGGAGATAGGGTGCACCATTATTACCAATACATCCGGTACCACAGTTTATTGGTAGAATGGCAGACCCCTAAGATGTTGAAAGACTGGCCGCTCTAGCTAGAGCTTAACTAAATCAGCAGAATGATGTCCAGCAGGAACGTTATCCTAATCCTGATGATGATGATTTGGGGGATGATGATTTTTTAGATCCTGTTAACCCAAGGCATGCAGAGAATGTGGCTGCACCAGTGAATCGGAATATAAACAGGAATCGCCCCTTTAGGGCAAGACAAGAGCGTCTACCAGTATAGTTTGATTTGAATAAAGATGAAGATGGAATGGATGGAGTAGGAACAACTGGAGATATCATTTCTCTATCTCTAGTACCAGGAGTTAAATTTGATATTACCAGTACAATGATTCAACTCCTTCATCTTAAGGAGTTGTTTGGTTGTCTTCTCGGAGATGATCCAAACATGCATTTGGTGAATTTTTTCACTATTTCCAAGTCTTTTGATACTCCAGGAGTGGGTTAGAATGCAATTCTCCTGCATTTGTTTCTGTTGTCTCTGTCTGGGGAGGCGACACTATCGCTAAATGAACTTACTCCTAACTCTTTAACTAACTAGAGGCAGTTGAAAGAGGCTTTCCTAGAAAGGTTCTTTCCACCCTTCAGGAGGGTACAGTTGAGGGATGAAATTAGTAACTTCCCACATATTCCCACTGAAGCTCTTCATAAGACCTGGGAGAGGTTTAAAAAGAAGCTGATGCAATGCCCAAACTATAACATAATGGATATTCATTTGATGGAGAATATTTATCGGGCTTTGAACTCTATTATGAAGCCTGTAGTGGATAATGCTGTAAGAGGGTCGTTTGTTGGCCTTACTTTTCCAAAGGCTTCGGAGATGCTTGATCGGATGACCAAACAAAGTAGAGCTTGGCATACTAGGAATTCTGTGGTAGCAAGCCCTACTGTGTTTGTCTGTAGTATGACTGTAGAGAAATGCAAGAAGGAGGAATAACGTGACCAGGATATGGCACATTTGAAGACATAGATGGATTTGCTGACTAAGCTTCTATTATTTGGAAAAATAGAGAAAGTGAAAGCTATTGCATCCTAGGGAATAGCTGACTCTGATTCAGAAGAAGAGGTGAACTATCTAAATAATGAGGGGGGTTTCCAAGGCAATATCCAAGGTAATCAAGGTCGGAACTATTATGACAAAGCTGGTTACAAGGATATAGATAAAGGGAACTGGAAGCACAAAAATGATAGGAGTGGACTATATGTACCTCCTAGAAGCAAAGATAATGTTGCAACTAGCTCTGGCAAGATGTCCATAGAGGACATGATGGAGAAATTATTAAAGGGAGTTGAGACTACCAACTCTAGGGTGACTATTATGAAGAGTGATTTGTCTTCCATGAGTCAGTTGGTAAGATCACACTCTACTTCTATCAAATAGTTAGAGTAGCATATGAGCCAACTCTTAGCAGCATTGAATCAGAGGAAGAGTGGAACTTTGCCAAGTGATACAGTTTAGAACCCTCAAAATAATAGCTCTTACATGGCCATTACTACAAAGAGTGGTAAGGTATTACCAGGCCCGTCTATGGGAAAACTATGATTAAAGATGTGATTGAAGAGGATATTAAGCATGATGAAAGTTATCTAGTAGAGTCTGAGAAACTGGACAAGGTGATTGATAATACACCATCCAACCATCAGCTAGGTGATGAGTTGGAGAAGAGCAAGAGAAAAGAGACTGAAGTGGTGATTACTATGCTCCCAAAACCACCTCCTCCATTTCCCTATCAGTTGAGAAAAAAGGTAGATGACATAAAGTTTGGCAAGTTTATGGCCATTCTTAAGCAGTTGAAAATAAATTTACCATTGGTGGAGGCATTTGAGCAAATGCCTGGGTATGCAAAGTTCATGAAAAACCTTGTTACGAAGAAGCAGATAGTTAGTTATAAAATGGTGGACAATCTCTATCATTGTGGTGCTATTTCTACAAGGTCGTTGGTGCAGAAGAAAGTAGACCCAGGAGCATTTACTATCCTGTGCACTATTGGGCCTCTTGATTTCACAAAAGCTCTATATGATTCGGGAGCCAATATAAACTTGATGCCACTTGTTGTGTATAAAAAACTGGGTTTGGGGGATCCTACTCCCACAAACATAAGATTAGTTATGGCAGACAGGTCTGTGAAGTAGCCCATGGGGATTCTATATGACGTATTAGTTAAGGTGGCCAGTTTTATATTTCCAGCTAATTTCATCATTCTTGATTGTGTAGTGGACTTTGTGGTGCCCATAATCTTAGGTAGACCTTTCCTCACAACGGGGAGTGTACTTATTGATCTAAAGAAAAATGATCTACTATTCAGGCTGAATGATGAAATAATTTGATTTGATGTATGCCAGTCCATGAAACATCATAAAGATATAAGTGTATTTTTTATTGTAGATGTTATTATAAGGAGGAGTAGGAAGTACCTATAGAGGAAAAATTTGTTATGGAAACTTTAGCTACTATATTGATGAATTTTAATCAAGATAGTATCGAAGATTATGAGGAACTATGTGCACCTTGACAGGCATGGGGTCAAATTCTTATGCACCCAAAAAATTAGATTTGGACTTGAAAAATCATCCAAATCTACCAGCCAAGCCGTCTATTAAAGAGCCACCTACTTTGGAGCTGAAAGAGTTTTCCGGTCTTTTGAGGTATGTGTTCCTGGGTAGTGTGAATACACTACCTGTTATTATTGTGGCTGACTTAGGTGAGCAATAGCTGAAAGACCTTATCTCTAATCTTAAGAGATATAAGAGGGTTATTGATTGGACAATTGCAGACATTATTGGTATTCCTCCTGGTATATGTACATATAAAATCCAGATAGAGGAGGATTGTGTCCCGACTATTGAGCATCAACTTCATTTAAAGCCACCTATGCAAGAGGTGGTAAAGAAATAAATCATTAAGTGGCTAGATGCAGGAGTAGTATATCCTATTTAAGATAGTAAGGGGGTGAGTCCTATTCAGTGTGTGCCCAATAAAGGGGGTATGGCAGTTGTGGCTAATGAAAAGAACTAGTTGATCCCACTCAGACCTATTATTGGATGGAAGGTATGTATGGATTATAAAAAAGTTAACTCATGGATATTGAAGGACCAATTCCCAATGCCTTTCATGGATCAGATGCTTAATCGATTGGTAGGAAAATGTTGGTATTATTTCTTGGATGCTTATTCTGGTTACAATCAGATTTCTTTAGCCCCAAAGGATCAGGAGAAAATGGCATTCACCTACCTATATGGTACTTTTACATTTAAGTATATACCATTTGGATTGTATAATGCACCCGCTACCTTTCAACGGTGCATGATGTCTATTTTCTCAGATATAGTTAAAGACACCTTTGAGGTGTTTATGGATGATTTTTTTGTGGTAGGAGATTCGTTTGAGCTGTGTTTGGTAAATCTGAATAGGGCCTTCCAGCAGTGTGAGGAGCTCAATCTTGTGCTTAATTGGGAGAAATGCCACATCATGGTGAAGGATGGAATTGTTCTTGGACACAAAATTTCAGCAAAGGGGATTGAAGTCGATCGAGCTAAAGTTGAGGTAATAGAGAGGCTTCCACCTCCTATTGTAGTGAAGGGGGTGCGTAGTTTCCTTGGTTATGTTGGCTTCTACCAGAGGTATATAAAGGACTTCTCAAATATTGCAAACCTCATTTGCAAACTTTTAGAGAACGAAGTCAAATTCTCCTTTGATGATGATTGCTTGAAGGCATTTGAATGCCATAAAGGGAAGTTGGTTGATATTCCTATTATTGTTGCACCGGATTGGTCAAAGCCATTTGAGATCATATATGATGCAAACGGTGTTGCCCTTGGAGCTGTGCTGGGACAAAAGAAAGACAAATTGTTTCATCTAATATATTATGCAAGCAAAGTGCCAAATGGACCTCAAAAGAACTACACCATCACAGAACAGGAATTTCTTGCAGTAGTCTATGCTTTTGAGAAGTTCCATGCTTACTTTCTAGGAACCAAGGTGGTGGTCCGCACCGACCACACAGCCTTGAGATGTTTAATGGATAAAAAGGATGCAAAACTAAGGTTGATTAGATGGGTGCTGCTACTTCAAGAATTTGAGTTCGAAGTTAAGGATAGGAAGGGATGCAAAAACCAAATAGCAGATCATCTATCTAGACTGGAAGGCGAGCAAGTAGATAAAAATGAATTTGAGATCAATGATGCATTTCCTAATGAGGAAATCTTGGTTGTTGTTCTGGAGAAAATAACTTGGTATGCTGATTTCTCAAATTATGTGGTGAGTGAGGTGATACCAGAGAATCTTTCCTTTCATCAAAGGAAAAAATTTCTCTATGATGTGACCCATTACTTCTGGGATGAGCCATATCTTTTTCGGCGATATGCGGATGGTATTATTAGATGGTGCATCCCAGAAGTAGATATGTTGAGTATATTGGAAGCGAGTCAAGATTCCCTAGCTGGAGGTCACCATACAGGTGATCGAACTGCAAGGAAAGTGGTTCAGAGTAGCTACTATTGTCCCTCTTTGTTTAAAAATGCCTACAAGTTCGTGAAGATGTGTGACCAATGCCAAAGGCAAAGGTCCATCTCAAAGAACCATGAGATGCCAATGTCTAAAATACTGGAGGTAGAATTATTTGATGTCTGGGGCATTAATTTGATGGGGCCCTTCATGAGATCATTTGGGATGAAGTACATATTAGTGGCCATTGACTACGTGTCCAAATGGGTTGAGGCAGTGGCTCTGGCAGATAATGAAGGGAAGAAAGTTGTTGCATTCTTAAGGAAAAGCATCTTCTCTCGCTTTGGGGTACTACGTACCATCATCCACGATGGAGGATCACACTTTTTCAACAAGATGTTCAGAGCTACCTTGGCAAAATAGGTAGTTAAGCAGCATAAAGTGGCTACAACATACCAACCATAAACCATGGGGCAGGTAGAAATCTCTAATCGGGAAATCAAGTTATCCTTGCCAAGACTGTAAATGCTAGCAGGAAGGATTGATCTAAGAAGATGGACGATGCCTTATGGGCATATCGAACCGCTTTCAAGATACCTATTGGCATGTTTCCATACCAATTAGTTTATGGAAAGGCGTGTCATTTACTGATTGAGCTATAGCATAAAGCGTTGTGGGCACTGAAGCGGCTTAACTTAAATTAGAATGAGGCAACAAATATGAGATTGGGGTAGCTGAATGAGATGTACGAGTTCTGTCTTGGAGCTTATGATCGGGATGATCTATACAAGGAAAGAATAAAGAAGTACCACGATCGCAGGATTGAAAATTGGGATTTCTAGAAAGGTGACTTGGTGCTTTTGTTCAACTCCAGACTCAAACTGTTCCCCGGTAAGCTCAAATCCAAATGGTCTGGCTCATTTAAAGTGAGTCAAGTATACTCATCTAGAGTAGTGGAACTTGGAAATTAAGATGGAAGTGTATTTAAGGTAAATGGGCAGCGTGTGAAATTATATATTGGTCCAATGGACTCGATAAGAAGTATTGATACTATCTATCTAGATAAAGTCTGAGTAATTGAGATAACGGAGTCATGCCACGATAATAAATCAAGCGCTAGTGGGAGGTAACCCATAGTGTATTGTTGTAAAGCATTAGTTAAATTATTTTGTTATTTTAGTGTATTTTTGATGTGTTTGTGAAGTGTACAGGATGTAAAATGCAGATAAAAAAGGAGTAATTTTTTGGAAAAAGGGGTGAAAATCTGAGCTACTGAACAAAACTGACTACCGAATTGGTGAACCACCAGTCACCTGATGTACCACCATTTCAACCATTGCAAAGAAGCTAAAAAATATATTTACTAGAGAAAGTTGACGGCCAAAGTGGTGGATCATCAAAAAATTGGTAGGCCACCACACTGACCATCAAAATCAAGATGGGTTACCCAGGTTCTGATAAGATGCAATAGCTAAAGTGGTGGACCATCACAAATTTGGTGGACCACCACTTGGATCGTCAAAACTAAATTGAAGTGACTATGTTCTGGTAATGTTCGATGGCCAAAATGGTGGAACGTCAAAAATTTGGTGGGCCTTTACTTGCACCATCAAAACCAAGCTAAAGTGACCATGTTTTGGTAAGGAGT
The DNA here is from genome assembly GCF_002878395.1 of Capsicum annuum. NCBI lineage: Eukaryota > Viridiplantae > Streptophyta > Magnoliopsida > Solanales > Solanaceae > Capsicum > Capsicum annuum. Next base: position 50,993,663 of record NC_061114.1, read on the forward strand.
GATGGCCCAAATGGTGGTCCATCAAATTTTTGATGAACCGTCGTAGCATCTATCGTTGTTACCCTACTACTGGTTCGGGTCGGGTTGAAATTTTTCTTTATTTAAGTGACCTGTATTTTGGATAATTTATTTTAAAGAGGTCAAAGAGAGGTTACATACTTTGTACCCTTTTCAACTTCTTCAACTGACTAAATTCCATTTGATTCAAAGAATCTGAGGGCATTTGATCTTCCTAGGACTCTCCATTTACTTGTTTTTCCTCTATTTAAGAAAACCCATTTCTTTCCTTTTTCTTCATCACAAACAATCTTGAAAGTAAATTACTAGAGTTAAAGTTAAATTTGTGTTCTTAAGTTACAAGCAAGTAAAAGAGAAGTTACTACAAAACCAAGGTATGAGCATCTCCATATCTTTTCTTTTTGAATTGCAAAACATGAAATGAATGAGTTGTTTGTTGATTAAAACTCTATCTTGTGTTCTTCTTTTACTTTAACTTGTTTTGAGTCCGGAGCGATAATACATACTATGTCGGTGAAGTCTAAGTAACTCGTATGCTCAGAAGTCTAAAATTGTGTGCATAAATGTGAAGTTGGTGTCAATTTTTTTGCTAAAAAAGGGAATTGTATGCGAATTGTTCGACAAAATGCCAAATTAAATCCCAAAACTGAAGAAGGGGTGCGACGGTTGAGATGGTGGACCTTCAATTATGTGACGGACCACCAAATGGACCATCGGAAGAACCCCAAAAAAGACACCCACTGGTTAAGATACGACGGTCTAAGTGGTGGACCTTCAACTTTATGACAGACCACCCTCTAGACCGTCACAATTCTCTGAATTTATAAGTCTTCTGGATAGGACCTGACGGCCTACCTGGTGGACCACCAGTTACCCGATGGATATCTAGTGTGGTCGTCAAATTTGATTTTTTACTATTAGACTATTTCTGTGCTGTAAACTAATTGCTCACCTCTTTTTCAGGCGTTATGGCTTATAAGCTTCCACCAAATAGAGGAGAAAGATCCCAAAGGGGTAGAGGCAAATCTGTACTTGAGTATAATACCAGGCAATGCAAAAGGGAAACTCCCACGCTCTCCCAATCTGAAGAGGAGAGCAACAGTAACACAAGCAGTACCAGCTCAAGCCCAGACGAGGCAATAGTTGCTATAAATCAACCCGAGCCTATCGAGGGTGAAACTAAAGCTGCTAACATAGGATAACAAATAGAAGTGACAGATGTATATACTGAATCTGAGGATGCTAACATTATCAACCGTAAGGAACCTCAAGTGCAAGAGACAATTAGATGGCAAATAGAGGGAGCACAAGAGAAATTCTATGATAGATTGACACCTACAGCAAGAGGGATAAAAAGCCATTCATTAAAGAATATCAGATTAAGACAATGAGGCTTCATGAATATCCTGAGGTGGAATGTCGTTTCAATAAGTATGAACTAGTATGGATGAGCAAGCCACTAGAAGCGTATCAACCAAATTGGGTAAGAGAATTCTTTGGCAATTATCTTGCTCTAGTAGAATAGGACTATCTAAAGAGGACGTCCATTACAAGCATGCCAAACAGAGATTCTATACCTATCCAAGAAGTCACTATCAATATTTCATCTCGAATAATTAATAGGATGTTGGTTGGGCCAGAGTATGAGGCTCCCCCTGCTACATCTAATCTTGAGTATAGGTTAAGAATCACATGTACTTAGAGGCTTTGGGTGGCTTCATTATTGACTGATGATGGTAACCCTTCTTGGTTGACTAATCCATGGGAGTGTATTACAAAATAATCCATTAGCTTCACGGCTAAGTTTTGGTGAGTTGTTGTTTACTTAAGGCTGATGCCCATAAAAGGTGATGGAAACTTAGATAAACACAGAGCCGTATTCGTGGCAAGCTTGGTTTCAGGGCTGCAAGTTGACTTTGGCTAGATTATTTTGGATGATATGTGTGTGAGGGCACATAAGATAACTAGTGCATTGTCGTTCCCATGCTTAATCACTAAGTTATGCAAAGAGGGCGGTGTACCCCTAATTCGTGAAGCTGATAATAAAATCCCAACTACACACAGACAGGACATTGAGAAGTCAAAATATGACTTGAAGTTTAAGATACGTGTCACCAAGCCTCCAGCTTACCAAACGCAATCTGCACCAACCCCCGATACTATAGAAATTCTCGCAGGTATGCCTTGCCCATCACCACTTATGTGTCACCTGAGTATGTTCTTGTAAGTACTTTTGTAGGGTTGGGTTCTACGCAATATCTTGGTAGATTATACTTTGCCGAATACAGGTTGACACAGGAGAATATTGCAAAATTAGTGAAGCTAAAAAAGAGGTTTCAAAGACAATTAGATAAATGGGCATCAGATTTAAGCCTTTTGTTGATGGAATTGTAGCTGAGGCAATCCATCTATTCTAGAATATTCAAGCTAGGATGGATAGAATGGAGAACCACATCAATAAAAGGCTAGATGCACTGTCCCTTCCTGATTTTACAAAGCTCATGGCTAAATTTGAGCAGGCAAAGGATGATATAAAAGAGTTAAATAAAAGGCAACCACAACAGACTATTTTTGACCAAGTTTTTAGTGGTGAGTGACGATGATGAAGGTATTGTGGCTCTGATGGGAAGACCCGTGAAAGAAAAAGGAAAGAAGCACATGGATGAGCGAGCTACAAGGAAAGAAAAAAAGAGGAGAAAGAGAGCAGAGATAACACCAGAGCAAAAGAAATAGTATAATATAAAGAGAGCTTAAATAAATCAACAAAATATGAATAAAAAAGAAAGAAGATAGAAAATGATGAAGCAGCAGGTATATCTACGAGTGTTGCCCCTGCAAGAGGGCAAAGTTCAGCATTGGTTTAAGAGATGATTCCTCTGATCCAGGAGGGTGAGGTTTTGAGTGCCCCTACCCCCATAGGGGACAACGTTGCACCAAGTAAGGACGCAAGAGCCTCACCACACTTGACAAATGCCTCAGATGAATAAGAGGTAATACAAGTATACCCATTCCTTTGTGCTTTAATTTGTTGCTTTGAGGACAATGCAAGTATTTTCTATAGGGGTGGTGTACTTTTACCATGGGGGGCTGTGTTGCCGATATTTTGAAACCCTACTATGTGCTATCTAGAATAATTGGCATGTCTAGGATCATGTTAAGTTTGTATATTTCTTTTCTAGGTGTAATTTGCATTTTTCTTCTTCTTAAATCTTGTTATTTTGTTGATATTAGTCCATGAAGTAAAAGTGTTATTTGTGTTAGTCTCTTGTTTTAGATATGGATGATGAATGATGTTGGCATCAAACTATGAATATTTCCATTTGACTATTTACCTTTGTCTCCTAGGATATATGAGAAATTGTTAGTGAATCTGTAGTGGGTATTAATCTGTAAATACACATGACATAGATGCACATCTTAAGAACAATTGAATGAGTTTGACTCAGTTTCCACTGTGTGTACAAGTAATTATAGTAGTTCTTGCATAGTATAGTACCTAGAACTTGACTAGTTCAATTGATGTTGTTCTGTAGTTGATGGGATAAGAAGTGATGGTAGGCCATCTTGTGCTTTTAGTCTACTTAGCCAAAGAAATTAACCCCACCAAACAAATTTTTTCCATTTTTGAACCCTTCTATAAGCCTTTGTTATTTATTTTTCATCACCAAGCATTCTAGTTAACTCCCTTTCAAATGTTGACTCCTAGCTCTGGCCCTGGCCTAATAATAGGCAATGTGTACCTAAAATTTAGCAAAACACCTAATTTGAGGGTGGCTATTGTAGGGTTGTTAACTGCCTAGTAGAAAGTTGGTTTAGAAGTTGAATTTGAGCAGTTGGCCCTCATCTAGTTAAGACATTGTGCACCTTGATTTATAGCATCAATCTAAGATGGGGTGTCTGATGCTTACAAAAAAAAGTGTAAAATAGAGGGAGTTTATTGTGGTAAAGTATGAATGAATGGGAATAGGGTACGTGAGCTAGCAAAGAATTGGCCTTGGTAAGAAAAATTTGTAGGCAAAGAGATTTAAAGCGTAGTTTTTGTCACTTTTTCCCAAAGTTCCTTCCTATCCTAGCTTGATACCTCATTATAAGCTTAGAAAAGACCTGGATGATCTTGGAACTCGGCTATAAGGGGGTATTGGATGATAGAGTCAAGTTTATGGGTGCATGTGCTATGTGTACAACTTCTTTGATGAGTGAGAGAGTTTTGATTTGTATTTACAAAACATATTGAGTAGTGAATCTCCTTGTTTATAAGGGCAACTTGAGTCATACTTAATTTGGCTGATCTCTGTAGATTCGTATATCTATATTGTGTAGATAAATTGAATTTGAAATAATGTTGGTTATAGACTCTGACATGTTAAACCATATGATTTGGATGACAAGTAAGTGGTTGTATAAGAAGTGGTTCAGTAGTAAATGCCCATCATTGTATTTTTCATATTGGCAGTTTGGTGCTGAGTTTCTTGAGGATAAGTAATGATCTTAAGTTGAGGGTGTTGATGTTCCAGCTTTTGACAAAACATTTTTCATATTTTTATTTAGAAATTGCATATTTTCAAGCAACCAAGGTTGCATTTAATACTGGTATTTAGTGTTTCAGGGTAAGGAGCTAGCTGAGGGAAGAGACTCAAAAAATTAGAAGAAAAACACTTTTGACGGTCAAAATGGTGGACCGTCAATCTTGCGACAGACCACTAGTTCAACCGTCGGTGTTATACAGAATAAGATATCCTGAAACACTCAGTGACTGTCTAAATGGTAGACCGTCAGTCTTGCGATGGACCACCAACTCAACCGTCAGGCCTAAATAGAACCCATGTATCCAAGACCATCAGCGACGGCCCATATGGTGGACTGTTTGTCATTTGACGGAAAACCATTTTGGCCATCAGTTTCAAGCAGAACTGGGCTCTCCAGGACCATCAGCAATGGACTATATGGTGGACCTCCAGACTTCCGATAGACCACAAATTTGGCCGTCAAACTCAAGAAGAACTTGGCTTTCAAGGACCATCAGCGACGGCTAATTTTTTGAACCATTATTCTTCTGACGAACCACCACTTTGGCCGTCACTTAGGACACGGGTTTTATAATTTTGAATTTTAAATCCTTTTTTACTGAAAACATATAAATAGTTATTTTTAGGTTTTATTGATGATTTTTTATCCATATTTTTTATCTCTTATCTTTTATTAGGGTTTTATACATTGTTACATAGTTTTTCTCTAAGACTCATTGGAGATTTGTGGATCTAGATTCTTTTATCATATTATCTATTGAAGATTCCAGAACAACAATTGTGACTCTAGTAAGTAAACTTTGAATTAATTTATGAATAACATAATGGTTTCTTCTCGTTCTTGGGTGGAACTGTGTGGCTAAGCTCCCATAACTAGGGCTATGTGAGACTTATGTGGAAAGTTGATTTTGGGTTGTGAATCTAGTAGATTCCCATAAGTAATTAACATTGCATAAACTCTTCTTCACTTTAATGACATTTATTGGTTGCAAACTTGAAAAGTGAGCCCAAGAACAACACTTGTTCAAATACAAAAGTGCTTGTTGGGAAAAGAAAGGATTTACACAAATCTAAAGGCTTTAACCTTTGGATAGAGGGTAGATGCCTTAACTTGATCAATCCATGTGAGATTATAGTTGAAGTAACAATATCTTCCTTAAGTTTGAAAGAATTAAGGGATAAGTTACTTATTTAGGTTGAGAAACTAATGGGTAAACCATAGAATTCAATTACTATTGCAACAAGAATTGTTCATTGGGAATCCAAATAGTTCACAACCCTAGCTGCTTAAGCATCTTGGTAACCATAATTCTAGTTTGACTTTTATTATCAAATTACTATTAGCAATATAACCTACAGTTGGATTACTTTCTGCGATAAACATTTGTATACAATTGATAAATCAAAACTCCATTTATTCTGGAACCTTCGATCAATAATATAGTAACAACCACAATGTTAGTGAGCACAGTATTCCCTGTGGGATTCGACACCCAACCTAGTTGGGTTCTATATTTGATAGCTACCACTTACACTCTCTGACGATAGTTGCAATTTGGGTGTACTCATATGTCTTATTCAGATCATGCCCAAGTTATTTACTTCCTACTATTATTATAACTTCTTAGAAAGAGAGTTGAATACATACTATAGTTGAGAATAAGCTTTCAGAATAATTCATTCCATATAGCCAGCAATTCAGTCTAGCAATCAGACAATAAGTTCCTATGGTTCTCCATCTTCCCATCTTGTCATACTATAACACCCTGAGTTTGTACCCTGGATGCTACACGGTGCTTACGACCTCGAAGGTCCACAAGCTAACCCATGATTGATATCTATTGTGAACACTGAATAATAATACTAAAATAAATATAGAATTAGGCTGAATAGCCATGAGGTTTAAAAGCTAAATACTGATAAATAATAATATCTAGTAAAAATATTAGAAAACTAAACACTGTCTAAACTGGTCTAGTCTAAAAGCCTCTAACTAAACTATCTGAATATGGAGTTGATAGGACAAGCCCCCAACTAACTGTAACTAATATGATACTAAAACTACTGAAATGCTGAAATAAAAGCATATCCTCGATAGATAAGGACTCACTACTAAATCTAGGACTGTTAACTGGCTCTATCTAAGCACGGTAAGGAACCTGAGCATCTGAACCTATGATATGAGACATCAAAGAACAAATAAAGATTATATGCCAGTACGTGGAATGTACTGGTATGCTAGATGAGGTAAGGTTGGATGCAAGGGTTCACATGCATGAACAGTTACTGACTGAATGATATAGAGTAACTGAATATAAGAGTATGTGAATAACTGATACAACTGAGATCACTAAGCATGCAATACTGTGGACAAACATAAATCTATACTGTATCTGAGCTTTTCTAAAACTAAGTAATGAGTTCTGATAACTGAGTAACTGATATCTGAAGTTACTGATAACTAATTTACTCATATTGATTGATTGTGTCTGACTGTCCTGATTCTATAACACTAAATTAAGTTCTAAATTGAGATTGAAACTGAAACTTTTGGAGGTAATCATCTAACTGACATGCCTCAAATAAGATAAGATAACTGAGCTGGAGTCCAATCTGTAACCCCAATTGGAAGGGTGTTAGCACCATTCCATGAGTACTAAAAACTGTTGTAGAGTCAGTCTTAAATATTGGGTGACCCCTGAGATCAGTCCTAAACTGGCAGGTGATCCCTAATATATCATTTCTATCTAATGGGTGATATCTCACAACCTAGCTGGCTAAGTAGTTCTGGAACTTAGGGATTGCTTCTATGGAACCAATCCTAACTAAAGGTGAGCCCTCATCCCGAGGCTCACTCGGTGCTGAATCCTACTCCCAAATGAAAGACACTAAACTGATTATACTAAACTGGATTGGAGTGATACTGAGTTTTCCTGAGTTCTATTGAGTTCTATAGCTGACTAAATTCTATTAATCGTGACATGATTGATAATATTCTGTAACTTAAATTGGCTCTAAGTAAATAGCTAAATTGTTGGGTATTAAATACCCTTAGGACTCGATAGCATAAAAGAAAGGCATAGCATAATCTTGAATAACACAACAATATTCACTTGGTCATAATTCATTCATAGAGGCATTTCATCAAACACTTGTAATGCATTAACTTGTACATGAATGGGGAAGACAGGTTAGCATGCTATAATGGCATTATTTTATTCTCTTAGGCAATTTATCAAACACGTGAGAGGTATAACTGAATCATTAATTCATAAACACTTAGGTTTGATATGGTTTCAACAATCAACTTGCAAATTGATGGGTTTATCATGAATATCATGTAAATCAACACATACTAGGATCAATTCTTGGAACTTGTAATTTAAATCATGGATTAAAACCTAACAATAACATAAACATAAATTCAATTCAACTAAATCATGGAAATTCATAAATACACAATCTTTGTATTTTAAAAAGGGCTTGGACTTCATAGGTGAAAGGAGCCCATGAATGAACACCTAACATACCTTATAAGATTCTTCCTTAAAGGTTGTTGGAGGAAATTCTTAGGCTTGTTCTTGATTTCTTAAACTAGGGTTTTTTTGCCTCTTTGAGAGAGAATGATTTATTTATTAAGGGAAAGTGAGGGAATAATAACATAATAGGGTATTTAGCGCATAATTTTATGTTTAAGGCTGATCTGGGTTATGCAAAAAGACCCTATCACCCCTGAAAAGTTTGTAAAAATTGTCATTGAAAACCCAATTTAGGCACCTTGCATGACGCGGTACAATCGCTTTGTTCCACTAAAAACTGACAATTGCGACTTGGAAGCTTGGCACGATGTGGCATTATCATAGAGCAACACTGGAAATTGACAATTTCAAAATCGTTGGTGGCACGACATGGTGCTATCATATTAGATCACTAGAAAATGATAATTTCCATTTGGACTGCCTCCACGATGCGCTGAAGTACCGGGTGGTACACTATTTCACTAAAATGGCCCTAACTCTTCGCCCAAGTATTGGATTTGGGTAAATTTGATATAGTTGGAAAGCTGACTAAATTTCCTACATATTGGTAAGCTTTCAACTAAAAAATACTGAGTATTTCAAAAATTTTATATTGGATAACTCATAGACTGAGAGTTAATTTAAGCCAGGGATATACGGGGTATTACAGTTTGTAATATCCCGAGTATGTACCCCGGACGCTAGACGGTGCTTACTACCCCAAAGGATTACAAGCTAACCTATGACTGATATCTACTGTGAGCACTGAATAATAATATTGAAATAAATATGGAATTAGGCTGAATTGCCATAAGGTTCAAAATCTAAATACTGATAAATAATAACCTCTGGTAAAAATATTTGAAAACTAAACACTGTCTGAACTGGTTAGTCTAGAAGCCTCTACCTGAACTGCCTGAATATGGAGTTGATGGTACAAGCCCCCAACTAACTCCAACTACTACACTACTAATAAACTAAAATATTGAAATAAAGCATATCCTCAATAGATGATGACTCACTACTAAATCTGATACTGCTGGTTGAGTCTGAATCTGTCTATGCACGATCAGGAACCTGAGCATCTAAACTTATGATATAAGACACCATAGCACAAGGAGTAAGTATGCATCAGTACGTGGAATATACAGGTATGCTAGATGAGGTAAGGCTGAATGCAAGGGTTCATATGCATGAACAATGACTGACTAAATGCTATAGAGTAACCGAATATGAGAGTACATGGATAGCTGACAGTACTGAAAATACTGAGTATGTAATACTGTGCACATATATATAAATATATATTGTATCTAAGTGTTTATAGAAGTTAAGTGTTGAGTTCTGATAACTGAGTAACTGATATCTGAAGTTACTAATAACTAAATTACTAATACTGAGTGGTTGTGTCTAACAATACTGATCATGTAGAACTGAACTAAATTCTAAACAGAGACTGAAACTAAGAGTGTAGGAGGTAATCATCTAACTGACATACCTAAAATCTGAGCTGATAGGGGTCCAACCTATGACCCCAATTGGAAGGGTGCTAATATCATGCCACAGGTTCTAACACTAGTTATGGGGTCAGTCCTAGTCTAGTGGGTGGCCCCTGAGATCAGTCCTAAACTAGTGGGTAATCCTTGAGTATGTTATTCCTATCTAACAGGTGAAAGCTCATAACCTACGCTAGCTATGTAGTTCGGGAACTTAGAGATTACTTCTAAGGACCTAGTCCTAACTAACGGGTGATCCCCATCCCTAGGCACGCTCGGTGCTGAATCCTACTCCCAACTAAAAGACACTGAACTAATTATACTAAGCTGGACTAGATTGATACTGAGTTTTCCTAAATTCTATAATTGATTGAGTTCTACTGAGTTCTGTAGCTGGCTAAATTCTATTAATCGTGACATGACTGATACTATTCTGTAACTTAAACTGGATCTAAGTGAACAGCTAAATTGTCGGGTATTAAATACCCTTAGGACTCGATAGCATAAAAGAAAGGAATAGCATAATCTTGAATAACACAACAATATTCATTTGGTCATAATTCATTCATAGAGGCATTTCATCAAACACTTGTAATGCATTAACTTGTACATGAATGGGGAAGACATGTTAGCATGCTACAATGGCATTATTTTATTCTCATGGGAAAATTATAAAACACATGAGAGGTATAACTGAATCATTAATTCATAAACACTTAGGTTTGATATGGTTTCAACAATCAACTTGCAAATTGAAGGGTTTATCATGAATATCATGTAAATCAACATATACTAGGATCAATTCTTGGAACTTGTAATTTAAATCATGGATTAAAACCTAACAATAACAAGAACATAAATTCAATTCAACTAAATCATGGAAATTCATAAATTCCCAATCTTGGTATTTTGAAAAGGGTTTTTGGACTTCATGAGTGAAAGGAGCCCATGAATGAACACCTAACATACCTTATAAGATTTTTCCTTGAATATTGTCGGAGGAAATTCTTAGGCTTGTTCTTGATTTCTTGAACTAGGGTTCTTTTTTGCTTCTTTGAGAGACAATGATTATTTCTTGAGGGAAAGTGAGGGAATAATGACATAATAGGGTATTTAGGGCATAATTTCGTGTTTAAGGTTGATCTGAGTTATGGAAAAAGACCTTATTACCCCTAAAAAAATTTTAAAAATTATCACTGAAAAACCAATTTGGGCACCTGGCGTGACACGGCACAATCGCGTCGTTCCACTGGAAACTAAAAACTGTGACCTAGAAGCTTGGCGTAATACGGTACAATCACGCTGCCTTACTGGATTTTGACAATTGTGAACTGAGCTTAAGGAACGATGCGGTGGTATCGTATTGTCTCACTGGAAAATGACTATTGTTATTTAGACGGCCTCTGCATCACGCTAATGTACCAGGTGGTACACTATTTCACAAAAATGGCTCTAACTCTTCGTCCAGGTATCAGATTTGGGTGAATTTTATATCATTGGAAAGCTGACTGAATTTCCTACACATTGGTATGATATAAACTGAAAAATACTGAGCATTTCAAAAATTTTACATCAAAATACTCATGTACTAAGAGTTAATTTAAGCTAGGAAAATATGGGTATTACAATATCTCCCCATTAGGAACATTCATCCTCGAATGAGACTCATTAAGCTGAGGAACATTGATAGACTGAGTTAACACACTGAACATGCATATCTGATGCATGGAATACATAATTGAACTGATTCATGAATACATGACTGAATATGCAATGGTAATGGATACTAAGATTATAACTGTAACTGGATCATGGAACTAAGTAAATCTAAGAAAGACCGTCATCTTAAGCTGAGAATACTAGTGAACCTGAGGTCATTTACTGAACATGTATGGACAGTAACATAAGGACATGACTAAATCTGAAGCATGATATATGAATTGAATACCATGAACTGAACTAATTTCTTGATACATATGCCATGGAATGGCCATACGGCTGAGATTAAAATGAGAGAGTCAACTTATGAGTACCCATTACTTCAAACTAGATCTTGTTACATAAAGATAAATAGCGAGGTTTAGGACATTAAATATCAGGGGTTATAGTGTATCTCCCCTTTGGGACATTAAGTCCCCTGAAGAATGCTGACTTTTTTAAGATTTTGAAGAAAACTGAGATGATGCATTGAGCACCTATGAACTGATTCATGAATGAATAACTGGGATCTGGAACTGAGGCATGATACATAAACTAGGCTGAAAGCATCACTACTATGATGCTCTATCTTAAAACAGTCATATTCACAAAACATCAGATAGTACAACTAGGTGGAAAGATGGGGAGAAACTGTACAAACTTGTCCGCCTAACTGCTAAATAGAATTCATGGCTTTGCGTACTAACTCATACTAAAAACATATACCCATATGGAATATTTCTTAACACTCTTTCTATAAAGTTCTACTGACTTTAGGAAGCAAGAAAATCTTGGCATGATATGAATGAGACATCTGAATAAGACATCACAACATCGCTAAAATTTTGTTATACGGGAACTAATAACTCTACCTACTAAGATCTGAGCTAGACTAAATTCTCCCACTTTGTTCAAGCCTACTCAAATATCTGGAATGCATCTAGCCACTTACATATAAACATGACATTCAAGCCTATCTTCGTAAATACAGCCTCGTGTAAAACTAGCATAAAATAATTGTTTCTTAACATAAAACATCTACTCTCTCCCTTCTAAACAATTTCTCATCACTATATCATTTCATAAGGATAGTTCACTAAAGGTTAAAATATGAGGACCTCTTGACACTTAACTAAGGCCTGAGTCATAAGCAACTAAATAAAATACATAAATCTGAATGAAATAATGAGAAAGTGTCTCTTTTCTGAATCTGGTCAATACATAACTAAATTAAAATGATTACAACTCTGCTTTTACAAAATATAACTGGAGTCAAATACAGTAACTCTACTGACTATTTATAGAGGTAGCCAGGACATGACCCCCAACTATGCCAAATCAATATAACTGAATAAAGAAAAATACAATACTGCTCAAACTATACGACTAACTCTAACCCTTGAATCAAAAGGACTCATCACTTACTGACTGAAAGCTGCAAACTGTCTGAATATGGTATGTGTGCTATAACTGAACTGATAGCTATATTATGAGACAATATAGCACATAGACATATATGTGGATCAATACTTTGAGAATTACTAAGTATATGGGGGGTGAAATGCATAAGTAAAACATCATCTCATCATCATAATTTAAAAATAATGTATGTTAAATGTAAATAACTCACATGAGCTGGAATATCTGAAATACAGAAATCTTGAATAATAAATCAATCATACTTTATAAATCTAGTGAGCCATAATATTTAGTTCTTAAAGATGTACTAGTATTCTATCTGTAAATCATACTAAGTGTAGAAAGAGCTCACTTCTGAAATCTAAAATCTAAAAGCTGAAGTATGTGGATGTTATCTTTTTGTAAAGCATAATCTGAGTAAATCAGTGAGCCTTTACACTTAGTTTTCTAAAAAACATTTGTAGTAGGGAAATACTCAAAACTATTTATTTACTTTTACTAGCAGGGAGGTTCTCTTAACCGACATAAACCATGCGAGCAACATGGAGTCTAATATCTATCCTTCTAAGAAAGAAGCCTCATATTGGGGAGAGGTGTCATACTCTTGCCAAGGAGTATAACCTACTATCCAATAATCTCAAAATTTGTACCTACGTTGGCTATATTGTTTTGTGGAAGATAGGGCACGTTAATCCCACACTTTCCACTGGGTGCTAAATACTACTCCCTTTATGTTTGCTATGCTCACTCTATTGGAAATTCACTTTAAAACTAGCATAAGGGTTTATCTTAAACAACTATACATTTATATGATAAAATCTGTAAATAAAGTTGAACTAAATTCTGTAATCTGTAATAATCTAAAAAGTGGATTCCATAGCTAATTTGATGATCGAAAGATCAAAGCTTTGCTAAAAATCTATAAATAATCTGATAATAGGATGCTTAAAGTATCATCTTTCTTGAAATAATTATATTCAATCTTGGGGTAATAACCCATGCTTCAATATCATGTCAAAACATCATAATAATCATGCTTTATATTGAAAACAATGATAGTTCATCTCAAAATCTGTAAATTACTGCAATAGGCATGAAAATATAAAAATAGACATGCAATTCAACTTATAAAACACTTGAAATCTCAAAATCTTGTAAAGATCAATAATGGTTATGAACCCTAATTCAAATCTCATGAATAATCATTCAAAATCATATGAATTTTAAATAAAAGCTTGGTTTTGGGTACAAGGATGGAAGAAGATCCTTTGTCATAAACCCTACATACCTTGATTGATTATTAGATGAAGAAACTTGAATTATTGATTCCTAATTGTGTTCTTGATGATGATTTCTTGATTATCTAGTCTTGAGAATCCTCAATCTTAAGCTTTCTTGGAGAAGCCATGTAGGATTTTGATTTCTTGGAGAGAAATCTTTGAGCTCTAGGTTTTTTCTTTGACAGAGAATGGATGAATAATGGGCATAATAGGCTTAGAATAGGTTAAATCTCATGTTATACATGAATTGGGGGCTTGAGAATTGACCAAAATACCCCCTTTAAACTTCTAAACGGAACTGAAAAAGAAACATTTTCCAAATTGTTAGGCCACCACGATGTGTCCCTATTACGGTGGCTTACTAGAAAGTGGACGAGTGGGAACTGGGCGGACACTGTGATACAGAGACATCGTGGTGCACCTTTGGACTGCCATTTTGGCCACTGGTGTGGTGCGCCAGTATCATATTGGGCTACTAGATTTTGACAATTGGGAATTTGGACCTCTCCGTGATGTACCAATATTATGATGGTCCACTGCAACACCCCGAATATGGTACCTGAAATGCTACACAGTGCTCATAACCCCGAAGGACCACAAGCTAATGGACTTCTTGAGCTAACTTCTTCTTACTATCCTCAATATGAGCAGTACTACCCATAGACTATCTACTAAGAGCGTCGCCACTACATTGGCCTTGATCGGATGATAAAGGACGCTCATGTCATAATCTTTTAAGAGCTCTAACCACCTTCTCTGATGAAGATTGAGATCTTTCTCAGAAAAGACATACTGAAGGCTCTGATGATCTATAAACACATCTACATAAACCCCGTATAGATAATGCCTCCAAATCTTTAAGGCAAATACTACGACTGCTAACTCAAGATCATGAGTAGGATAATTCATTTCATGAAGTTTAAGCTGTCTGGAGGCGTAGGCTATGACCTTACATGCTGCATGAGGACACAACCCAAACCTACTCTGGATGCATCATAGTACTCTATGAACCCATCTGAACCATCTGGAATAGACAAAACTGAAGTTGAGGTGAGTCGAGTCTTCAACTCTTAAAAACTCTTCTCGTAAGGATATGACCACTGAAACTTAACTTTCTTCTGAGTCAATCTGGACATGGAGGATACAATAGAAGAAAATCCCTTAACAAACCATCTGTAATAGCCAGTCAAACCCAAGAAACTCCTAATATCTGATGGAGAGATAGGGCAAGGCCAGTTTCTTACAGCTTTGGTCTTTTGAGGATCTACTCTAATTCCATCACCAGAAATGATATGACCAAGGAATGTTACTGACCTTAGCCAAAACTTGCACTTACTGAATTTGGAGAATAGCTAGTGATCTCTAAGAGTCTAAAGTATGATTCTGAGATGGTCTGTGGGATCACGCTCACTGCAGAAATAGACCAGAATATCATCTATAAAGAATATAACAAACATGTCTAAGTACTGCTTGAACACACAGTTCATCAAGTCTATGAAAGCTGCAGGGGCATTGATAAGATCAAAGGACATGACCAGAAACTAAAAGTGACCATACCGAGTATGAAAGGTTGTCTTTGAAATGTCACATTCTCTGACTTTGAGCTGATGGTAGCCTAATCTGAGGTCTATTTTAGCGAAATAGCTGGCACCTTGAAGTTGGTCAAATAATTCATCGATTTTGGGTAGAAAATACTTGTTCTTGACCATAACCTTATTAAGCTAACAGTAATCAATGAACATTCTAAGAGAACTATCTTTCTTGCACACGAATAAGACTGGTGCGCCCCATGGGGACACACTAGGTCTAATGAATCCCTTATCTAAAAGATCCTTCAACTACTCTTTTAGTTCTTTGAGTTCTTCTGGTTCCATTCTGTATGATTGAATAGATATGGGTTGAGTATCTGGAAGAAGATCAATTCTGAACTCTATTTCCCTTTCGGGAGAAATTCCTGGAAGATCTTTGGGAAAGACATCTGAATATTCATTCACGACTGGGATTGATTCAACACTAGGAATTTTTTAACTAGTATCCTTAACATGAACAAGATGATAGACACATCCCTTAGATATCATTTTCCTTGCTCGAAGGTAGGAAATAAGTTGACCTCTGAAAGTGGAAGTACTACCCCTCCACTCTAGGATGGGTTCATTCAAAAACTAAAACTGAACTATTCTGTTTCTATAATCAACTGTGGAATAGCAAGAATGAAGCTAATCTATGTAGAGAATAATATCAAAATTAGTCATCTCTAATTTAGCTAAGTCTGTTGAGGTGACTTTTTGAAATACCATAACCAGACAGTTCCTGTATAGCCACCAGGCTATGATGGTTTTACCCACTAGGGTAGATCCTAAAAAGGGCTCTGCTAGAAATTTGAGACTGACTTCGAAATCACATGTTATGAATGGAGTAGCAAAAGACAAAGAGGCTCCTGGATCTAGAAAAGCATAAATATGCACATGAAAGATCTGTGATGTACCAGTAACTACATCAAGAGAATTTTCCTGATCTTGCCGGGACTGAAGAGCATAAAGTCTGTTTGGGTGCTGCCCATTAGTAGCATTGGAGGTGGCACCCTGCTGGTTTGGGTGACCAGACTAAGCTGAGGAAGGGTTTTGCTGACCCTAAGACATGGCTGAGGATAGTCTCTGACTCTGTGGACTGGCTTGCCATATCCAAAACAAATATCACTTCCAACTCTGCAAATATAGTATTCATGTCGTGCCAATGAATACTAAAATAAGGGAAACTATTCCTAAAACATCTTATAGCCTCTTTTACATAAATGTGGTGTGCAACACACCTATGTACAAGACTTAACTAGATGCGGCTTTTAGACTTCCTAGGACTCTATTGAACCTTAGGCTCTGATACCAAGTTTGTAACGCCCTAAATCTGGTACACGAAATGCTACATGGTGCTCATGACCCCGAAGGACCACAAGCTTACCCATGACTGATATCTGTACCTGAACACTACATAATATATTGTATAAATGTGGAAATAAAGGATAAAAGTCCATAAGGTTCAAAACTGAGACATAATATCTGATAAAATATAACATATGGGCAGGGTATGAAATACCCAAAACAACTAAAATAAACTGTCTAAACATGATAGTCTGAAAGGCCTCTAACTTTCTTTGTAAAGAGTTGATGGGACATATCCCCATGTAACTCCATCTACTGAAAGCTAAATTAAATTAATGAAATAACTAATAATATCATCCTCGAATAATGAGGACTTACTGCTAAATCTGGCTGCTATTGATGCTCTGGAGCTTGTGCTTCTGAACCTATGGTATAAAACACCATAGCACAAATGTGTTAGTATATTTGAATGTACTGGTATGCATGTGAGGTAGGCTGAATGCAAAGGGTTAACATGCATGAACTATACTAACTGACTAAATAACATGAACATGAGAATGCATGCATGAATACATAATAGTTGTAACTGAGTTCGTGATAACATGATTACTGAGCCTGAGTACTGATAACAGAAGATATTGATAACTGTATAACTTAAATAACTAATACTGAGCGACTGTATCTAACAGTCTAGGTTCTGATGGAACTAGCTGAGTTTCGTACTGCTCTAAGTTGATTGTATCTAACAATCCTAAATTCTTTAGAACTATCTGAGTTCTATTACTGAGATTGAATGACTGCATCTGACAGTCCTAATTCTATAACTTAAACTGTGGGAAGTAGTCATCTAACCAACATGCCCCAAGTAACACATTATAGTTGAGTTAGGGTCCAATCTGTAACCCAATTTGAAGGGTGTCAAACCGCGTCACTAGTAAGGACAATCTGTGACCAACCCTTATATAATAGGTAACTCTAGTGAGAACGGTGGGAACCCTCATATAACAGGTTAAGCCACCTCATCTACCCTCATATAACAGGCTATGATGTCTCAACCTACGCTGGCTATATAGTTCAGAAATGCAAGGATTGCTTCTAAGAATCACACCCTCGTATAACAGGTGAATTCCCATTCTTGGGTTCACTCGGTGCTAATTCCTGCTCCCATCTGAATAGACATTGAACATGATTAACTGAACTAGACTACACTGAGTTCATTAAATTCCGTGGACTGGCAGAATGCTATTGAGATCTGATAATTGTCTGAGACTTCTGAGATTACTGGGTTACTGAGATTTACTGGACTGATACTGAATTCACTGAGTTTTCCTGAGTCACATGACTAACTAATTTCTCGGGATCATGGCTTGACTGAGAGTATCGTGAAAACATTACACTGGCTCTATGCACACAGCTAAATTGTTGGGTACAAGTACCCCTAGGACTCGATAGCATAAAAGTAATTCATGGCATGAGTTCTAAAGCACAACAATGGCTACACATATATCCATAATCCATTGACTAACACATTTCATCAAACACTTGACATGCATGAACTTGTATATGAATGGGGATTTCACATTATCATACTAGTATGGCACTTTTCCTTCACATAGGCATTTAGTCAAACATATGGGGAGCATGCTTTGGTTATACAATCATCAACATATTTAATAATCATGGATACATAAATCAACTTGTAAATTTAAGGGTTTATAATTAATATTGCATAATTCATCACATATTAGAATCAATTCTTGTAATTAATAGTCTATAACATGGAACAAAACCAAACAACAACATGAACATCAATTTTTAATTCAATCAAATCATGAACATTCATAAATATACAAATCATGGATTTTGAAAAGAGATTCTTGAGCTTCATGGATGAAAGAGACCCATGAATCAACACATGACATACCTGAGTTAGTAAATCTAGAAGGATTGATGGAGAGTTCTTATGATTTGGCCCTTGAATGTGAGAGATAGGATTTCTTGGCTTGAGAGAGAGCAACTCAATTTGGGGAAAAATAGAGTGAATAATTATATCCTTAGGTCATGTAGGATTAAATTTCGTGTTTAAGGCTGAACTAAAATCATGGGAAAAGACCCATTTAACTCTAGATGCGTCTTTTAAATTTTGTAAAAAATTTTGACCTGGACCCCTAGCGCGACGTGGCTTTATTGCGTCGTGTCACTGGAATTTGACAATTGGGAAATTAGATGATGGCGTGACGCGGGACTATCACGGAGCTTCACTAGAATTTGACAATTGGGATTTGGGAGCCCTCCACGATGTCTTACTGGAAATTGACAATTGTCATTTTGGCTTATGGCGTGACGCGCCACTAATTGAGATAACGGTGTTTTATGACTGAAACTTTAAATCGTCATAACTTCTTACCCGGTTGTTAGATTTAGAAAAATTTGGTATCGAAGGAAACCTTATTGAATTTCCTACATAACTAAAAGTGAAAATCTAGTAAATTCCCCATGGAATAAACATCATTCAATTTAGAAGCTAATACTTGACATTCTTGGGACTAAATTAGTTAGGAAACTTTGGGGTATTACATCCACTAGAATTGAAAATTATGAAATTGTCCTTCACCGTGACGTGGTTTTGAATTTGCTTGAAGTGTTCATAAAGCTGACTTACCTTTACTTCTTATGAGAAGCTGATTCATGCTGAGAGTTTTGAATTTGCTTGAAGTGTTCATGATGCAATTATTCATGTAAAACATTGAAGTGATAAACTATGCAGTCACGAGTCATGAGACAACGAGACTACGATCATACAATGGGTCTGAGTTGGGATGCTTGGAAAACTAAGATCATTCACTGAATACATATAAACTAAATCATGACTAGATATCTGAATCTAAAACTGATGCCTGATGCATATACTGAGCTGAATTCACAATTTACTTGGATACGAATAAACTACCTCTTGAAATAACCATACTTATGAAATTTCAGGTAGTAAGACTAGACTAATTCAAAATATGGAAAGCTATAGAAATTTTTCTGTCCGACTGATAAACTGGATTGTTGGCTTTACAGACTAAATCATATTTAATGCTCATTCTCAGATGGAGTATTTCTATAACACTCTCCTAAGAAATTTCTAATGATATTAGGGAGTAATGAACTTTGGGCATGATCTGAACAAAACATATGAATAGAATTACTCTATAGAATGGAAAATAGACCCATAAATCATAAGCTGGAATAGAATTACTAGGCCTAAAGCAATGGAACATCTTACTTTCAAGCTTAGCAACATTTCTCAAACACTCCCTCAACTATACTATTTCCCCTTTAAATACCATATTCACTTGATTCAACTTGAAATTCTCACATGAGCATTGATAAATTTGTCTACTAAAGTCTAAACTGAACTAAATCCTCTCATCATGGTCAAGCCTAACTCGGAAACATGAGGTACTCCACATAACACCATAATACTAGTCTGAACCATGGATTCAATACCCCAAGCATTGTCATAACTACTCTTCTCTACGATAATTCTTCTTATCATATCTTTAACAAAATTCAACCTCTTAGTAGGAAATTCATTAATGCACCACACAGCTATCCTCTTATACACCAACATAAAGTTCAAGCCTATCTTTATAACCACATATGCACTTCTAAACAAGTATCCATAAAAGTATCTTTTTTATATTCTCTAATACCTCTATCAATAACAACTTCCATAAACTATTCGATTCTTAGGGAGACATACATAAAATATTCTCAACTAACCAAATCATACACAAAAAGCTTTACCTCAATATTCCTTCACTTATAGGCTTACATAAAACAAGCCTACAACCATTTTGTCCCAACATAACATATTTACTCTCTCTCATCCACACAACTATTCATCATCACTATCTTGACCTAAGGAAAGGTCACTAAAAGGTTGGAATATCGGGGTCTAAAACATGAAGGGATACCAAGCATAACTTGACACTTTACTGAGGCCTGAGGAAGAGAGTGTTTACGACCTGGGTTCATTAAAGAGATCTAATCTGAGGACATACATGATATAGATCTGAATTTCACAAATTGCTAAAAGTGCTACCTGAGTACTGGAACTAAACATACTGTAAAGCATAAGTGCGTGAGTCCTGAGCTGCATGACCTGAGTTTCGAGTTCATAAATTATGGAATATGATTCCAACTGTTGAATGAGCTGGAACTCCTCGTACTAGGAACTGGGAGAGTACATAATTCTCTATTACATGCATGAACATAAACTATGATCATGGAACTAACATGTAAGACACTAGTACATATTGGGATAATTGAAATACCCATACAAAAATAAGAATAGGGTTGAGCATCATTCCTCCTTTCTGATGTTCTATAACATACTGGCATCCCTACTAGAATCTAAGAGCCTAACTTGGTTACTCATTCTGTCATCTCCCCCTTAGCTTTAAGTCATTCTTCTAAGTCTAAGGAACTCTTTACTAAACTCTAAACTGGACTACACTCACTGCTCTTTAGAATTTAGAGCACAACAATACATGCATATAAAAAACTTACTCTAAAAAAATACACCTGAAAGGGTAAAACCCACTTTTAATGCTTCCTTCTAAGATATAACTCTATCTTTCTACATCCCCACTAATCATCATATAATATCTTGAACACGTACTAACATAGAATCTTCATGAGTATCACCATATCCTGAATTCAAACATTCTAGAGCTTCAACCCTCATTTTTATTTGCTCAATCTTCAAAGATTCAAACACTTAACACAGATATCTTCAACCTTTTATAAACCATATTTCTTCCATTATAGCCTACTAATATCGCATCTTTAAACATATATTTCTAAACAATGAGAATCAAGATCATACAAAAAGGCTCAATATTATCTATCCATAACTCAACTCTTTAACTTAGCTATTAAGAACATCATATACTATATATATAGCTATTCTCCATCCTCTTAGCAACTCAATGGTACTACTAACCATACACAGCACATTATAACCTTAGTAGATAATGCAACCCCATGTTACATTGGGAATACTTATTCATTATACATACAACATCATACTTAAGTATGAATTAAAATGAACTCAAACTCTTGCACATACTGTTCAAACCTACTAGATCACTTCCATATAACTAGCACCACTAACCAAGAAATAATTACATCCACCTTGATGACCATCAACTGTTCAAACTTAATGTCTAGTGGTAAACATGATTTAACAACCCATCTTACATATAATTCTCACTTGGAATCTATAAAATAAAACATCAAGAAACACTAGTCCACTAGATCTTCATAATAATAGTAATCGGTCGAAATCATATGACCTATCTCATTATAATTCATTAACACATACTACTTCTACACATAACTACTATTTACCCTTCTATACACCTAAATAACGGTATTTAATCACCAAATACTTCATTAATATCCTATACTTTTCAATCAAAATAAATACCATCAATAACTCATTCTGTACTTCAAGCAAACAACAATTCTTCTTAACTAATAACCCCTTCTCTACCTTCCACTAAACTTGCACGCAAGGACGTATCACCTTACCAAAACTAGACAACATGCCTAAGTTTATCTCTATACTTTCTATCAATCGTCATTCCCACTTTATTGCAACTACTCTTCTATATCCATAATTCCAACTATAATAAGGTTTTACTATTCATAAATCATAACACTAAAGTTCATAATAACCCTCGAATGTCCATTTCATTTAACAGTCTAGGTTCATACTATCTCCTCTCATTAGCAATACCTTTATAAATAGGGTCAATGAGCAATCTAAATACATATTTATTCTTGTCTCAACTGAACAACTCATAAGGATGAGGACATAAATTTAAACTTGAGGGACTTTTGACACACTAAAGAGCTCCTCTCAAGCCCTTGGTGGGATTTTTAGGACTTCTACTAACAAATCTGAGAGCATTATCTAGGGAGGAAATTAGACCTGTCTAATCATGTTATCTTAAGAATAAGTCATAGATGAGGAATTTTTGGATAACACATGAATAAATAGGAGATTCTAAAAGAAAAACTTTACTCCACGATCTAGAGTAGGAAAGAGGGAAAAATTTTCTTAAATGCCTTATAGCCTCTTGAAGAAAAGTATAGACGTCTCCATAAAGTTCCACAAGACTCTACTAGACACGTCTTCATAGACACCTTAGGATACTTGAACCTTGTTCTCTGATACCAAGTTTGTAATACCCCAAAAATGGGTCACGAGATGTCACACGGTGCTTAGAACTACTAGTGACCCCAAGCTAACCCTTCTACTGGCATAACTAATAAGCAACTCAATAAAATACATAAATCTAAATGAAATAAATGGAAGGTGACTCTTTTTTTAATTTGGTCAATACAGAACTAAATTAAAATGATTACAACTCTGCTTTTAGAAAACATTACTGGAATCAAATACATTAACTCTACTGACTGTTTATGAAGCCTCTACTAGTATTGACTAGAGGTAGCTGGGACATGACCCCCAACTAACCTAAATAAATATGACTAACTAAAGAAAAAGACAATACTGCTCAAACTATATGACTGACTCAAGACCTTGAATCTAGAGGACTTATCACCTGCTAACTGGAAGCTACAAACTGTCTGAATATGGTATGTGTGCTACAACTGAACTGATGCCTACAATATGAGACAATGTAGCACATAGACATATATGTAGATCAATACTTTGAGGATGTAATGAGTATATGGGGGTGAAATGCATAAGTAAAACACTATCTCATCATCATAATTTATAAAACAATACATACTAAATGTAAATGACTCACATAAGATGGAATATCTAAAATACTGAAATCATGAATAATAAATCAATCATACTTTATAAATCTAGTGATTCATAGCATTTAGTTATAAAAGTTGTACTAGTATTCTGTCTATAAATCATATTGTCTAAGTGTAGAAAGTGCTCACTTCTAAAATCTAAAAACTAAAAGCTGAAGTCTATAGCTGTTATCTTTCTATAAAGCATAATTTGAGTACATCTGTGAGCCTTTACACTTCGTTTTCTAAAAAGCTTTTCTTACTAGTAGGGAAATAATCAAAACTATTTATTTACTTTTACTAGTAAGGAGGTTCTCTTAACCGACATAAACCATGCGAGATACATAGAGTCCAACGTCTCATCCTCCTATGGAAAAAACCTCACATTGGGGAGAGGTGTCATACTCTTTCCATGGAGTATGATCTACTTTCCATGTGATCGATCATAAACTAAATCTATCATCCATATAGAAATGAGAATAATCTTAAAATCTATACCTACGTTGGCTATGTAGTTCTGTGGAAGATAAGGCATGTTAATCCCGCACTTCCCTCTCAGTGCTAAATACTACTCCCTTTTTATTTGCTACACTCATTCTATTGGAAATCTACTTTAAAACTAGCATAAGGGTTTATCTAAAACCAAATATGCATTTATCTGATAAAATCTATAAATAAAGATGATCTAAATTCTGTAATCTGTAATAATCTGAAAAGTGGATTCCATAGCTAATTTGATGATCGAAAGATCAAAGCTTTGCTGAAAATTTGTAAATAATCTGAAAATAGGATACTTAAAGTATCATCTTTCTTGAAATAATAATATTCAATCTTGGGGTAGTAACCCATGCTTCAATCTCATGTCAAAACATCATAATAATCATGCTTGATATTGAAAACAATGATAGTTCATCTCAAAATCTATAAATTACTGTAATAGGCATGAAAATATAAAAATAGACATGCAATTCAACTTATAAAACACTTGAAATGTCAAAATCTTGCAAAGAGCAATAATGGGTATAAACCCTAGTTCAAATTTCATGAATAATCATTCAAAATCATATGAATTTTAAATAAAAGCTTAGTTTTGAGCACAAGGACGGAGAAGATACTTGTTCATAAAACCCACATACCTTTATTGATGATTAGATGGAGAAAATTGAATTATTGATTCATAATTGAGTTCTTGATGATGAGTTCTTGATTATCTTGTCTTGGGAATCCTTAATCTTATGCTTTCTTGGACAAACCATAGAGGATTTTTATTTCTTGGATAGAAAGATTTGAGCTATAGGATTTTTCTTTGAGAGAGAATTGATGAATAATCGGCATAATAGGATTAGAATGGATTTAATCTCATGTTTTACACGAATTGGGGACTTGGGAATTGATCGAAATACCCCCTTTAAACTTCTAAACAGAACTGGAAAAAGCAATATTTTCCAAATTAGTAGGCCACTGCAATGCACCAATATTGAGATGGCCTATTGGAAAGTAGATGAGTGGGAACTGGGCGGACTCCACGGCGCAGAGCTATCACGGTTCCCCTTTGGATTGCCTTTTTGGCCACTGACGCGATGTTCCAGTATTGCGTTGGGCTAATGGATTTTGACAATTGGGAATTTGTACCTCTCCGCAATGCCCTAATATTGTGGAGGTCCACTGGAATTGACAATTATGAAATAGACCTTCACCAAAATGCAGTGGTTGCTCATGTGAGACACTGTCAACTTAAAAATTCTCTAACTCCTCTACCGAGTATCGAATTTGGAAAAATTTGGTATCCATGAAGAGCTTATTAAATTTTCCACATAATAGAAAGTCTAAATCTGAAATATACCACAAGAAATAAAAGGTATTCATCTTTGAAGCAAATCTTTGACATTCTAGGGATGATTTTAAGCTAGGACAGGTGCAGGGCATTACAATATCTCCCCCTTGGGAACATTCATCCTCGAATATGGCTAGTTAAGATGAAAATAATGAGGAATCTGAGTCTATAAGCTATCATGCACAACTAAACTAAATTGAATAACTAAATCTCAACATAGTGAGATACTAAACTGATCTATGAGTGCATGAACTTACAGAAAATATCTGAATGGCTGAATCTGAGATTGGAAAAGAACTAAATAAAGGAAGACTATTAACTTTGATGGAATCTGAGTTTGTAGAGAAGAGATAAGGGTACTAGGTATGCATGTCTTCTTCTGTTTCCCAAGTAGCACCCTCAACAGACTTATTAGAATAAGAATTCTGAACTAAGGCAACTGAGATTACATATTGAATATTTGCATCTAGGAATATACTTACATGACTAAGTCTGGAACATTAGAAAACTCTATCATGAAACTGATTTCTGAGCTGACTTGCCTTTACTTCTTAGGAGAAGCTGATTCATGCTGAGAGTTTAGAACTCATTTGAAGTGTTCATGATGCAATTATTCGGGTAGAACGGTGAAGTTATAAATTATGTAGGCACAAATAATGAGATAGTGAGGCTACATCATACAATGGGTATTACATTGTCTAAGTAGGGATGCTTGGAAAACTAAGATCATTCACTGAATATTATGAACTGAATCATGACTAGATATCTGAATCTGAAACTGATGCCTGATGCATATACTGAGTTGAAATCATAATTTACCTATATGTGAATAAAATACCTCTTGAAATGGCTATACTCATGAACTTTCAAGTAGTAAGACTAGACTAAATCGAAAGATGAAAAGCTAAGAAATTGGTCTGTCCGACTGATAAACTGGATAAATCATACTGAATGCTCAAACTCAAATGGAGTATTTCTATAACACTCTTCTGAGAAATTTCTAAAGATATTAGGGAGTAAAGAACTTTGGGCATACTTTTTCATCATACATACAACATCATACTTAATTACGAATTAAAATGGACTCAAACTCTTGCACATACTATTCAAGCCTACTAGATCACTTCCATATAACTAGCACCACTAACCAAGAAATCATTACATCCACCTTCATGACCATCAACTATTCAAATTTAATGTCCAGTGCTAAACATGATTTAACAACCCACCTTACATATAATTCTCACTTGGAAGCTATAAAATAAAACATCAAGAAACACCAGTCCACCAGATCTTCATAATAATAGTAATCGATCAAAATCATATGACCTATCTTATTATAACCCATTAACATATACTACTTCTGCACATCACTACTATTTACCCTTCTATACACCTAAATTAATGGTACTCAATCACCAAATACTTGATTAATATCCTCTACTTTTCAATCACAATAAATACCAGCAATAACTCCTTCCGTACTTCAAGAAAATAAAAATTCTCCTTCAATAATAACCCCTTCTATATAGATTGAGAAGAAAAATCTTAAGAAGAAAGAGACAAAGAACAAGAGAGCTAGAATAGTTAGTTTCAATTTCAATCAGCCTAAGTTAGAGGGCGGTAATTGTTCCCAGTTTCATCCAAAATCTTTAGTTCCAGCTCCGTCCTCAGCTGGTGCACCAGTACAAAAGTTCAAGAATGATAGTCATGATGGGGCACCAGGCTCTAAAACCCAGGGTAGTGTGAGCAGTGGTTGTACCCATCCACTTTGAAAAGAATGTGGTAGATATCACCTAGGTACATGTAGAAATGGTAGTGATGTATGTTTTGGATGTGGTAATCCAGGCCACAGGATACAAGAGTGTAGAGTAAGGGCTTAGAGGGGAAAATATTTACGCCAACAAGGTTAGTACAACCATCCTTTAGCTCAGTCCGATTACCTAAATCAGCAGGGTGCTACTTCCAATGCTGCCAGTAGGCAACGCCTAAATAGGCTTTATACACTTCAGTCCAGACAAGATTAGGAAAGTTCTCCTGGCGTTGTCATTGGTACGTTCTAGATCTTCCATTTACATATTCAAGCCTTATTAGATCCAGGAGCTTCTCTGTCTTTTGGAAATCCTTGCATAGCAATCAACTTTAAGTTAGACTAGAAATCTTAACAAAACCTTTCTTAGTGCCTACCCTAGTAGGTAAATCTATTCCATCCAGACGAGTATACAGAAAATGCTTGGTTATAATATTTCAAAAAATTCCTTTAGTTAATTTCAGTAATGGAGTCATTCCATTTTAGTTTCCTGATGGACCAATCTTGGAATAAAGGGGTAGTACCTCAATTTCAGTTCATTTAAGTTTGAATATCTAGATTGAACTAGTAGAAAGAAAAGTTGAGAATTCTAAGTTAGTCAGTGTTGAGGTTACTATATGATGATTTATAGGGCAATAAAAAGCTAAGGATCATACATCAGAAGGAAGTACTAGCAGTAGACCTTACATTATCAGAAGTAGTCCTTCAGAATAAGTTTAGTGTTTATGAGTATTATTGTATGTCAGGCTCAAAAGTAAAGTGGTTTCAATTTGAATTAGAATTTATTAAGGGGTTCATAGACTTAGAATAATGGCTTTAAACTAAGGGGGAGATGGTAGCACAAGTAACCAAGTCAGACTTTCAGATTTTAGTAGTAATGTCAGTATGTGTAGAAAAGCAGTGAGAGAGGTTGATTCCCAACCCGTCCTTACCTCAGTGCAAAGTTTTGCACTTCAGTTATCATGATATCTACTCACATAGTACATGTCAGCTTTATGATCATAGCTCATATTCGTGTACATTATCGAAAATCATGTACGCTTATAGTTCCTAGTATAAGGAATTTCAGTTCACTCAGTGTTATGAATCATGTTCCATGAATACAGAAACTTCAAACTTAGGTTATGCAACTCATGACTCATGTACTCATGTCATGCTTTATAGTGCACTCAGTTCCTATGACTTATGCTATACTCCTAATAATCAGCTAAAATTCAAATTTCTTCATGTACATCCTCAGTTTAGATCTCTTGATAAAGTCTAGGATGTTGATGTTCTATTCCTCAGGCCTCAATTAAGTGTCAAGTTTAGTATAGTGTCAATTCATGCTTCAAGTCCCCATTTTTCCACCTAGTCATACTATCTAAATTTTTATGAATATGACTATTCCAAGATAAAGCATCCTATTAGTTAGGAGTTTAGCCTAGTTCATGTATCATGCCTCAGTTCCAGATCCCATATATTCAGTCACGAATCAGCTCGTAGGTGCCCCATGCATCGTCTCAGTTTTCCTCAGAAACCCCAATAAGTTAGCATTCTTCGGGGACATAATGTCCCAAGGGGGAGATACACTATAACCCTCGAGCTTTCATGTCCTAAAGCTTCCAAGTTTTCTTCATATAACGAATCTAGTTTGGAGTAGTGGGTACTCATAAGTTGACCCTCAAGTTCCAATCTTAGTCATAAGCCACGTATTCAGGGCTCAGTTTAGTTCAGGATATTCAGTTAATGTATCACGTTTCAGACTTAGTCATGCCCTTATGTTCTATTTTATACATGTTTAGTAAATAATCTCAGGTTCATCAATATTTTCAACTTAAGGTAATAGTCTTTATTAGATTTACTCAATTCTATATTCAATTATAGTTATGAATTTGGTATTCTTTACCGTTACATATTTAGTCATGCATTCATGAATCAGTTTAGTCATGTATACATGCATCAGATATGGATGTTAAGGATAAAAACTCATCTTATCAATAGCTTCAGACATGTATTCCATGCATCAGATATGCATGTTCAATATGGAAACTCAGTTTGTCAGTAGTTCAGCCTGGTAGTCAGGTTTCAGATGTACATATTCATCATGTAAACTCAATATATCAGTATTTCTTGGCTTAATCAGTCTTATTCAAGGAAAAATATTCCCAAGGGGGAGATATAGTAATACCCCGTATTTCCCTAGTTTAATTTAACTCTCATACATAAGTTATCCTATATAAAATTTTTGAAATACTCAGTATTTTTTAGTTTAGATCCTTCCATTATGTTGGAAATTCAACCAGATTTCTACCGATATAAAGTTCTCCCAAATCCGACACCTGGACGAAGAGTTAGAGGCATTTTAGTAAAACAGTGTGCCAGCTGGCACTTCAGCACGTCGCGGAGGCTGTCCAAATGGAAATTGTCATTTACTATTGTTTCAATGTGATTCCACTTCATCACGATGAGTCCCAAATTTAGAATCAAAGGGTCTCCATGATTCCACCTCATTGCGCCAAGCCCCCAATTCCTAATTGTCGAATTCTAGTGACACGGCGCAATAGCGCTGCGTCGCGCCAGGTGCCCAAATCAGGTTTTTCAGTATGAATTTTTATATCTTTTTAATGGGTAATTGGATCTTTTTCCATGGCCCTAAAAAGTCTAAACACGAAATTAAACCCCTAAATAACCTATTGCCTCATTATTTCCTCACTTTCTCTCAAGAATAAAACATTCTCTCTCAAAGAGGCAAAAAAACCTAGTTCAAGAAATCAAGAAGAAAGTTAAGAATTTCCTCCAAGAAACTTCCAGAAATAATATTCAAAGGTATGTTAGGTGTTCATCTATGGGTTCCTTTCACCGATAGAGTCCCCGAATTCATTTTCAAATTACAAGATTGTTGAATTTTGGACTTCCGTGCTTGAATTGAAATGAATTCATGTTCCTGTTATTGCTGGGTCTTAGTCCATGATTAAATTACAAGCCGTCATGTAATAAATCATTATATATGTTGATTTACATGATATTCATGATAAACCCTTTAATTTTAAAGTTGATTGTTATAACCACGTTTACCTTAAGTGTTTATGATTCAGTGAAACAAGTATACTTTTGTAATGCCCCAAGAACCTATCCCGAGATGTCACATGGTGCTTAAGGCCACACACAGCCTTCAGCTAACCCTCTGAGCCTGTATTTACTCCTATAATTTACCATGACAATAATCGAGAGGTAATAAGGAAGAATAATCATGCCATGAACATACTGAGATACAAAGTAATATTGTCCTGTACAATCAAAATACTAACGTTTTGTACATACTGGTACTCTAGTCTAACAAATCCTCTACTATATAAGACTGAAGAGCCATTGGGATAGATCCCCAACTGGCTCGTACTGAACTGAAAGTAAACAACCATCTATTAACAAGACAAAATAGAAGACACAGGTCCTCGAACCATGAGGACTTACCAACCGCAGTAATATAGATGAAGGTACTCAAAGATCATTGTCGCTGCTGAGACTGAGCACCTGAAACTATATCATGAGGAAATATAGAATATAAAAGAGTATGAGAGTCAATACTTGGCAATGTACTGAGTATGTGGGGGTGGATGCAATATTTTAAATAATATCATAAATGTATAAGAAAATCATGCATGCTAGCAATAATAACTCTATTCGCTTGAATTATCTAAAACATCATTTTCGTAAGTCATTAGTAATAACATATGCTTCATAAATCTCATAAACCATTTAACTCAACTCAAACTCGTTGAATCATGACTTAGAGTGAATCGGTATCTCATGGTATTTAGATTATTATGGACGTGGGAGTTTCTTATAACCGACATAACTACTCCATGTGAGCTACATAGAGTCTAATATTTTGCCCTCCTAAGGAGAGAACCCCACATTGGCAGAGGTGTCGTACTCTTGTCAGGGAATACAACCTCAATCTCATCATCACAATGTCATAGACGGCCTTTGGCCCACAATTATCAACATTAATCCTACGGTGGCACATAGTTCTGGGGAAATACCAAATCTCCCACTCGGTGCTAAATACTCCTCCCAGACTCAACTCAGAACGCGTTAGGAAATCCACCTCAATCAATATCAACTCATGGATCTATCATGATGACCAAAAAATAGTATATCTCATCGGTAAATCATATATGGTTGTGGATTCCTAACTTGACTCAAAATCAAAACAATCTTTCTCAACATCAAGTACCTTTGCTTATCAAATCATTTCAAGTATCAAAAGCTTCAAGGAAACATCATAGGACTCATTCTCGACTTTCAATCTCAAATATCGATAAGTATTCAATTGTCAAATATCTCATAGAAAAACACAAATCTTGACACTTATCATAAATCACTTAGAAATCATCAATATATATAATGACAATATACAACTCATGGAGTAAATACTCAATTTAAGAAGCATGATGGTGAAATAACCATAAATATCAAGCTTATTCAACTCAAGTCTCATAAATCATACATAAAGAAATTAGGGTGTAAACCCACTTGCAAAATCATGTAAATCAATAATAGAAAGTAAATCTTTAGGCACAAGAACGAAAGGAGTGTTCTTGTTGAAACCCCACATACCTTAGATTTTGATTTTGAAGATATAGAAACTTGCTTGGAACTTCTTTCTCACACTTTTAGACCAAAGACCTTGCTTCCTTTGACTTGAGGAGCTTAGTTCTTGAACAACTTGAAGAAATTTATGGGAGATTTCTTGAATTTCTTGAAGATGGTTTGATTTTTAGGTTTGGAAGAAACCCTAGGTTTCTAGAGAATTCTTGAAAGAAATTTAGAGAGAAATAGAGAGAAATGGTCTTCTCTTCTCTACATTGATATAAATATATAAGGCTACAAGGAGCGGAAATGACCAAGATGCCCCTTTGAAAAAAAGTTGAAATTTGCTGATCGAGGCCTGTAACAGTCGACCTGACGGTCCGTCAGAGGGACGACGTCATCCGTCACTCGAACACAAAACCTGGAACATTCTACCTCGACATGACGGTTGAACTGATGGTCCATCAGAAAAGTGATGGTCCAACAAGTCATCCATCACTTGAGGGCCAGAAATGAGACATTCTATCTTGGTCGGACGGACACCTTGATGGTCCGTCAACTTTGTGACGGTCCACCACTTTGACCGTCATACGACATCCCAAAAGGGAAGCTACTGCCTTGGCTTGATGGGACACCGGAAGGTCCACCAGGTCGACCGTCAAACCTGGGCTATCCGATAGCATTCAGTAAAACGACCATAACTCACTCATCCGACGTTGGATTTTCATGAAATTAGTATCGATGGAAAGCTTATTTAATACAACATGGTTTAAACATCAATCACTTTGAAATTCATACATATCCATTCAAAAAGATAGATTTAGGCTTAAGGAATGATTGGGGTATTACAATATCTCCCCCTTGGAAACATTCGTCCTCGAATGTTTCTAGATAGGCCAAGAACAATAGAAAATGAGGATGCACAATAGGAACTACTCACATAGAAGAGCTCACTTTACTCTGATACTCTTGATTACTTCACCAAAGGCACGAATCATAGAGGGAATAACCATATAGCAGAATACATTAGATTAGAAGGAAACTGAATTAAGGGAATAGTACCTCCAGCTTGATTCGAACTCATGGAGAAAAGATAAGGGTAACTGGCTCGCATATCTACTTCTGCTTCCCAAGTGGCACCCTCTACTGATTGATTTTGCCGTAGAACTTTAACTAGGGGAACTTCCTTGTTCCTCAGTCTACGGACTTGATAATCTAGGATTTCAATCGAGATTTCATCATACGAAAGGCTATCCTGAATATCACAACCTTCCGATAGATCAATAACAATAGAGTCTCCAATGTGCTTCTTGAGCATAGAAACATGAAACACAGAATGGACAGCTGACAATTTTGCAGGCAACTCAACCTCATAAGATACTTTCCCAACATGATCGAAAACTCTATAAGGTCCAACATATCTGGGACTCAGCTTCCCTTTTTTTCCAAATCTTTTCACCCCTTTCATGGGTGAGATTTTCAAATACACCAAATCATTGACTTCAAACTCAAGAGCTCTTCTTCTTATATCTGCATACGACTTCTAATAATTTGGGGTTTCTTTAACCTCTCCCAAATTAACTTAACTTTCTTCATATCCTTAAATACAACTTCAGGTCCATTCACAGCAGCTTCACCCACTTCGAACCAACCTATGGTTGATCTACATCTTCTTCCATACAAAGCTTTAAATGGACCAATTCTAATGCTAGCATGAAAAATATTATTGTAAGAAAATTCAATCAACGGCAAATGTTCATCCCAACTTCCTTTGAAATCAAGAACACAAGCCCTCAACATATCCTCCAA
Source organism: Capsicum annuum (assembly GCF_002878395.1). Taxonomy (NCBI): domain Eukaryota; kingdom Viridiplantae; phylum Streptophyta; class Magnoliopsida; order Solanales; family Solanaceae; genus Capsicum; species Capsicum annuum. The sequence goes on from NC_061114.1 coordinate 51,027,353, forward strand.
AGTTTGGATAGTCCTCTCAGCTAGACCATCTGTCTGTGGATGAAAAGCGGAGCTAAGATAAACTTGGGTACCAAGACCCTTCTGGAATACCCTCCAAAAATAAGAAGTAAACTGAGTACCGCTATCAGTGATGATAGCCAACGGAACTCCATACAACCTGACTGACTCTGGATTTTATAGCTTAGCATAGTCCTCTCCAGTGAAAGATGTATGCACTGGCAGGAAATATGCGGACTTAGTCAACCTGTCTATAACAACCCAAATCAAATCATGATGATGGCGAGAAGAAGGTAAACCAGTCACAAAATCCATATTCACTTCCTCCCATCTCCAAGTAAGGATACTAAATTCTTGCATCATTCCACTGGGTCTCTGGTGTTTTATCTTCACCTGCTGGCAAGTTGCACACTTCTCTACAAACTTCGTTGTATCCTTATTCATACCATTCCACCAATAAATCTCCCACATATCGCGGTACATTTTGGTAGCACCATGATGAATAAAATACCGCACGCCATGCGCCTCAACCATAATCCTCTGCCTCAGATCATCAACATCAGGCACACACAACCTATTTTGAAATCTTAATACACCATCTCCCCCTCATGAGAAAACCTCCACCTTTTGGTCTTTAACTGATTCTTTCAGTTCGACCAAACGAGAATCTGTATCCTACTTCTCTTTCACTTCAAAAACTAGGAAAGATTCAGAACTACTTTGGACCCAAGCATTACCCTCAGTTGAGTCAAGTAATCTAATATCTAACCTAGCCAAATGATGCACTTCACGGGCTAACTCCTTCTTATCTTTCTCGACAAGTGCTATACTACCCATGGACGACCTGCTAAGAGCATCTTCCACTACATTGGCCTTGGCTGGGTGATATAACATACTCATATTGTAATACTTTAGCAATTATAACCATCGCCTCTGCTGAAGATTCAATTCTCTCTAAGTAAACACATACTGCAAACTCTTGTGATCCTCAAAGACATCAACATGAACGCCGTATAGGTAGTGTCTCCAAATTTTCAAAGCAAAAACCACTGCAGCTAACTCGAGGTCATGGATTGGATAATTCTTCTTATGAGGTTTCAACTATCGGGAGGCATAAGCTATAACCTTACCCTTCTGCATCAACACACAACCCAAACTAACTCTATAAGCATCACAATATACCACAAAATCATTGACACCATTAGGCAGGGTTATCACAGGGGCTGAAGTGAGTTGAGTCTTCAATTCCTGAAAACTCTTCTCGCAAGAATCTGACCAAGAATTCAAAATGACCATAACAAGTGCACAAAGCTGTCTTTGAAATATCAGACTCTTTGACTTTAAGTTAGTGATAACCGAATCTCAAATCTATTTTTGAGAAATAACTAGCACCTTGCAGCTGATCAAACAAGTAATCAATCCTTGGAAGAGGGTACTTGTTCTTAACTGTGACCTTGTTAAGATGACAATAGTCTATGTACATGCGCAATGAACCATCTTTCTTTTGCATGAATAAAATGGGTGCGCCCCAAGAAGACACACTGGGCCTTATAAAACCCTTATCAAGAAGATCTTTGAGTTGCTTTTTCAACTCCCTAAGTTCTGCGGGGGCCATACGATACGGAGGAATAGAAATTGGTTGTGTATTAGGGAGAAGATCAATTCCAAATTCTATCTCTCTATCGGGAGGTACCCCTGGAAAATCTTCCAGGAAAATATCAGAAAACTCATTAACAATACTAAGAGATTGAATAGTTGGAGTCTCAGACTTAGTATCTTTAACTCGAACCAAATGATAGATACAACCTTTGGAAATCTTCCTAGCTTTAAGATAGGATATGAAATGACTTTTAGGAGATACAAAATTTTTGGACCACTGAAAGACTGGCTCATTGGGAAACTAAAACTTGACTACCCGAGTACGATAGTCTATAGACGCAGTAGTGTGTAGCCAATCTATACCTAGAATAATATCAAAATCAACCATGTCAAGCTCAATCAAATCTACAAACATGACTCTGTTAAGAACAGTGATAGGACACTTCTTATATATTTGCTTAGCAAAAACAGATTCACCCACTGGTGTAGAGACTAGAAAAGGCTCGAAAATCTTTTTAGCACTGATTTCAAAATTCACATCCACCAACGAAGTCACATAAGAAAGACTTGACCAGGGTCCATCATAGGGGCTGGAGCACTAATAGTCTGATTTTGGGGACGAACATCGCAACTCCTCTGTCTAGCATATGGGCAATCCCTGAATTTGTGATCCAACTTACCGCAACCAAAGCAACCCCTCTGACTGATTAAGCACTCACTGAGATGGTCTCTACCGCACTTCGGACATAGGGTAGGACGAGGTCTGTTACTCACACTATCCTGGGACCTGGACATTATAGGCCTATTACCCTACTGCAGCCTAATTCTAAATGCAGGAGTACTGGATGATGAAGGAGATGGCATAAGAGAACGGCTCTAGAACTGAGGGCGGATCCCTTCAGAAAATCTAGCCTTACTATACCTCTAATGCTCAGATCTAACTCTCTTATTCCCTCTCACTCTCTCTCTCTCTTTCACTTTGTCTGCTTTAATCTGTTGAGCATGGATCATTAGTCTTGAAAGGTCCATGTCCCTATTAATCATAGTAGATCTACACCCTTTCATGACATAACCAGATACACCGAACAAGAACTTACTCATACTAGTTCTAGAATCAGCCATCATATCGGGAGCATATTTAGACAACTGGTTAAACTTATGGCAATACTTCTTAACTGTCATGGGGCCCTATCTCAATTTCATAAATTCTTCTAATTTTTCTTCCCTCAACTCCGGGGGAAAGAATCTATCTAAGAAGGCATCTTGGAATAATTGCCAAGTCACAGAAGCATCATTCTCCCCTCTACTTTTCCTCCACATCTCCACCCAATCATAAGCAATATTTTTCATTCGATAGGCAGCCAATTTAACACTCTCCTCCTCAGTCACATGCATAATCTGAGTGATCTTTATAACTTTATCTAAGTACATTTACGGGTCTTCACCTACTTTCGACCAAAAGAACTCAGGTGGATTCATTCACATAAAGTCACGAACCCAGGCTGTCGCAGAATTATTCCCTTGCGGAGGTGGAACAGTAGCCTGGGTATTTTATTAGGCGTTGGCAGTGACCGCCTAGGCTAGTGCTTGGAAAGTTGCCAGAAATTCAGCATGGGACACCGTCTCACCTAAAGGATCAATGGGTTGAGGTCGTTCGTTGTTTCTAAGAGCTCTATGAGGAGGCATTTTCTATCATAAGAAAGCACAAATTAACAGCAGAGAGAAATAGTCATAGGCACAATAGACTCTTGAAAGAAAGAAATAACTTTTCCTAATACGTCCTATAGCCTCTTGCTCATAGATGTGGCACGCTACAAACCGATGATCAAGACTCTACATAACACGGCTTGTCAGACTCCTTAGGACTCCTTAAACCTTAGGCTCTGATACCAAGCTTATAATGCCCCAAGAACCTATCCCGAGATGTCACACGGTTCTTAAGGCCAAACATAGACTTAAGCTAACCCTCTGAGCCAGTGTTTACTCTTATAATTCACCGTGACAATAATCGAGCGGTAATAAGGAAGAATAATCATGCCATGAACATGCTGAGATACAAAGTAATACTATCCTGTACAATCAAAATGCTAACATTCTGTACATACTGGTACTCTAGTCTGACAAAGCCTCTGCTACATAAGACCGAAGAGCCATTGGGACAGATCCCTAACTGGCTCGTACTGAACTAAAAGTAAACAACCACCTATTAACAAGATAAAATCGAAGACACGGGTCCTCGAACCATGAGGACTCACCAACCGTAGAAATATAGATGAAGGTACTCAAAGATCACTGTCGATGCGGAGACTAAGCACCTAAACCTATATCATGAGGAAATATAGAATACAAAAGAGTATGGGAGTCAGTACTTGGGAATGTAATGACTATGTGGGGTGGATGCAACATTTTAAACAATATCATAAATGTATAAGAAAATCATGCATGCTAGCAATAATAACTCTATTCGCTTGAATTATCTAAAACATCATTTTCGTAAGTCATTAGTAATAACATATGCTTCATAAATCTCATAAACCATTTAACTCAACTCAAACTCGTTGAATCATGACTTAGAGTGAATCGGTATATCATGGTATTTAGATTATTATGGACGTGGGAGTTTCTTATAACTGACATAACTACTCCATGTGAGCCACATAGAGTCCAACGCTTTGCCCTCCTAAGGAGAGAACCCCATATTAGATGGGGTATCATACTCTTTCCAGGGAGTACAATTTTAATCTTACCATCATAATCTCGTACTTGACCTTTGGCCCATAATTATCAACATCAATTCTACGGTGGCACGTAGTTCTGGAGAAATACCAAATCTCCCACTCGGTGCTAAATACTCCTCCCAGACTCAACTTAGAACGTGTTAGGAAATCCAACTCAATCAATATCAACTCATGGGTCTATCATGATGATGAAAACAACAGTATATCTCATCGATAAATCATATACGACTATGGATTCCTAACTCGACTCAAAATTAAAACAATCTTTCTCAACATCAAGTACCTTTGCTTATCAAATCATTTCATATATCAAAAATTTCAAGAAAACATCATAGGACTCTTTCTCGACTTCTAATATCAAATATCGATATGTATTCACTAGTCAAATCTATCATAGAAAAACACAAATCTTGACACTAATCATAAATCACTTAGAAATCATCAATAGATATAATGACAATATACAACTCATGGAGTAAATACTCAATTTAAGAAGCATGATGGTGAAATAACCATAAATTTCAAGCTTATTCAACTCAAGTCTGATAAATCATACATAAAGAAATTTGGGTGTAAATCCACTTGCAAAATCATGTAAATCAATAATAGAAAGTAAATCTTTAGGCACAAGAATGAAAGGAGTGTTCTTGTTGAAACCCCACATACCTTAGATTTTGATTTTGAAGATATAGAAACTTACTTGAAACTTCTTTCTCACACTTTTAGACCAAGACCTTGCTGCCTTTGACTTGAGGAGCTTAGTTCTTGAACAACTTAAAGAAATATATGGGAGATTTCTTGGAGATGATTTGATTTTTTGGTTTGGAAGAAACCCTAGGTTTCTTGAGAATTCTTGAAAGAAATTTGGAGGGAAATGGAGAGAAATGGTTTTATCTTCTCTACATAGATATATATATAAGGCCAAAAGGAGAGGAAAGGATCAAGATTCCCCTTTGAAAAAAATATGAAATTTGCTGATCGGGGCCTGTGACGGTTGACCTGATGATCCGTCAGAGGGACTGACGGTCCACCAATTCATCCGTCACTTGAATACCAAAATTGACACATTCTTCATCGATGTGACGGTTGACCTGACGGTCTGTCAGAAAAGTAACGGTCCACCAAGTCGTCCATCACTTGAGGGCAAGAAATGAGACATTCTGTCTCGATCTGATGAACACCTTGATGGTCCGACAACTTTGTGATGGTCCACCACTTTGACCGTCACACGACATCCTAAAAATGGAGCCACTTCCTTGTCTTGACGGGATCCTTGACGGCCCACCAAGGACCTGACGGTCTACCAAGTTGACCATCAAACCTGGGCTATCCGATAGCATTCAGTAAAACGATCATAACTCACTCATCCGATGTTGGATTTCGATGAAATTGGTATCGATGGATAGCTTATTCAATGATCTACATGAAAAAAAGTGGAAATTAGAGAAATACAACATCTTTTAAATAGAAATCACTTTATAAGTCATATATTTCCATTTATAAAGATAGATTTAGGCTTAAGGAATGATCAGGGTATTACAGCTTCCCATGTGTTTGATAAATTGTCTATGAGAATGAAATAATGCCGTTATAGCATGCTAACATGTATTCTCCATTAATGTACAAGTTAATGCATTACAAATGTTTGATGAAATGTCTCTACGAATGAATTATGACTAAGTGAACATTGTTATGCTATTCAAGATTATGCTTTGCTTTACTTTTTATACTATCGAGTCCTGGGGGTATTTAATACCCGACAATTTAGCTATTTACCTAGATTCAGTGTCAGTTACAGAATAGTATCAATCATGTCATGACTAATAGTACTCTTAGTCAGTTACAGAACTTAGTAGAACTCAATCAGTTATAGAACTCAGGAAAAGTTAGTAAACTCAGTATCAGTTTAGTATAATCAGTTCAGTGTCTTTCAATTGGGAGTAGGATTCAGCACCGAGCAAACCTAGGGATGGGGGCTCACCCATTAGTTAGGAAGGGGTCCTTAAAAGCAATCTCTAAGTTCCAAAACTACGTAGCTAGCGTAGGTTATCAGATGTCACCCGTTAGATAGGACTGACATACTCAGGGATCACCCACTAGTTTAGGACTGATCTCAGGGGTCACCCGTTAGTTAGGACTGACTCCACATCAGCTGTTAGTAACTGTGGTGCAATGCTAACACCCTTCCAATTGGGGTTACAGATTGGACCCCTGCTTAATTATCTTATCTTATTTGAGGCATGTCGGTTAGATGATTACCTACTATAGTCTCAGTTTTAGTCTTATTTTAGAATTCAGTTTAGTTCTACAGAATTAAGACAGTCAAAAATGGTCACTCAGTATCAGTAATTCAGTTATCAATAACTTCAGATATCAGTTACTCAATTATCAGAACTCAGTACTTAGCTTCAAAAAAGCTCAGATGAAGTATATATATCTCAGTATCAGTAATTCAGTTATCAATAACTTCAGATATCAGTTACTCAATTATCAGAACTCAATACTTAGCTTCAGAAAAGCTCAAATGTTGTATATATATATGCATAGTATTATATACACAGTATTTTCAGCAGTGTCTATTATCCATGTACTCTCATATTTGAATACTCTATAGCATTCAGTCAATTATTGTTCATGCATATGAACCCTTGCATTCAGCCTTACCTCATCTAGCATATCAGTATATTCCATGTACTAATGCATACTTTATCCTTGCACTAGGATGTCTAATATCATAGGTTCAGACGCTCAGGTTCCTGACTGCACATACACAGATTTAGACTCAGCCAGTAGAATCATATTTAGTAGTGAGTCCTCATCTATCAAGGATATGCTTTTATTTCAGTATTTTAGTTTATCAGTAGTTCAGTAGTTGGAGTTAGTTGGGGGTTTGTCCCATCAACTTCATATTCAGGGAGTTTATCTAGAGGATTTAGACTACACCAGTTCAGATAGTGTTTAGTTTTTAGATATTTTTACCAGATGTTATTGTTTATAAATATTTAGCTTATTGTCTTTCGAGGTCCATTACATATTCATTCATGCATTCATGAACCAGTTCAGTCATGTATTCCATGCATCAGATATGCATGTTCAGTATGAAAACTCAGCTTATCAATAGCTTCAGTCATGTAGTCAAGTTTTAGTAGTGCATTTTGAGCATGTAAACTCAGTCTATCAATGTTTCTCGAATTAATCATTATTATTCGAGGACGAATATTCCCAAAAGGGAGATATTTTAATACTCTATATTTCCCTAGCTTAATTTAACTCTCAATACATGAGTTATCCTATATAAAATTTTTGAAATTCTCAATATTTTTCAATTTAGAGCCTGCCATTGCATAGGAAATCCAACTAACTTTACAATGATATAAAGTTCGCACAAATTCGACACCCGGGTAAAGAGTTAGAGCCATTTTAGTAAGATAGTGTGCCAACTGGCACTATAGCACGTTGCGGAGCTAGACCAAATGGTAGTTGTTAAATCCAGTAAGGCATTGCGATCATGACGCATTATGCCACCATCTTATTTCATAATTATCTAGTTCCAGTGTTCCAATGCGATTTCACTGCATCGCGATGAGTGCAAAATTCAAAATCAAGGGGGTTCCGTGATTCCGCCATGTCGTGCCAAGCCCCAAGTTCCAAATTGTCGAATACCAATTGCACGGCGCAATAGCATCGCGTTGCGCCAGGTCCTAAAATTGGGTTTTTCAATGCAAATTTTTATATCTTTTTCGGGGTTAATTGGCTCTTTTTCCAAGGTCCTAATCAGTCTAAACATGAAATTAAACCCCTAAATAACCTATTGCCTCATTATTTCCTCACTTTCTCTCAAGAATAAAACATTCTCTCTCAAAGACGCAAAAACCCTAGTTCAAAAATCAATAACAAGCCTAAGAATTTCCTCCAAGAACCTTCAAGAAAGAATCTTCTAAGGTATGTTAGGTGTTCATTCATGGGCTTCTTTCACCCATGAAGTCCAAGAACTTTTTTTAAAATACAAAGATTTTCTATTTATAAATTTCCATGATTTAGTTGAATTAAATTCATGTTCATGTTATTTTTGGGTTTTAATCCCTGATTTAAATTAAAAGTTTCATGAATTGATCCTAGTATGTGCTGATTTACATGATATTCTTGATAAATCTTTCAATTTGCAAGTTAATTGTTGAAACCATGTCAACCCTAAGTTTTTATGATTTAATGATTCAGTTGTGCCTCCCATGTGCTTGATAAATTGTCCATGAGAATGAAATAATGCCATTACAGCATGCTAATATGTCTTCCCCATTCATGTACAAGTTAATGCATTGCAAGTGTTTCATAAAATGCCTCTATGAATGAATTATGATCAAGTAAACACTGTTATGTTACTCAAGATTATGTTATGCCTTTATTTTTATGTTATCGAAAACTAGGGGTATTTAGTACAATACAATCTAGTTGTTTACTTAGAGCCAGTGTCAGTTATAGAATAGTATCAGTCATGTCTCGATCAGTAGAATTCAGTCAGCTACAAAACTCAGTTAGTTACAGAACTCACAAAAACTCAGTATCAATCTAGTCCAGTTTAGTATAATTAGTTCAGTGTCTTTCAGTTGGGAGTAGGATTCAGCATCGAGCGATCCTAGGGATGGGGTCTCACCCGTTAGTTAGGACTGGGTCCCTAGAACAAATCCTTAAGTTCCAAAACTACATAGCCAGCATAGGTTATGAGGTGTCAACCATTAGATAGAACTGACATACTCAGGGATCACCCTCTAGTTTAGGATGATCTCATAGGTCATCCACTAGACTAGGACTAACCCCAAATCTACTGTTAGTACCTCTGTTATGGTATTAGCACCCTTCCAATTGGGGTCACAGGTTGGACCCTTATTAGCTCAGTTTAGGGCATGTCGGTTAGATGATTACCTCACATAATCTCACTTTCAGTCTTAATTTAGAATTCAGTTTAGTTCTACAAAATCAGGACTATCAGACACAGTCACTCAGTATCAGTAATTTTGTTATCAGTAACTTTTGATATCAGTTACTCAGTTATCAAAACTCAGTACTTAGCTTCAAAAAAGCTCAAATGCATTACATATATATATATGTGTGTGTGTGTGTATGTATGTGCACAGTATTACATACTAAATATTTTCAGCAGTGTCAGTTATCTATGTACTCTCATATTCAGTTACTCTATAGCATTAAGCCATTTATTGTTCATGCATATGAACCTTTGCATTCAACCTTACCTCATCTATCATACCAGTATATTCCACGTACTGATGAATAATTTCTCTTTGTGCTATGATGTCTTATATAATAGGTTCAGATGCTCAGTTTCTTGACCACCCTTAGACAGATCTAGTTAGCAGTTGCAAATTTAGTAGTGAGTCCTCATATATCAAGGATATGCTTTTATTTAAGTAATTCAATAGTTTCAGTATTATATTAGTTAGATTTAGTTGGGGGTTTGTCCCATCAACTCCATTTTCAAACTATTCAGTTAGAGGCTTTTAGACTAGACCTGTTCAGACAGCATTTAGTTTTCAAATATTTTTACCAGATGTTATTATTTATCAGTATTTAGATTTGGAACCTTATGGAAACTAAGCCTAATTCCACATTTATTTCAGTATTATTATTTAGTGCTCACAGCGGATATCAATCATGGGTTAGTTTGTGGTCCTTCGGGGTCGTAAGCACCGTGTAGCATTCGGGGTACAGACTTAGGGCATTACAAACTTTCCCATGAATGAACACCTAACAAACCTTATAAGATTCTTCCTTGAAGGTTCTTGGAGGAAATTCTTAGGTTTGTTCTTGTTTTATTGTACTAGAGTTTTTTTGCCTCTTTGAGAGTGAATGATTTATTTCTTGAGGGAAAGTGATGGAATAGTGACATAATAGGGTATTTAGGGCATAATTTCATGTTTAAGGCTAATCTGAGTTATGGAAAAAGACCCTATTACCCCTAGAAAGTTTATAAAATAGTCACTAAAAATACAATTTGGACACCTAGCGTGACGTGGCACAATTGCGTCGTGCCACTGGAAACTGACAACTGCGACCTAGAAGCTTGGCGCAATGCGGCATTATCACGGAGCAACACTGGAAATTGACAATTGGGAAATTGGTTGGTGGCTTCACACTGTGGTATCACGTTGGATCACTGGAAAATGACAATTACCATTTTGACTACCTCCGCGATGCACTGAAGTACCAGGTGGTACACTATTTCACTAAAATGGCCCTAACTTTTTGTACAGGTATCGTATTTGGGCAAATTTTATATCGTTGGAAAGTTGACTGAATTTCCTATGCATTGGTGAGCTCTAAAATGAAAAATACTGAGTATTTCAAAATTTTTATACAGGATAAATCATGGACTGAGAGTTAATTAAAGCTAGGGAAATACGGGGTATTACAACATCTCCCCCTTGGGAACATTTGTCCTTGAATGAAACTGATTAAGCTGTGGAACACTAACAGACTAAGTTTACACACTGAACATGAATATCTGATGCATTGAATACATGACTGAACTGATTCATGAATGTATGACTGATTATGACACAGCAAAGAATACCAAGTTTATAACTATAACTGGATCATAAAACTGAGTAAATCTAATGAAGGTTGTTACCTTAGGCTGAGAATACTGATGAACCTGAGATCATTTACTGGACATATATGAACGAGAACATAAGAACATTACTAATTCTGAAATATGATATATATGAGCTGAATACTGTGAACTAAATTGATTTCTTGGATACATGTCATACGGCTGAGATTAGAACTTGAGGGTCAACTTATAAGTACCCACTACTCCAAACTGGACTCGTTACATGAAGAGAAATTGGAAGGTTTAGGACATGAAATCTCTGGGATTATAGTGCATCTCCCTCTTGGGATATTATTTCCCTCGAAGAATGCTGACTTTGTTAAGATACTAAGGAAAAGCTGAGACGATGCACGGGGCACCTATGAACTAAATCGTGACTGAATATCTAGGATTTAAAATTGAGGCATGATACATGAAATGGACTAAACTCGTAACTACTAGGATGCTCTATCTTGGGGCAATCACACTCAAGAAACTTTAAATAGTTCGACTAGATGGAAAGATGGGAAACCATACAAACTTGTCCACCCGACTGCTAAACTAAAAGGAATCATTGGCTTCACGGACTAACTCATACTAAAAACTTATACTCAACTGGAGCATTTCTTTGATACTCTTACTGTAAGATTCTAATGACTTTAGGGAGTCAGGGAATCTTGTCATGGTCTGAATAAGACATTTGAATAAGAAACCACAACATGGCTAAAATTCTGTAATATAGGCACTGCTAACCATACCTACTGGGGTCTGAGGTAAACTAAATTCTCCTTCTAAGTTCAAACCTACTCAAATATCTGGAATACATTTAGCCACTTACACATAAACATGACATTCAAGCCTATCTTCATAACTACAGCCTCGTGTAAAACAAGTATGGAATAATCTTTTCTTAACATGAAACATTTACTCTCTCCTATCTAAGGAACTACTCATCACTACATCATTTCATAAAGAGAGTTCACTAAAGGTTAAAACATGAGAACCTGAAGCATCAATGGACACTATACTAAACTTGACACTTAACTGAGGCCTGAAGAATAGAACATCAATATCCTGGATTTTATCAAGACGTCTAAACTGAGGATATACATGATGAAATCTATATTTGGCTAATCATTTAGGAGTATGGCAGGAGTTGTGGTAACTGGGCATACTATAAAGCATGTTTACAGGAGTCATGAGCTACGTGACCTAAGTTTGGAGTTTATGTATTCATGGAACTTGATTTGTAATAGTGAATGAGCTGGAACTCCTTATACTAGGAACTGTAAGCGTACATGATTTTCGTTAATATGCACGAATATGAGTATGATCATAGAGCTGACATGAAAGGCATGAGCAGATATCGTAATATCTAAAGTACAAAACTTTGCACTAAGTTAAAGACGGGTTGGGCATCATCCTCTCCCACTGCTTTTCTACACATACTGACGTTACTACTAAAATCTAAAAGCCTGACTTGGTTACTTGTTCTATCATCTCCCCCTTAGCTTAAAGTCATCATTCTAATTCTGTAAACCACTTAATCAATAACTCTAAATTGAACTATCACCACTTTACCTTAGAATTTGGGGTATAAAAATATGCATAAATGATGAACTCACCCTGAAAAACTACACCTGATAGTGTAAAACCCGCTGCTAGTACTTTATTCTAATATAGAACTCTTAACTTTCTACGGCCCCAATATTCATCATACAATAACTTAAACACTAAATAACTTAGAATTTTCAACTCTTCTTTCTATTAGCTCAACCTTCAAAGATTCAAACTTAGATTCCAACACATAACATGGATATCCCTAAATCTTTAATAACCATACTACTTTCATCATAGTCTACAAATATCGCATCCATAACATACATTTCAAATCAATAACTTAAGTTCTTGCATACAATACTTCAAGCCTACTAATTCACCTTTCATACAACTAGCCCCATGAAATATAATCTGCTTAAATTCAAATAACACTATCCCAACTCAACTACTGTTGCTAAACTCCTGGTTTCATGCTTCTAACTTTAATCTATATTATATCCTAGAATACTGAGAAGGGATCTGGGGTACAACTTACTTTGGGTTAGTACACGAGTTTTCATGATCATGAATGAAATCTTTAAAACTTTAGAATATAATGGAACTGATAGGATACTTTTAAGCTTATGGCAATCCTATAACTTCCTGCGGGGATAGTCTAAGAAAGCTCTATCTATAGGGATTTAAGCTTGGTCGTTTCTGTTGCCTTGAAAATAAGGCAGGGCTGGCATAAATAGAGAAAAAATAAGAATCTTCATAACTTTCTTAGAGGACCTTTCTATAGCATGTTCTGAGGTATGAAAAAAGGGAAACTTTTCCTAAAACGTCTTGTAGCCTATTGTCCATAAGTGTCATACGCCACACACCCAGGAAAAAGACTTGACTAGATGTGGCTTTCAGACTTCCTAGGACTTTGTTGAATCTTAGGATCTGATACCAAGTTTGTAATGCCCCAAGTCTGTACCCCAAATGCTACATGATGCTTACGATCCTGAAAGACCACAAGCTAACCTATGAATGCTATCTGTTGTGACCACCAAATAATAATACTAAAATAAATATGGAATTAGACTGAATTACCATAAGGTTCAAAATCTAAATACTGATAAAAAAATAACATCAGGTAAAAATATCTGAAAACTAAACACTGTCTAAACTAGTCTAGTCTGAAAGCCTCTAACTGAACTGTCTAAATATGGAGTTGATGGGATAAGCCCCCAACTAACTCTAACTAATGTGATACTAAAACTACTGAAATGCTAAAATAAAAGCATATCCTTGATAGATGAGGACTCACTACTAAATATGTGACTAGTAACTAGCTTTGTCTAAGCACGGTCGGGAACCCAAACATCCAAACCTATGATATGAGACATCATAGCACAAAGAAAGAGTATGCGTGGAATGTAATGGTATGCTAGATAAGGTAAGTCTGAATGCAAGGGTTCATATGTATAAATAGGAACTGACTAAATGATATAGAGTAATTGAATATAAGAGTACGTGAATAACTGATACTACTTAGATCACGGAGTATGAAATACTATGGACATACATAAATATATATTGTATCTGAGCTTTCCTAAAATTGAGTAATGAGTTTTGATAATTGAGTTAATGATATCTGAAGTTACTGATAACTAATTTACTAATATTGATTGATTATGCATGACAGTCCTAATTCTGTAAAATTGAACTAAGTTCTAAACTAAGACTGAAATTAAAACTATGAGAGGTAATCATCTAACCGACAGGCCCTAAATAAGATAAGATAATAGAGTTGGGGTCCAATCCGTAACCCCATTTAAAAGGGTGTTAGTACCGTGCCATGGGTACTAACAACTGTTGTAGAGTTAGTCCTAACTAACGGGTGACCCCTGAGATCAGTCCTAAACTAGTGGGTGATCCTTAAGTATGTCAGCCCTATCTAACGGGTGACATCTCACAACCTATGTTGGCTACGTAGTTTTGGAACTTAGGGATTGCTTCTAGGAACCTAGTCCTAACTAATGGGTGAGCCCCCATCCATAGGCTCGCTCGGTGCTGAATCCTACTCCCAACTAAAAGATACAGAACTGATTATACTAAAGTAGATTGGATTGATACTGAGTTTTCATGAGTTCGATATCTCACTGAGTTCTAATAAGTTCTGTAGCTAACTGAATTCTACTGATCTTGCCATGATTGATACTATTCTGTAACTGAAATTGGCTCTAAGCAAACAGCTAAATTGTCGGGTATTAAATACCCCCAGGTCTCGATAGCATAAAAGAAAAGCATAGCATAATCTTGAATAACATAACAATGTTCACTTAGTCATAATTCATTCATAGAGGCATTTCATCAAACACTTGTAATGCATTAACTTGTACATGAATGGGGAAGACATATTAGCATGTTATAATGGCATTATTTCATTCTCATGGGCAATTTATCAAACAGATGGGAGGTATAACTGAATCATTAAATCATAAACACTTAGGGATAACATGGTTTCAACAATCAACTTTCAAATTGAAGGGTTTATAATGAATATCATGTAAATCAACACATACTAGGATCAATTCTTGGAACTTGAAATTTAAATTATGGATTAAAACCCAACAATAACATAAAAATGAATTCAATTCAACTAAATCATGGAAATTCATAAATACACAATATTTGTATTTTAGAAAGAGTTCTTGGACTTCATGAGTGAAAGGAGCCCATAAATGAACATCTAACATACCTTATAATATTCTTCCTTGAAAATTCCTGGAGAAAATTCGTAGGCTTGTTCTTGATTTCTTGAACTAGGGTTTTTTATGCCTCTTAGAGAGAGAATGATTTACTTCCTGAGGGAAAGTCAGGGAATAATAACATAATAGGGTATTTAGGGCATAATTTCGTGTTTAAGGCTGATCTGGGTTATGAAAAAAAACTATTACCCCTGGAAATTTTTTAAAAATTGTCACTGAAAATTCAATTTGAGCACCTGGAGTGAGGCGGCACAGTCACGTTGTACCAGTGGAAACTAACAACTGCGACATAAAAGCTTGGCGCGATGCGGCATTGTCACAGAGCAACACTGGAAATTGACAATTGGAAAATTGGTTGGTGGCGCGACTTGGTGGTATCACATTGGCTCATTAAAAAATGATAATCTCCATTTGGACTGCCTCCGCGATGCACTGAAGTACCAGGTGGTACACTATTTTACTAAAATAGCCCTAACTCTTCGTCCGGGTATCGAATTTGGGAAATTTTATATCGTTGTAAAGATGACTGAATTTCCTATACATTAGTGAGCTCTAAACAGAAAAATACTAGGTATTTCAAAAATTTTATATAGGATAACTTATTGACTGAGAGTCAATTTAAGATAGAGAAATACATGGTATTACACATACTATCAAAATTCTCATGAATATGGCTATCTCAAGGGTCAAAAATGTTTGCATTTATGTAATTTGCAAATTCAACTCAGTTCATTCATTATCCATCTAGCTCAGATTCAAAATATTCAGTCATGGTTCAGCCCTTAAGTGTCCGATGCATTATCTCAATCTTCCCTTAGTATTTCATACAAGTCAGTTTCATTCAGGGGGGAGAATGATCCCAAGGGAGGATGTTGTTATATCCCGAGTTTTCATGTCCTAAACCTCTAAAAAAAATTCACAAAACTAGATCCCGATTGAGGTATTCAAGGAATCAATTCTATTTATGTATTATGTTCCAAAATCAATCATGTAATCATGTTTTCAGTTATGTATGTTCAATATATAATCTCAGTTTCCCCAGTAGTCCCAGATTAATCAGTCTTATTCGAGAATGAATATTCCCAAGGGAGAGATATTGTAATACCCCATACTATTCGTAGTTTAGTTCAGCTCCTAGTTGCATGCATAAAATGCTTAAAGCCTAAAAATTTCACAAAGTGTTAGGGATTTAGTCTTATTTTCTTGGCCTCTTAAGTTTAATGATTTTTGAATTGATCCTTTTGGTCACAAGATATAGGTTTTTGAGTTAATTCATTTTCAAGGATGTAAGGAGCATATCTCGAGGAAGTTTGTGATTTTTTGGACGAGGATTGGGTTGCGTTTAGATTTTGATTCCAGAACCTCACCGCGATAATGGAGCATTGTGGTGGAAGCCTCACCGCATCATGGTGGACCTTTATTTTTCTTTCTAGTTGCAAATTTAATTCTTTGAGGGGTAATTAAGTATTTTTCCCTCAATCTAATTTTTAAAAACACAAATTAAAATGTCTGTTAGGGCATTTTATGCCCATTTTTTCCAATTCTCCTCTCAAAGAAACCCTAACCATCTCCTAAGTTGAGCAAATTCAATTACCTTCCCTTTAAGAAAACCAAGAAATCAAGTTCCTAAATCCAAGAACTTTCAAGAAAAGCAACAATATTGTATTTTTTTTCAAGCTTAAGGGTTTAAGGTTTGTATGATGTTCATTCATCCATGGGCCCTTTTCACCTATGTAGTCCAAGAATCCCCTTTTGATATCAGATTATGAGTTTTTACATGTTTATAATTAATTGTCTCAGTGAAGTTGTTATAGATTTTGATTACAAGTTATGTTACAAGTGTTTTTCGATGGAATGAGCCCTTATATGATTTGAGTATTGAAATCCTCATGTTAAATCCCTAATTCATGGTTTTAGTAATGTAACTATTTTTTCAATCATATGTTTTACCCATTCCCATGCTTAAATTCATAACTCCCATGTGTTTGATGAAATGTCTAAACGTTGGATTTTGAGCAATGATCCTTTATTATGGTTTTTAAAGCTTCATATGTCCTTATTGTTATTTTCATTTAATTATGGAGGGTTATGAACACCCAATACTTAGCTGTTTACATAATTTCAGTATCTTCAGAATGATTTCAGATAAATCATGAGTGTTGTCATTCAACTAGTATTATGATTAGTTGTTTGCTCAGTTATGCTTAGTACAACCTAGTAATTAGTGTCATTAAATTAGGAGTAGGATTTAGCATTGAGCTAACCAAGGGATGAGGGCTCACTTGCCAATAGAGGGTGTGAACTTTAGTAGCAATCCCTTAGTTCCAAAACTATATAGCCAGCATAGGTTAAAGATATCAACCTGTTATTTGAGGGTTGATAAAGTTTTTACCTACCAGTTGATGGTAATACATATCTCATTAGAGCACCTGCCAGATGAGGGTGACTCATTAGTCCCTTGGGACATTAGTTTAGTGGATCCACGCAGCTAGTGTTAGTACCCGTGGTATGGTACTGACACCCTTCTAACTGGGTTTATAGGTTAGACCCCGATTATTTCAGATTGGGGCATGTCGGTTAAATAATACCTCCTTCAAACTCAGTTCAGTATTTAGTATAGAATTTAGTTTAGGTTTACTTGAACATAGCATACTGTACACCTATTATTCAGTTACCAAATTTTAGTATTTCAGTTTACTAACTATTTCAGTATCATGTTATATGCTTGGTCATGCATTCTCAAATTTTTAAGCTTTCACGCATTAGTTATCTCATGTTATTCAGTCAGTCATTATCTCATGCATATGTTCCCATGTATTTTAGCCTAACCTTATCTCATATACTAGTATATTAAAAGTACTAATCACACACTCTTCTTTACACTATGATGTTTAATATCATAGGTTCAGACACTCATTTTCCTAACTGCACATAAATAATTCAGCCTATCAGCAGCAACAGTTGTGGTGAGTTGATATATGTCGAGGACCTATAATATTATTTTAGTGTTTTTGCATTTCTTTTTAGTTAGTTCAGTTTGGAGTTAGTTGGGGCCTGCTCTTCAGTCACTTAGAGGCATTCAAATATTTTCAGATATTCAGACAGTTAGTTAGTTTAATAGCTTTTTTATCAGTCTATTAAGTATGTCTTTAGACATTTCAGATCTATGATTTAATCTTGTTTCAGTATTTAAATCTTATGACATTGATAGTTAATTTCATCATATATGTATTTTTTTACTTTATTCAGTGCTCATAGCAGGAACCAGCTCATGGGTTAGCTTAAGGTCACTTGTATCCGTAATCACCATTGTCCCAACAAGGGGGTAGCCTCGGGTCATGACAAAACTTGGTATCAGAGCCAATGGTTTTACAGTTTCCTAGGGAGTCTGAAAGTCACATTGAGTAGAGTCTTATGTATGTGTTTGAATCACACCACACTTATGGACAAGAGGCTAGAAGACATTTTAAGAAAAGTTTGCCTTCTTTCAATATTCACATCGTATGAAAGAGCATGATTCACTATTTAAACCCTCTTTGTAACTCATTATTTATTCTACTATAGACCATTCCTCCTAAAAAAAACAATGGAAGGAGGAATGGGAATCTGCCCACACCTTCACTAACAACAAACAGACTGTTGTCCTATATAGGCTTATGGTTCATACTCAACAAATTAAGGAAGAGAAGTATTAGGAGAAAGATAGAGGGAATAAGAGGGTCAAAATATGTAGTTTTAAGTCAAGGTTGGTGAGTGGCAACCGTTCCTAGTTTTGTCAAAAATTCTCAGCCTCATCTCTTTCTTCAACTGGTGCACTAGAGCCAAAGTTTGGAATGACAATCGAGATAAAGCGCCAGGCTCCAAGTCCCAGAGTAGTGTGAACAACGATCGTACTAATCCTCTTTGCCATAAATGTGGTAGGAATTATCATAGTATGTGTAGATCCAGCATTTATATGTGTTTTAGGTATGGCAAGTCAGGCCATAGAGTAAGGGATTACCCAAAGAATGGTCAGCAGAGTCAGTACAAGCGTCCTTCAGTTCCATCTATTCATGCGACTCAGTAGGGTTCCACGTCCAGTACAACTAATGGATAGTGCCAGAATAGATTATATGCACTCCAGTTTCCTTATGATCAGGAAAACTCTCTTGATATGGATTCGGGTATGTTACAAGTCTTTTATCTTCATGTGTATGCTTTGTTAGATCCTGAGGCTTTGCTTTTTTTTGTAACCACCTATATAGCCCTTAATTTTAGTGTCATTCCTAAAAATTTAGAGTAGCATTTCTCAGTGTCAAGCGCAATGGATAAATCTATCACAGCCAGACAGGTGTACAGAAATTACCCGATTATAGTATCCCAGGAAATCACTTTAGTTGATCTTGTGGAGCTAGAGATGACTGATTTTGATGTCATTCTTGGTATGGATTGGCCCCACTCGTGCTATGATTTAGTAGATTGCAGAAATAGAGTTATTCGGTTTCAATTTTCTAATAAACTAGTCATTGAATAGAGGGATAGTACCTTAGTACTTAGGGGTCATATGTGTTTTTAGATACCTCTTCAGAATACTATAAGAGCATATGATCTAGAATTAGAGGCACAAGCCCAGAAGTTTAGCAGTAGTAGAGTGAGGATAGAGCTATTTAAATTTAGTAGAATTTGTATCCATAGGGTTAGTTGTATGATTGGTGAATCAAAAGGCTTGAAAAGTTTATGCAAGAATTTATGTTTATTGATTTGAAATTAAGTATGATGATATGGGTATTATTTAGAGATGAGATATTAGTAGGCTATGGTAGAAGTAAGTGTGGTTCATTAAAAGTTTAATAATATCTATGTTATGTGTTAGAATCTAAATTTGAATCCTAGATAGTTGATCTAAATAGTAAGGAGAATTGAAATTTTAGATGGTGAAAAATCATAGTATGGTGATACACTTGATGGTTCTAAGTTAGTCAGTGTTTAAGTTGTTATGGGATGATTATTGGGGCTAAAAAAAGTTAAGAGCTGTATCTCAGAAGGGAGTACTAGCAGTGGGCTTAGCACTTTCAATTGTAGTCTTTCGAGGTGAACTTGTTACTTATTAGTATTGTCATATACCAAACTTTAGAGTAAAGTGGTTGCAGTTCAATTTAGAGTTTATCAAAAAGGGTCCCACAGACATAGAGTGATGTCTTATAGCATAAGGGGAGATGATAAAATAAGTAAACAAGTCAGGCTCTCTAAATTTAGTAGTGATTCCAGTGTGTTGTAGAACAACACTAGGGAGGAAGATGCCTGACCCATGCTTATTTCATTATTTATACTTTAGTTATTGCGATATCTACTTATTCCTTACATGTTAGCTCCATGAACATAGTTCACATTCATGCATATCATAGAGAATCATGTGCACTTACAGTTTCTAGTATAAGGATTTCCATTTCACTTAGCAGTACAAATCATGTTCCATGAAATCATGAACTCCAAACTCAGGTCATTCAGCTCATGTCTCAGGTACCCGTATTTTATAGTATGTTCAGTTCCAGGTACTCAAGCTACACTCCTAATGATCATCAAAATTTAGATTATGTCAAATATATCCTCAGTTTATACCTCATTGATAAATTCATGATATTAATACTCTATTCCCCAAGCCCCAGTTCAGTGTCCAAGTTATGCATAGTATTTTTTCATGTTTCGGGTCCTCATGTTATAACCTATCATTGAGCTCTCCTTATGTAATGATGGTGGTGATAAGTAATTATTCTATTGGAGGGAAATATCCTTGTAAAGGAATAGTTGTTATCTTTTACTTTTTTCTAAGGCTATAAGGTTGAAAGAAAATTGAGATTAAGCTTTTTATATACATCATGGTAGGTTGAGAATTCTTTGTGTGTTTTATTAGGGTAGTGCATGAAAGTTGTTAATAGAAGAGGGTTGAAGAATGTGAGAAATATGATTTTATGGGTGTTTGTTTAGAAGCTCATGTTCGTGCACCTTGTAGCTTTGAGTAGGCTTGAACATATTGAGAAAATTTAGTTCAGCTTAGACATAAGTAGATAGAGTTATCAGTGCCCATATGAACCTTTTTAGTTGCCTCAGGTGAAGTGCAGTGTTGAAGTGGAATGTATAGTTGAGGGAGTATTTGACAAGAATGTCTAAGCTTGAGAGTAGCAGTTGTATAGCCTAAGGCATGGAAATTCCTATTTATGTTTCATAGGCCTATGTCCCATGTTACAGAATTATAGCCTTATTAAGAGTCCTTACTCATATGTCTTTTTTAGATCATGCCCAAGTTCTTTGCTTGCCCACAGTTCTAATAGGGTTTCACTTGAGCTTTCTGCAGCAAATCAAGTCTACAAGCCACTGCTGGGATGTTATAGGTCTGATTTATTTCTCATATTGAGATTTTAGAATGCTATACGCAGCCACCTACAAAGTTACTTTAGATAACGGTATTTTTTGTATAATATTGGCCTCCCATTTATTGTTTACTTAGTACTTAGGTCGTAAGTTCCGATCTTAGTATCCTTTATTCCTATCTTGCATAAGAACATAGGTTTTTTCTCTCAATTTCTACTCTACTTGCTTTAACTAAAGAACTACCTTTAACTTTCCTACTGTTATTATAATTTCTTAGGTAGAGTGTTGAAGAAATACTCCAGTTGAGTATAAGCTTTCAGAATAAATCAATCTGTATAGCCAGGAGTTCAGTCTAGTAGTTGGACAATAAGTTCCTATGATTTTCAATCTTCCCATCTAGTCATACCATCCGAAGTCTCATGAATATGGCTATCTCAAGGGTAAAAAATGTTTACATCTATGTAATTTGCAAATTCAAATCAGTTTATGCATCAGTCTTAGATTCCAGATATTCAGTCTATAAGTATCCCGTGCATCCTCAATCTTTCCTTAGTATTTCAAACAAGTCAATATCATTCAGGGGGAAGAATGATCCCAAAGGGGGATGTTGTAATATCTTGAGTTTTCATGTCCTAAACCTCTTAACTTTTCTTCTTGGAACCAGATCCAGCTTGAGGTATTCTAGGAATCAGTTCAGTTTATGTTATTCAGTTTATGTATCATGTTTCGAACTCAGTCATGTAATCATGTTTTTAACTAAGCATATTTAGTATATGATCTCAGTTACCCCAGTAGTCCCATCTTAATCAGTCTCATTTGAGGATGAATGTTCCCAAGGGGGAGATATTGTAATACCCCATACTATTCTTAGTTCAGTTTAGGTCCTAGTTGCATGCATAATAGGCTTAAATCCTACAAATTTCACTAAGTGTTGGGGACGTAGTCTTATTTTTTGGGCCTCTTAACTTCAAGAATTTTTAAATTAGTCTTCCCGACCCCGAGACGTAGATTTTTGAGTTAATTCATGTTCACGAGTGTAAGGAGCATGTCTTAGGGAAGTTTTAGATTTTTGGACGAGGATTGGGTCATGTTTGGATTTTGATTCCAGAACCTCACCGCGATAGTGGTGCATCGCGGTGGCTATAGTGGTGAATCTTTAATTTGTATTCCAGTGGTAAATTTAATTCTCTGAGGGGAAATTGAATCTTTTTCCATCAATTCAATTCGTAAAAACACAAATTAAAATATCGATTAGGGAATTTTATGCTCATTTTTCCCTATTCTCCTCTCAAAGAAACCCTAACCATCTCCCAAGTTCATTAAATTCAATTACCTTTTCTTCAAGAATACCAAGAAATCAAGTTCCTAAATGTAAGAACTTTCAAGAAAAGTAACAAGATTGTATTTCTTTTCATTATGTCTTCAGACATTTTTTATCTATGAATTAATCTTGTTTTAGTATTTAAACCTTATGATATTGACAGTTAATTTCAGCGCATGTGTATTTTTTTACTTTATTAAGTGCTCACAACAGGTGCTAGCTCATGGGTTAGCTTATGATCACTTGTATCCTTAAGCACTGTTATCGCGACTAGGGTGTAGCCTCGGGTCATAATAAAACTTGGTATTAGAGCCAAAGGTTTTATAGTGTTCTAGGGAGTCTAAAAGCTGCGTTAAGTAGAGTCTTATGCATGTGTTTGAAGCGCGCCACACGTATGGACAAAAGGCTACAAGATCTTTTAGAAAAATTTTCCCTTCTTTCAATATTCACATCGTACGAAAGATCATTATGCTCTATGTAAACCCTCTTTTTGACTCATTCTTTATTCCGCTATAGAATATGACTCCTAAAAGGAACAATGGAAGGAACAATGGGAATCAACACGTACCTCCGCCTGTTCAGAAAAATCCCCTGAATGAGCATGTACCTCATACTGAATTCAGAGTTGCTTACGCTACCTTAGCTTATTCAGTATTTTCTCAGAATAATCAAAAGACTATTGTCCTATATAGGCTTATAGTTCATACACAGTAAATTAAGGTGGAGAAGCATAGGGAGAAAGAGAGAGAGAATAAAAGGGTTATAATATGTAGTTTTAATTCAAGGTTAGAGAGCGGTAACCATTCCCAGTTCCATTAAAAATTCTTAGCCATAGCTTTTTCTTTGGCTAGTGCGCCATTGCAAAAGTTTAGAATGATAATTAGGATAGAACGCCAGGCTCCAAATCCCAGGGTAGTGTGAAAAATAGTCGTACTAATCCTCTTTGCTAAAAATATGGTAGGAATCATCAGAGTGTGTGTAAAGCTAGCATTGATATGTGTTTTGGGTATGGCAAGTCAGTCCATAGAGTCAGGGATTACCCAAAGAGTGGTCAGCAGTGTCAGTGCAATCGTCCTTTAATTTCATTTGATCGCCTGACTCAGTAGGGTGCCATATCCAGTGAAACTAATGGGCAGTGCCAGAATAAATTGTATGCACTCCAGTCCTGTCATGATCAGGAAAGCTCTCTTGATGTGGTTTGGGGTATGTTACAAGTCTTTCATCTTCATGGGTATGCTTTGTTAGATCTCGGGGCTTCACTTTCTTTTGTAAACAACTATATTGCTATTAATTTTGGTGTCATCCCTAAAACTTTAGTAGAGCCTTTCTCAGTGTCAACCGTATTGGGTAATTCTATCACAGCCAAATGTGTGTACAGAAATAACTTGGTTACAGTATCCCAAGAAATCACTTCAGTTGATCTTGTAGAGTTAGACATGACTGATTTTGATGTCATTTTCAATATGGATTGGCTCTACTCGTGCTATGATTCAGTAAATTGAAAGAATAGAGTTGTTCGATTTCAGTTTTCAAATAAACCAGTCATTGAATGGAGGGGTAGTACCTCAGTGCTTAGGGGACAGATGTTTTTTCAGATCCCTCTTCAGAATGCTATGATAGCATATGATCTAGAGTTAGAGACATGAGCCTAGAAGTTTAGCAGTAGTAGAGTGTGGATAGTGTTATTTGAATTTAGTAGACTTTGTATCCATGGGGTTAGTTGTATGATCAGTGAACCAGAAGGGTTGAAATAGTGTATGTAAGGATTTATTTTTATTTATTTGATATTAAGTATGATGATGTGTGTGTTATTTAAAGATTAGATATTAGTATGCTATGATAGAAATTAGTGTGGTACATTAAATGTTTGAGAATATCCATGTTACGTGTTAGAATCTAAGTTTGAATCTTGGATGGTTGATCTAAATAATAAGGAGAATTGAAATTTTAAATGGTGTGAAATCGCGGTATGGTGATACACTTGACGATTATAAGTTAGTCCGTGTTTAAGTTGTTATGTGATGATTATTGCGGCTATAGAAAATTAAGAATTATATTTTAGAAGGTAGTATTAGCAGTGGGCTTTTCACTTTCAATTGTAGTCTTTCGGGGTGAACTTGTTACTAATAAGCATTGTCAAATTCCAAACTTTAGAGTAAAGTGGTTGCAGTTCAGTTCAGAATTTATCTAAAAGAGTCCCACATACTTAGAGTGTTATCTTATATCTAAGAGGGAGATGATAAAATAAGTAATCAAGTCTGGCTCTCTGATTCTAGTAGTGATGCCAGTGTATTGTAAAACAACACTAGGGAGAAAGATGCCAGACCCATGCTTATTTCATTATTTGTACTTTAGTTATCACGATATCTACTCATGCCTTACATCTCAGCTCCACGAACATAGTTCCTAGTATAAGGATTTCTAGTTCACTCAGTAGTACGAATCATGTTCCCTAAAATCATGAACTCTAAACTCAGGTCAAGTAGCTCATGACTCAGGTACCCGTGTTTCATAGTATGTTCAGTTCTAGGTACTCGTGCTTCACACCTAATGATTATCGAAATTCAGATTATGTCAACTATATCCTCAGTTTAGACCTCATTGATGAATTCATGACATTAATACTATGTTACCCAGGCCTCAATTAAGTTTCCCAGTTATGCATAGTATCCTTTCATGTTTTAGGTCCTCATGTTTTAACCTATTAGTGAGCTCTCCTTATGTAATGATAGTGGTGATGAGTAATTTATTAGATTGGAGGGAAATATTCCTTGTGAAGGAATGGTTTTTATATGTTTCTTTTATCTAAGGCTAAAGGGTTGAAAGAAAATTGAGGTTAATCTCTTTGTATACGTCATGGTAGGTTGAGAATTCTATGTGTGTTTTCTCAGGGTAGTGCATGCATGTTGTTAATGGTAGAGGGTTGAAGAATGTGAGGAAGATACTTTTATGGGTGTTTGTTTAGGAGCTCATGTCCGTGCACCTTGTAATATTGAGTAGGCTTGAATATAGTGAGAAAATTCAGTTCAGCTCAAACTTAAGTAGATAGAGTTATTAGTGCCTATGTGAAAATTTTCAGTTGCCTTAAACAAAGTGCAGTGTTGAAGTAGAATGTATAGTTGAGGGAGTATTTAAGGAGTATGTCTAAGCTTGAGAGTAGCAAATGTATTGTCTAAGGCATAGTGATTCCTATTTATATATCATAGGACTATGTCCCATATTACAGAGTTCTAGCCTTATTAAGAGTCCTTACTCATATGTTTTATTCAGATTATGCCCAAGTTCTTTGCTCGCCCACAGTTCTAATAGGTTTTCACTTGAGCTTTCTGCAGCAAAGCAAGTCTACAAGCCACTGTTAGGACGTTATAGGTTTGATTTCTTTCTCATATTGAGATTTTAGAATGCTATACGTAGCTCCACTGCAAGGTTACTTTAGATAGCGGTATTTTCTATATAAGTTTGGCATCTCATTCGTTGGGTACTTAGTACTAAGGTCATGAGTTCCAATCATAGAAGCCTTTATTCCCATCCTGCATAAAAACATAGATTTTTTCCCTTGGTTTCTGCTCTCTTTGCTTTAACTAAAGAACTACCTTTAACTTTCCTGCTGTTATTATAATTTCTTAAAAAGAGTGTTGAAGAAATACTCCAGTTGAGTATAATCTTTCAGAATAATTCAGCCTATATAGCAAGCAATGCAGTTTAGCAGTTAGACAATAAGTTCCTATGGTTTTCCATCTTCCCATCTAATCAT
This sequence comes from Capsicum annuum, assembly GCF_002878395.1. Taxonomy (NCBI): domain Eukaryota; kingdom Viridiplantae; phylum Streptophyta; class Magnoliopsida; order Solanales; family Solanaceae; genus Capsicum; species Capsicum annuum. The sequence continues at coordinate 51,054,012 of NC_061114.1, forward strand.
ACTATCCAAAGACTCATGAATATGGCTATCTCAAGGGTAAAAATTGTTTACATCTAGATAATTTGAGAACTCAACTCAGTTCATGCATATGCATCAGTCTTAGATTCTAGATATTCAGTCACGATTTAGTCCGTAAGTGTCCCGTGCGTCCTCTCAGTCTTTCCTTAGTATTTCAGACAAGTCAGTATCTTTCAGGGGGAAAATGATCCCAAGGGGGTATGTTGTAATATCCTGAGGTTTCATGTCCTAAACCTCTCAACTTTTCTTACTGAAACCAGATCCAGCTTGAGGTATTCAAGGAATTAGTTCAGTTCATGTATCATGTTCCAAACTCAGTCATGTAATTATGTTTTCAATTATGCATGTTCAGTATATGATCTCAATTTCCCTAGTAGTCCCATCTTAAGCAGTCTAATTAGAGGACGAATGTTCCCAAGGGAGACATATTGTAATACCCCACACTATTGTTAGTTCAGTTCAGCTCCTAGTTCCATGCATAAGAGGTTTAAAGCCTAAATATTTCACTAAGTGTTGGGGACATAGTCTTATTTTTTTTGGCCACTTAACTTTGAGGATTATTAAATTAGTCTTCCAGACCCCGAGACATAGATTTTTGAGTTAATTTATGTTCAAGGGTGTCAGGAGCATGTCTCGGGGAAGTTTTTGGATATTTTTGTACAAGGATTGGGTCGTGTTTGGATTTCGATTCCAGAACCTCACCGTGATAGTGGTGCAGCACGGTGGCTATAGAGGTGGACCTTTAATTTGCATTCTAGTTGAAAATTTAATTCTATAATGGGTAATTGAGTCTTTTTCCCTTAATCCAATTCATAAAAACACAAATTAAAATGTCGGTTAAGGCATTTTATGTCTATTTTTTTCCAATTCTCCTCTCAAAGAAACCCTAAGCATCTCCCAAGTGCAGTAAATTCAATTACCTTCCCTTCAAGAAAACCAAGAAATCAAGTTCCTAAATTCAAGAACTTTCAAGAAAAGCAACAAGATTGTATTTCTTTTCAAGCTTAAGGGTTTAAGGTATATCTGATGTTCGTTCATCCATGGGCCTTTTTCACCCATGGAGTCCAAGAATCCCTTTTTTATATCAAATTATGAGTTTTTACATGTTTATGATGAATTGTCTCCATGAAGTTGTTATAGATTTTGATTTCAAGTTATGTTACAAGGATTTTTCAATGGAATGGGCCCTCATATGATTTGAGTATTGAAATCCTCATATTAAATCCCTAATTAATGGTTTTAGTGTTGTAACTATGTTTTCAATCACAGTTTTTACCCATTCCCATGCTTAAATTCGTACCTCTCATGTGTTTGATGAAATGTCTAAATGTTGGGTTTTGAGCAATGATCATTTATTATTGTTTTTAAAGCTTCATATGTCCTTATTGTTATTTTCATTCAGTGTTAAGAGGTTATGAACACCCGATACTTAGCTATTTACATAATTTCAGTATCTTTAGGATTATTGTAGATTAACCATGAGCGTTGTCATTCAGTTAGTATCAAGATCAGTTGTTTGCTCAGTTATGCTTAGTTCAGCCAAGTAATCGGTGTCATTCAGTTGGGAGTAGGATTTAGCACTAAGCTAACCCAGGGATGTGGGCTCACCTGCTAGTAAAAGGTGTGACCTTTAGTAGCAGTCCCTTAGTTCCAAAATTATATAGCTAGCATAGGTTAGAGGTATCAACTTGCCAGTTGAGGGTTGATAAAGTTTTTACCTACCAGTTGAGGGTAATACATATCTCATTAGAGCACCTGCCAGATGAGGGTGACTCATTAGTCCCTTGGGATATTAGTTTAGTGGATCCACATATCCAGTGTTAGTACCCGTGGCACGGCACTGATACCCTTCCAACTGGGGTTACAGGTTGGACCCTGATTATCTCAGACTGGTGCATATCGGTTAGATAATACCTCCCACAGACTCAGTTTAGTATTTAGTATAGAATTCAATTCAGGTTTTCTTGACCATAGCATACTATACATTTATTATTCAGTTACCGAATTTCAGTATTTCAGTTTACTGACTATTTGAGTATCATGCTATATGCTTGGTCATGCATTATCAAATTTTCAAGCTTTCTCGCATCAGTTATCTCATGTTATTCAGTCAATTATTATCTCATGCACATGATCCCATGTATTTCAGCCTAACCTTATCTCATATACTAGTATATTCCAAGTACTGATTGCACACCCTTCTTTGCACTATGATGTTTAATATCATAGGTTCGGAAGCTTATTTTCCTAACGCACATAGATAATTCATCCTATCAACAGCAACAATTTTGGTGAGTTAGTATATGTCGAGGACCTATTTTTTTATTTCAGTGTTTCCGCATTACCTTTTAGAGTTAGTTGGGGTCTGTCTCATCAACTCTTCAATCACTTAGAGTCTTTCAGATATTTTTAAACATTCAAAAATTTAGTCGGTTTAACAATTGTTTTTTCAAACTTCTCAGTATGTCTTCAAACATTTTAGATATATGATTTAATCTTGTTTCAGTATTTAAACCTTATGACATTGACAGTTGATTTCAGCATATGTGTATTTTTTCACTTTATTCAGTGCTCACAGTAGGTACCACCTCATGGGTTATCTTATGGTCACTTGTGTTCGTAAGCACCATTGTCGTGACTAGGGTTAGCCTTGGGTCATGAAAAAACTTGGTATCTGTAAGACCTCATAAAAAATCTCTCATAGATGAGCCTTAGGGCGTGTCATGTGAGGCATAATTCCATCTTTAAAAGATTGAGAAGTGACTTCCTAAGTGAGTATCGTGTTAACCATATAGAATTTTCCTAATTTCAACTTTTTATCACATGGAAAATTTGATAAGCTTTCCATAGATAAAAGATTCGCCCAAATCCGATACCCGAGTAAGAAGTTATGGCTAATTTAAGTTCTAATTGTAGGACAGCATCATTTTCGTGCTTGGCACGTCATAGAAAGGGTCTATTTAACAATTTTCGAATTCCAGTGGAACTCCACAATAGTGGCACATCGCGGAGGACTCCAATTTCTCAATAGTCAATTTCCAGTGTCCTAGCGTGATTGTGATACACCGCGCTGAAGTTCTAGGTCCTAACCAGTGGGACAATGCGATTGCTCTGCATCGCGGTGACTCCCAGATTCCCATTTGTCAATTTCTAGTGAGCCACCACGATAGTGGCGCATCATGGTGGCCCATAAAATTGGGTTCCCAGTTTAATTTTTCCAGCTTCGTACATAAGTTAAAAAGGGCACTATGGACTTTTTCCAAGCCTCTTAAACCGTGCAAACACCAAATTGAAGTCATTTACAAGCATTTTATGAAGTTTTTCTCAACTTTTCTCTTAACAAGAACCCTAAGTATCCAAAACCTCTTCCAAGAATCTTAAGAATCCACCATAGACTTTCTAAATTGAGTCAAGATTCAAGGTTCCAAAGTCAAAGGCTTAAAGAACCCTCATTTAATAGTACGGATAGAGTTCTAAAAGTGAGACTTCATCCAAAGCTTCTAATTCAAGGTATGTGGGGTTTTGAACAAAGGTAATCCTTTCACCCTTGTTCCCAAAGGCTTATTTAAACTACAATTCTCTATAATTTATAAGATTTTACATGAAATTGAATTGGGATTTTTCACCCATTGTTATTGGTTGCAAGCTTTTGATGTTTCCCTTGAATTGAGAGTCTAATGACATAATTTTTACATGTTTACTTGAGAAATTGTTGTTGGGTCTATACCCCATAATTTTAATCCTTGAGAAGTTAATAGTTGAAATGTTTAAGATATTGAAGTATATGAGTATGTTGAGATTTTGAGACAAATTGCTGAAATTTCCAGATTTAAACATGAATTATGAATCTATATGCTATCTATTATGCTTTTGATGAGTTTTAACTTGAGATTGAATTATGGATTACTAAGCCCTACTTGAGACTTGAGATTTTATGAACTATTGTGCTATAAGCACCCATGATTTGAGTATTCTAAGATTATTGAGAAATGTTTTGACCTGATAGTCATTGAGTTTTGAAAACCACTCTACTACATGAGATTATAGATTTGATCATTGGGTTCTTATTGAACCATGAGATTATTATAAAGTGTATTTTCATGATATGAGTGAGATAAACTAAAGAGAGTAGTATTTAGCTCCGATTTGGGTAAGTTACCATGGTTTCTTACCCCAGAACTACGTGCCACCGTAGTTTGGGCCTAAAGCTGAGATATTAGGCTCGTGGCCGAGATAAGTGATCACTAAATTGATTTTATACTCCATGGCAAAGATTATGACACTCCTCCCCAACGTAGGGTCTCTTTCTTAGGAGGACAAAATATTGAACTCTATATATCTCACATGGTTTATGTCGGTTAAGAGAATCTCCCTTAAAACTAAAGCTTTGAGATAAGATATTTTCCTTTAAAACTAAAATACTTTCCCTTGATATGAGTATTTTTTCCTAAAGCTTGAAATGAGATATTTTCTTAACATGAATGAAATTCCTTCAAGTATGTTTCAAAGTTATATGATTCTGATTTCCAAGTATTTGAGTTCAAAAGAGTTATGAGTTCTTGATCATTAAAGAAGTTTTACCCTCCATGAGACATGCATGAGTTGAAAGTATTGCTTAAAGTCTCCTTTAGCCTTGAGTAATAAGAATAAGAGAAGAGTACAAATTTCAGAGCTAAAAGTATAATGACTCACGAGATTGTGTTACATGTTCCATTTTACATGATTCATGAGCTTTGCATTTTATACTTATTCAAACCATGTGAGTTATTACTTATTACATGCATGATTTGATTAAAGAGTATTGATGTTGTTTTATATAAATGCATGCTCCCCCACATACTCAGTGTATTCTCAAGTGTTGATCCACATATACATCTATGTGCTACATTGTCTTATAATGTAGGTTCAGGTGCTCAGTCCTAACCTCGCCAGTGATTTTTTAGTACCTCTATCTACTTTTCTATAGTGGTGAGTTCTCATGGTTCAAGGACCTATATTTAGACATCTCCATATTTTGAGAGACTATGCTGTTATTTCCAGATCATTTTAAGTCAGTTGGGGACCTGTCCCAATGGCTCTCTAGTTCATGGATTAGTAAAGGCTTTGTCAGTCTAGTTATCAGATTGTGGTTGTTTTGAGGTTTCCAGTATTTTGGTCGTTTGGACCGAACATTTTCTCCGTATTTCCTTTAATATGATATGACTATGCTAGTGTTTGACTTATTTTATCTTGAAATGAGTGTTATTAGTATAAATAGGCTCAAAGGGGTTAGCTTGGGGCTACTTGTAGCCTTAAGCACCATGTGATATCTCGAGAGGCGATTTCGGGTCATTACAGTATCAGAGCCAAAGGTTTTACAGTGTCCTAGGAAGTTTGAAAGACGCATTGAGTAGAGTCTTGTGCATTGTTTCAAGCATGCCACACTTATGGACAAGAGGCTAGAAGACATTTTAGAAAAAGTTTACCTTCTTTCATTATAAACATTATACGAAATATCATGATTCTCTATTTAAACACTCTTTCTGAATCATTCTTTATTTCACTACAAATAATGCCTACCAAAAGGAACAATGGAAGGAGGAATGGGAATTAGCCCGCACCTTCGACTATTCAGGAAGTTCCCCTGAATGAGCATGTCTGTGACACCAAATTCAAAGTTGTTTGCACTACCTTAGCTTATTTATTAGTTACTTAAAACAATCAATAAATTGTTGTCCTATATAGGCTTATGGTTTATACTCAGCAGGTTGAGGAAGAGAAGCGTAGGGAGAAAGAGAGAGAATAAGGTGGTCAAAACACGTAGTTTTAATTCAAGGTTAGAGAATGGTAACCATTCCCATTTCTATCAAAAATTCTCTGCCCCATCTCCTTCTTTAGCTAGTGCACCAGTGCAAAAGTTTAAAATGACAATCGGGATAAAGTGCCAGACTCCAAGTCCCAGGGTAGTGTGAACAGTGGTCATACCAATCCTCTTCACCATAATTATGATATGAATCATCAGAGTGTGTGTAGATCCGGTATTGATATGTGTTTTGGGTATGGCAAGTCAGGCCATAGAGTCAGGGATTGCCTAAAGAGAGGTCAGCAGGGTCAGTCCAATCGTCCTCCAGTTCTATTCGGTCGCCTGACTTAGTAGGGTGCCATGTCCAATGCAACTAATGGGCAATGCCAGAATATATTGTATCCACTCATGTCCCGTCATGATCAAGAAAGCTCTTCTGATATGGTTTTGGGTATGTTACAAGTCTTTCATCTTCATGGGTATGCTTTTTTAGATCCCGGGGATTCGCTTTCTTTTGTAACCACCGATATATCTATTAATTTCGGTGTTAGTCCTAAAACTTTAGTAGAGCCTTTCTTAGTACCAACTGTAGTGGGTAAATCTATCACCATTAGACAGGTGTAAAGAAACTGCTCAGTTGCAGTATCCCAGGAAATTACTTCAGTTGATCTTGTGGAGTTAGAGAAGACTAACTGATTTTGATGTCATTCTCGGTATGGATTGGTGCCACTCATTCTATGATTCAGTAGATTGCAGGAATAGAGTTCTTCAATTTCAGTTTTCTAATAAACCAGTCATTGAATGGTGGGGTAGTACCTCAGTACTTTGGGGTCTAATGTGTTTTCAGATCCCCCCTCAGAATGCTATAATAGCATATGATCTAGAGTTACTGACATGATCCCATAATTTTAGTAGTATTAAAGTGGGGATAGTGTTATTTAAATTTAGCAGACTTTGTATCCATGGGGTTAATTGTATGATCGATGAACCAGAAGGCTTAAAATAGTGTAGCAAGAATTTATGTTTATTGATTCAAAATTAAGTATGATGATGGGGGTGAAATTTTAAGGTGTGATATTAGTATGCTATGATAGAAGTTAGTGTGGTTCATTAAAAGTTTGAGAATATCCATTTTATGCTTTAGAATCTAAGTTTGAATCTTGGATGGTTGATCCAAATAGTAAGGAGAATTGAAATTTTAGATGTTGCGAAATTATGGTATGGTGATACACTTGATGATTCTAAGTTAGTCAGTGTTTAAGTTGTTAGGTGATGATTATTGGGGCTATAGAAAGTTAAGAGTTATATCTCAGAAGGGAGTATTAGCAGCGGGCTTAGCAATTTCAATTGTAGTCTTTCGAGGTGAACTTATTACTAATGAGTATTGTCATATTCAAAACTTTAGAGTAAAGTGGTTGTAGTTCAGTTTAGAGTTTATCAAAAAGGATCCCACACACTTTGAGTGATGTCTTATAGCTAAGAAGGAGATGATAAAATAAGTAACCAAGTCAGGCACTCTAATTTTAGTAGTGATGCCAGTGTGTTGTAGAACAACACTAGGGAGAAAGATGCTCGACCCATGCTTATCTCATTATTTGTACTTTAGCTATTGTGATATCTACTCAAGCCTTACATGTCATCTCCATGAACATAGTTCACGTTCTTGCATATCATAGAAAATTATGTTCACTTACAGTTCCTAGTATAAAGAGCTCTAGTTCACTCAGCAGTACGAATCATATTCCGTGAAATCATGAACTCCAAACTCAGGTCAGGTAGCTCATGAATTAGGTACCTATGTTTTATAGTATGTTCAGTTCCAGGTACTCATGCTATATTCCTAATGATCATCAAAATCAGATTATATCAACGATATCCTCAGTTTAGACCTTATTGATAAATTCATGACATTAATAATTCATTCCCCAGGCTCAGTTAAGTGTCCAAGTTGTAAGGTCCTCATGTTCTAACCTATCAGTGAGCTCTCCTTATGTAATGATAGTGGTGATGAGTAATTTATTAGATTGGATGGAGATGTTCCTTATAAGGGAAATGTCCTTACTCATATTTCTTATTCAAATCATGCCCAAGTTCTTTGCTCTCCCACAGTTCTAATAGGTTTTCACTTGAGCTTTCCACTGAAAAAGCAAGTCTACAAGCCACTGCTGGGATGTTATAGGTCTGATTTCTTTCTCATATTGAGATTTTAGAATGTTATATGCATCCCTCTGCAAGGTTACTTCAGATAGCGGTATTTTCTGTATAATATTGGCAACCCATTCATTTGTTACTTAGTACTTAGGTCATGAGTTTCTATCCTAGTAGCCTTTATTCCCATCCCACATAAGAACATAGATTTTTTCCCTCAGTTTCTACTCTCTTTGCTTTAACAAAAGAACTACCTTGAACTTTCCTACTGTTATTATTATTTCATAGAAAGAGTGTTAAATAAATACTGCAGCTGAGTATAAGCTTTTAGAATAATTTAGTCTATATAGCCAGCAGTTCAGTCCAGTAGTTAGACAATAAGTGCCTATGGTTTTCCATCTTCCTATCTAGTCATACTATGGGAAGTCTCATGAATATGGCTATCTCAAAGGTAAAAAATATTTACATCTAGGTAATTTTCGAATTCAACTCAGTTCATGTATCATACATCAGTCTCAGATTAAAGATATTCACTCATGATTTAGTCCATAAGTATCCGTGCATCCTCTTAGTCTTTCCTTAGTATTTCAGACAAATCAGTATCATTCTAGGGGAAGAATGATCCCAAGGGGGGATGTTGTAATATCCTGAGTTTTCATGTCCTAAACCTCTCAACTTTTCTTCACAAAACCAGATCCAGCTTTAGGTATTCAAGGAATCAGTTTTGTTTATCTTATTCAGTTCATGTATTATGTTTCAGACTCAATCATGTAATAATTTTTTCAATAATAAATGTTCAATATATGAACTCAGTTACCCCATTAGTCCCAGCTTAATCAGTTTTATTCGTGGTCGAATGTTCCCAAGAAGGAGATATTTTAATGCCCCATACTATTCTTAGTTCAGTTCAGCTCCTAGTTGTATGCATAAGAGCCTTAAAGCCAAAAAATTTCTCTAAGTGTTGGGGACATAGTCTTTTTTTTGTCCTCTTAACTTTGAGGATTTTTAAATTAGTCTTCCCGACACCGAAATGTAGATTTTTGAGTTGATTAATATTCAGGGATGTAAGGAGCATTTCTCGAGAAAATGTTTGATTGTTTGGACAAGGATTGGGTCGTGTTTGGATTTCAATTCTAGAACCTCACCGCGATAGTGGTGCATCGTGGTGGCTATAGCGGTAGACCATTTATTTGCATTCCAATTGCAAATTTAGTTCTCTGGTGGGCAACTGAGTCTTTTTCCCTTAATCCAATTCATAAAAACACAAATTAAAATGTCGGTTAGGGCATTTCATGCCTTTTTTTTTCAATTCTCCTCTCAAAGAAACCCTAACCATCTCCCATGTTCATCAAATTAAGTTACCTTCCCTTTAAGAAAACCAAGAAATCAAGTTCCTAGATCAAAGAACTTTTAATAAAAGCAACAAAATTGTATTTCTTTTCAAGCTTAAGGGTTTGAGGTACGTCTGATGTTCGTTCATCCATGGACCCTTTTCACCCATGGAGTCCAAGAATCCCCTTTTGATATCAAATTATGAGTTCTTATATGTTTATGATGAATTGTCTTCATGAAATTGTTATAGATTTTGATTACAAGTTATGTTACAAGTGTTTTTCGATGGAATGAGACCTTATATGATGTGAGTATTGAAATTCTCCTATTAAATCCCTAATTAATGGTTTTAGTATTCTAACTATGTTTCCAATCACATGATTTACCCATTCCCATGCTTAAATTCATGACTCCCATGTGTTTGATGAAATTTCTAAATGTTGGGTTTTGTGCAATGATCCTTTGTTATGGTTTTTAAAGTTTCGTATGTCATTATTATTTTCATTCAGTGCTGGAGGGTTATGAACACTCAATACTTAGCTATTTACATAATTTCAGTATCTTCAGAATGATTTTAGATAAACCATGAGCGTTATCATTCAGTTAGTATCATGATCAGTTGTTTGCTTAGTTAAGCTTAGTTTAGCCTAGTAATCTGTGTAATTCAGTTAGGAGTAGGATTTAGCATAGAGCAAACCCAAGGATGGGGTCTAACCTGCTAGTAGAGGGTGTGCCTTTGATAGCAGTATCTTAGTTCTAGAACTATATAGCCAGCGCAGGTTAGAGATATCAACCTGCCAATTGAGGGTTGATAAAGTGTTTACCCGTTGATGGTAATACATATCTCATTAGAGCACCTGGTAGATGAGGATTACTCATTAGTCCCTTGGGAGATTAATTTAGTGGATCCACACGGCCAGTGTTAGTACCCATGTAACGGTACTGACACTCTTCTAACTAGGGCTACAGATTGGACCTCGATTTGCTCAGATTGGGGAATATCGGTTAGATGATACCTTCCACAATCTCAATTTAGTATTTAATATAGAATTCAGTTTATATTTGCTTGACCATAGCATATAGTACATCAGTTATATTATTACTAGATTTCAGTATTTCAGTTTACAGACTATTTCTGTATTATATTATATGCTTGGTTATGCATTCTTAGATTTAACAGCTTTCACATATTTTACGCATCAGTTATCTCATGTTATCTAGTCAGTCATTATCTCATGCACATAATGCCATGCATTTCAGCCTAACCTTATCTCATATACCAATACATTCAAAGTATTGATCGCATATCTTCGTTGTGCTATAATGTTTAATATCATAGGTTCGGATGCTCAATTTCCTGACTGTGCTTTGATAGTTCAGCCTATTAACTGCAGCAGTCATGGTGAATCCTCATATGTTAAGGACCTATTATGTTATTCATTATTTCCATATTTCATTTTAGTTAGTTTAGTTTGGAGTTTGTTGGGGCCTATCCCATCAATTCTTCAGTCAATTAAAGGCTTTCAGATATTTTCAGATATTCAGAAAGTTAGTAGGTTTATCAGTTGTTTTATCAGTCTTTTTAGTATGCCTTTAGATATTTCTGATCTTTGATTTAATCGTATTTCAATATTTAAACCTTATGGTGTTGACAGTTGATTTCTGCACGTGTATTTTATTACTTTATTTAGTGCTCACAAAAGGTACCAGCTCATGGGTTAGCTTTTGGTCATGTGTGACCGTAAGCACCGTTGTCGCGACTAGGGGGTAGAATCAGGTCATGATAAAACTTGGTATTAGAGACTAAGGTTTTATAGTATCCTAGGGAGTCTGAAAGCCGCATTGAGTAGAGCCTTGTGTATGTGTTTGAAGCACGCCACACTTATGACAACAGGATACAAGACATTTTAGGAAAAGTTTTCCTTCTTTCAGTATACACATCATACGAAAGAGCTTGATTCTCTATTTAAGACCTTTTTCTGACGCATTCTTAATTTCTCTACAGACCATGCCTTCCAGAATGAACAACGGAAGGAGAAATGGGAATCAGCCTGTACCTTCTCCTATTCAGGAAGATCCCTTGATTGAGTATGTCTCTCACGCCAAATTCAAAGCAGTTTTCACTACCTTAGCTTATTCTATTATTTCTCAGAACAATCAGTACGTTGTTTTCCTATCTAGGCTTATGGTTCATACTCAACAGATTAAGTAAGAGAAGCATAGGGAGAAAGAGAGAAAATAAGAGGGCCAGAAGAGGTAGTTTTAAGTCAACGTCAGAGAGTGGTAACCATTCCTAGTTTTTTAAAAAATTTGCAACCCCATCTCCTTCTTCAGCTAGTGCACCAGTGCTAAAGTTCTGGAATAACAATCAAGATAGAGTGCCAGGCTCCAAGTAACAGGGTGGTGTGAATAGCAGTCGTACTAATACTTTTTGCTAGAAATATGGTAGGAATCATCAGGGTGTGTGTAGAGCCAATAGTGATGTGTGTTTAAGGTGTGGTAAGCCAGGCCACAGCATTAGGAATTACCCAAAGAGTAGTCAACAGGGTCAGTCCAATCGTCCTTCAGTTCTATCTGATCGCTCGACTTAGTAGGGTACCGCATCCAGTGCAACCAGTGGGTAGTACCAAAATAGATTGTATGCACTCCAGTCCCGTCATGATCAGGAAAGATCTACTGATATGGTTATGGGTATGCTATAGGTCTTTCATCTTAATGTGTATGCTTTGTTAGATCCCGAGGCTTTACTTTCTATTGTAACCCCCTATATAGCTATTAATTTTGGTGTCAGTATCAAAACTTTAGTTAATCTTTTCTCAGTTTCTACCCCAATGGGTAAATCTACCATAGCTAGGTGGGTGTACAGAAATTTCCCGGCTATAATATCCTAGAAAATCACTTCAGTTGATCTTGTATAGTTAGAGATGACTGATTTTGATTTCATTCTCGGTATTGATTGGCTCCACATATGCTATGATTCAATTGATTACCGGAATAGACTCATTCGATTTTAGTTTCCTAATGAACCAGTCATTGAATAGAGGGGTAGTACCTTAGTCCTTAGAGGTCAAATATGTTTTCAGATCCCTCCTCAGAATCCTATGATAGTATATAATCTAGAGTTAGAGGAATAAACCCAGAAGTTTAGCAATAGTAGAGTGGGGATAGTGTTATCTAAATTTATTAGACTTTGCATCCATGGGGTTATTTGTATGATTGATGAACCTAGAGGCTTGAAATAGTGTATGCAAGAATTTATGTTTATTGATTAAAAATTAACTATGATGATGTGGGTGTGATTTAAAGATGTGATATTAGTGGGCTATGAAAGAAGTTAGTGTGGTTCATTAAAAGTTTGAGAATATCCATGTTACTTGTTAGAATCTAAGTTTGAATATTGGATGGTGGATCTAATTAGTAAGGAGAATTGAAATTTTAGATATTGTGAAATCATGGTATGGTAATACTCATGAAGATTCTAAGTTAGTCAGTGTTTAAGTTATTATGTGATGATTATTGGTTCAATAGAAAGTTAAGAGTTGTATCTCAGAAGGGAGTATGAGCAGCGGGTTTTTTCACTTTCAATTGTAGTCTTTCGAGGTGAACTCATTACTAATGAGTATTGTCATATTCCAAACTTTAAAGTAAAGTGGTTGCAGTTCAGTTTAGAGTTTATCAAAAAGGGTCCCACAGACATAGAGTGATGGCTTATAGCAAAGGGTGAGATGATAAAATAAGTAACCAAGTCAGGCTCTCAAATTCTAGTAGTGATGCTAGTGTGTTGTAGAAGAACACTAGGGATGAAGATGTCAGACTCATGAATATTTCAGTATTTATACTTCAGTTATCACGATATCTACCCATGACTTACATGTCAGCTCTATGATCATAGTTCACATTCATGCACATCATAGAGAATCATGTGTGCTTACAGTTCCTAGTATAAGGAGTTCAATTTCACTTAGTAGTACGAATCATGTTCCATGAAATCATGAACTCCAAACTCAGGTCATGTAGTTCATGACTCAGGTAGCCGTGTTTCACAGTATGTTCAGTTCCAGGTACTCATGCTACACTCCTAATGATCTTTGAAATTCATATTATGTCAACTTTATCCTCAGCTACCTCATTGATGAATTCATGACATTAATAGTCTATTCCCCAGGCCTCAGTTAAGTGTTCAAATTATGCATAGTATCTATTGATATTTCAGGTCCTCATGTTCTAACCTATCAGTGAGTTCTCCTTATGTAATGATAGTGGTGATGAGTAATTTATTAGATGGGAGGGAAATATTCCTTTTGAAGGTATGGTTGTTATATGTTTCTTTTATCTAAGGCTATAAGGTTGAAAGAAGTTTGAGGTTAAGCTCTTTGTATACATCATGGTAGGTTGAAAATTCTATGTGTATTTTCTCAAGGTAGTTTAGAAGCTCATATGTGCAAAACTTGTAGATTTGAGTAGGCTTAAACATAGTGAGAGAATTCAGTTCAGCTTAGACTTAAGTAGATAGAGTTATCAATGCCAATGAGAACATTTTCAGTTAACTAAAGTTAAGTGTGGTGTTAAAATCGAATATATAGTTGAGGGAGTATTTGAGGAGTATGTTTAAGATCGAGAGTAGAAGTTGCATTGTCTAAGTTATAGCAATTCCAGTTTAAGTTTCATAGGCCTATATTCCATGTTACAGAATTGTAGCCTTGTTAAAAGTCCTTACTCATATATCTTATTCAGATCATGCCCATGCTCTTTCTTCCTACTATTATTATAACTTCTTAGAAAGTGTGTTGAAGAAATACTTCAGTTTATTAAAAGCTTTTAGTATAATTTAGTCCGTATAGCCAGTAATTCAGTCTAGCAGTCAGACAACAAGTTCCTATGGTTTTCCATCTTCCCATTTAGTCATACTATCTGAAGGCTCATGAATATGGCTATCTCAAGGGTCAAAAATATTTGCATTCAAGTAATTTGCGAATTCAACTTTGTTCATGCTTCGTGCATCAGTTTCAGGTTCTAGATATTCAGTCATGATTCAGTTTGTAAGTATCCCATGCATCCTTTTAGTCTTCCCTTAGTATTTCTGACAAGTCAGTATGATTCAGGGGGAAGAATGATACCTAGGGGGGAATGTTGTAATACCTTGAGTTTTCATGCCCTAAATCTCTCAAATTTTCTTCATGAAACCAGATTCAGCTTGAGGTATTCAAGGAATATGTTCAGTTCATGTATCATGTTCCAGACTCAGTCATTTAATTATGTTTTCAGTTATTTATTTTTAGTATATGATCTTAGCTTCCCCGTCCTAGATTAATCAGTCTCATTCGAGGACGAATGTTCCCAAGGGAAAGATATTGTAATACCACGTACTATTCTTCATTCAGTTCAGCTCCTATCTGCATGCATAAGAGTCTTAAAGCCTAAAAAATTCACTAAGTGTTGGGGACTTAATCTTATTTTTTTGGCCTTTTAACTATGAGGATTTTTAAATTTGTCTTCCCGACCCCGAGGCGTTGGTTTTTGAGTTAATTCATGTTCAGGGGTGTAAGGAGCATGTCTTGAGGAAGTTTTGGATTTTTCGGAAGAGGATTAGGTCGTGTTTAGGTTTCAATTCTATAACCTCACTGCGATAGTGGAGCACCATGGTGGCTATAGTGGTGGAATCCCCACCGCGTTGTGGTGGACCTTTAATCTGCGTTCCAGTTGCAAATTTAATTCTCGAAGGGTTAATTGAGTCTTTTTCACTCAATCCAACTCGTAAAAATACAAATTAAAATATCGGTTATGGGTATTATATGCCCATGTTTCTCAATTATCCTCTCATAGAAACACTAACCATCTCCCAATTTTATCAAATTCAATTACCTTCCCTTCATGAAAACCAAGAAATCAAGTTCTCAAATCGAAGAACTTTCAAGAAAAGCAAAAATATTGTATTTCTTTTCAAGCTTAGGGGTTTAAGGTATGTGTGATGTTCGTTCATCCATGGGCCCTTTTCACCCATGGAGTCCAAGAATCCCCTTTTGATATCAAATTATGAGTTTTTACATGTTTATAATGAATTGTCTCCATGAAGTTGTTATAGATTTTGATTACAAGTTATGTTATAAGTGTTTTTCGATGGAATGAGCCATTATATGATTTGAGTATAGAAATCCTCATGTTAATCCTAATTCATGATTTTAGTATTGTAACTATGTTTTTAATCACATGCTTTACCCATTCATATGCTTGAATTCATGACTCCCATGTGTTTGATGAAATGTCTAAATGTTAGGTTTTGAGCAATGATCTTTTATTATGGTTTTTAAAGCTTCGTATGTCCTTATTGTTATTATTATTCAGTGCTGGAGGGTTATGAACACTTGATACTTAGCTGTTTACCTAATTTCAGTATCTTCAGAATGATTTCAGATAAACCATGAGCGTTGTCATTCAATTAGTATCATGATCAATTGTTTTCTCAATTAAACTTAGTTTAGCCCAGTAATCAGTGTCAGTCAGTTGGGAGTAGGATTTAGCATCGACCGAACCCAGGGATGGGGGCTCACCTGCCAGTAGAAGGTGTGACAATTTGTAGAAGTCTCTTAGTTCCAGAACTACGTAGCCAGCGTAGGTTAGAGATATCAACCTGCCAGTTAACGGTTGATAAAGTGTTTATGTAATGCTCCGAAAATAGGTCCCGAAGTGTTACAAGGTGCTTAAGGCTACAAGTAGCCCCAAGCTAACCCTTTGAACCATTTTCATACCATTCAACACTCATCGACAGGAATACTATAATCAAACATCAAGATATTCTCCATAATATCATAATTCAAAATGAAAGAGATGCGGAAAGTAACAAAATACGACCTCTCCACAAGACTGATCAATCTAACCATCTAGTCTGACAAGCCTCTACTAAACTGTATAATACTGAACCATTGGAACAGACCCCAACTGACCCTAACATCAGGGAATAAAATGATAACCCAAAATAAAAGAGTGAAATCTAAATAACCAGTCCTCGAACCATGAGGACTCACCACTGTAGAAAATGTACACCAATGTGCTCGAAGAAACATGTCAAGCCTGGGAATGAGTACCTGAACCTACATTATAGGGAAAATGTAGCCCACGTATGATCACATATGTCAGTACCATGGAATATGGACCGAGTATATGGGGGTGTATGCAAGTTTTCATAAAAGTCCTATATCACAAATATTCATAGGAAAATATGCATACTGTAATAAGAGACTCACATAGCTCGAAATAAAATCATCATAATCACCATAAAGTAAAACACATTAGGTGAAAACATGTTAGTCATCATAGTAAATCCCAATCACTTTCATGATCATTTTCAAGTCATCAAAACGAGTATCTTTCATAACAATTCTCTTTAAGATATAGAAATATCCATCAAATTCTTCAGAAATGATAACTTTCTCAACTCACACTTTCAAACTATTACTTTTTTCATCTTAATCAGAAGAATACACACACACACTGGGAGTCTCTTACAACCGACATAAACCATGTGAGCTACATGGAGTCCAATGTCCAACCCACGTTGGGGAGAGCTGTCTTATCCTTGCCATCGGAGTAGGACCTTAATCTTTTGTTCACTAGTGATCACTATATCAATCAGCCTTAAGCTCACATCCTACGGGGGCATGTAGTTTTAGGGAAGTAACAATCACAGCTATACCTCCCACTTGATGCTAAGGACTACTCCCGGACTGAGCTCAGATCATTTCAAAAGAAAATCCACAGCAACGCAATTCAACAATTCATATCGGGAGCCATCACGCTACCCCTTTTTCATAATAAATTAATATGTGGATTTCTTTTCTCATTCGAGTTCAAAAATAACTCTTTCAAGACCAAAAGGTCAAATCATTCAAATATCAAGGTGTGTATAGCACATTACTTCACCAAAGATCATAATCTCAAAGAGGGTTTAAATCCCATATATCAACACTTGAGCAAAGCATTTCAAGTTTCATACTTTGTATAGCAAACAAGTATAACTCATATGAAAATCTGGAAATTCAACTTGAAACATGGTATTAACATCAAAACTCAAGGAATTTATCTTTAAGACATCACAAAAATATCATAGTCTCTTGAACAAGAATATAGGATAATAGTTTCCATCTCACATTCATAATTAAACAATTAAAATCATGTATCTTCGTAAGATAATACAATATTTTGGGCACAAGAACGAAAGAATGTTCTTGTTGAAAACCCCACATTCCTTTATGGTAACGGATTCGTTGAAAGATTGGACCCTCAGTGTTGATTGTGCAACCCTAGTTGTTTTTCTCCTTTAGTGCTCTTGGATGATGAACTTAGATTGATAATCGGGTTATGATGTATTTAGATTTTATTAAATTCGTAAGGTTAAATTTAGGGGTGTAAGGAGTGCTAAAAGACTTAATTGCCCTCAAAATAACTCAAAACGGAGTATTTTTACTACCTGAAACACCAAGTGTGTGCCGCATTTCTTATCGTATACATTTACTTATGCGCGGCATTGCTTATCGCACACATTTAAGTATGCGCCGCATTGCTTATCGCACACATTTAAGTATGCGCCGCATTGCTTATCGCACACCTATTCCAGTAGCCATGTGCGATTGGTTAGGCGACACACTCTACTTCACAAAGCCATAACTCCTTGCTCGGGTGTCAGATTTTGATAAAATTGGTATCATTGGAAAGCTAATTCGATTCTCTATAAGTTGGTAGGTATAAATATGCAGAAACACCACATATTTATCAAGTTATGCTCATTCAAAGATGACCCTTGAGAATTCAAACACTAAAACTTGATTGATTTTGAAACTCTTCGCTTGTACTATCTTAAGTGACTCATATAACCACACTTAACACATCATAAACTCTCTTATAACTAGGGTACTCTTGATAATTCATGTGCCCAAATATGGCTTACAGAATTGGGGGTTTCACATGTACAAATAACGGTTCACTTTCTAGCTTAGGAAAGTGCGGGGCATTACAATATCTCCCCCTTGGGGACATTCGTCCTCGAATGACGCTGGGTATACTAAGAGTAAAGAGAAAACAAAGGGTACACAGCTGAAGCAACTTGCTAATCTTGCCTCTACTTCATTCTACATTGCGGACACAACAAGGACTGCATGACTTATGAAATCACAGCTAAACAGTATAAAATAACTGCTGAACTACTGCAATTCTGCATAGAAAGGGAATGATTTAGAGCAGAATAGTACCTTCGTCTTGATCGGGGCTTGCGGAAAATAGGTGTGGATACTTGGATCGCATATCCATCTCAGTTTCCCA
The DNA here is from genome assembly GCF_002878395.1 of Capsicum annuum. Classification (NCBI taxonomy): domain Eukaryota; kingdom Viridiplantae; phylum Streptophyta; class Magnoliopsida; order Solanales; family Solanaceae; genus Capsicum; species Capsicum annuum. Next base: position 51,072,604 of record NC_061114.1, read on the forward strand.
AGTTGTACCTTCAACAGATTGGTTTCGCCACAACACCTTGACCAAGGGAACTTCTTTGTTCCTTAGTCTTCGGACTTGGTGATCTAAAATCTCAACAGGAACTTCCTCAAAAGAAAGACTATCTTGCACATCAGGGTTTTCTGAAGGATCTATAACAACACAATCACCAACGTATTTCCTAAGCATGGAGACATGGAAGACAGAGTGAACAGAAGATAACTCTAAAGGTAACTCAACCTCATATGCTACCTTACCAACACGATTAAGAACTCTGTAGGGGCCAACATAACGGGGACTAAGTTTCCCCTTCTTCCCGAATCTCTTCACTCTCTTCATGGGTGAAATCTTCAAATACACCAAGTCACCAACTTCAAATTCAAGGTCTCTTCTCCTCACATCAGCATACGACTTCTAACGACTTTGTGCAATTTTTAATCTTTCTCTAATCACTTTGACTTTTTCCATAGCCTCAAAGACCGAATCAGGACCACTCACAGAAGTTTCACCCACTTCAAACCAACCTATGGGTGACCTACATTTCCTCCCATACAAAGCCTCAAATAGAGCCATGCCAATTCTAGAGTGAAAACTATTATTGTAAGCAAACTCTATCAACGGTAAATGGCCATCCCAACTCCCCTTAAAGTTAAGAGCACACGCTCTCAACATATCCTCTAAGGTCTGGATGGTCCTCTCGGCCTGATCATCTATCTGTGGATGGAAAGCAGAACTCGAATGCACTTGGGTACCTTATGAAAAGCTCTCCAAAACTACGAAGTGAACTGAGTACCCCTATCTGAAATGATGGACAAGGGAACTCCATATAATTTGACTAATTCCTGAATGTACAATCTAGCATAATCTCAGCAGTATAAGAAGTATGCATAGGTAAGAAGTGCGCAGACTTAGTCAATCTATCCACGACAACCCAAATAGAATCATGATGGTATCGGGAAGGAGGTAAACCAGTCATAAAATCCATGTTTATCTCTTCCCACTTCCAAGTGGTAATACCGAACTCCTGCATTATACCACCAGGTCTTTGGTGTTCTACCTTAACCTATTGGCACATCGCACACTTAGCCAGAAATACTGCTATATCATTCATCATGCCACTCCACCAATAGATTTCCTGCAAGTCGCGGTACATCTTGGTGGCACCAGGATGAATAGAATATCGCGCGCCGTGTGCTTCAGCCATAATTCTGTCTCAGATCATCAATATTCAGAACACATAATCTATCCTACAATCTCAACACACCATCTCTCCCTTGGGAGAAAACCTCCACCTTTTGGTCCATGACTGATTCTTTCAGTCTAACCAAACTAGCATCTAAGTTTTGTTTTTTCTTTACTTCCGAAATCAAGGAGGATTTGGAACTACTCTGGACCCCTATACTACCTTCAGCAGAGTCAAATAACCTAAACCCAAGTCTATTCAAATGGTGCACATCATGATCCAACTCTTTCTTACCCTCTTCAGTAAGCGAAACACTACCCATAGACACCCTGCTTAGGGCATCTGCCACTACATTGGCCTTACCCAAATGGTACAACACACTCATATCATAATCTTTTAACAGCTCTAACCAAGTTCTCTGCCTAAGGCTCAACTCCCTCTGGGTAAATACATATTGCAAACTCTTATGATCGGTGTAAACATCAATGTGAACACCATATAAGTAGTGTCTCCAGATTTTTAGAGCAAACACAACAGCAGCTAACTCAAGATCATGGGTGGGGTAATTCTTCCCATGGGGTTTAAACTGTCTAGAAGCATAAGCTATCATCTTACCCTTCTACATCAATACACAACCTAAACCAACTCTAGAAGCATCACATTATACTACAAAACCCTCAACACCATCAGGCAAAGTCAAAACAGGGGCTAAAGTGAGTCGAGTCTTCAACTCCTGAAAACTCTTCTCACAAGAATCAGACCACAAGAACTTCACTTTCTTTTGGGTCAACCGGGTCATAAGAGACGCTAGAGAGGAGAAACCTTGAACAAAACAGCAGTAATAGCCAGCGAGACCCAAGAAACTTCAGATGTCAGTTGGAGAGATAGGTCTAGGCCAGTTCCTAACAGCTTTTGTCTTTTGGGGATCAACTCTAATACCCTCGAAAGAAATGATATGACCCAAAAAAGCAACTGACCTCAACCAAAACTCACACTTGCTGAATTTTGCAAATAATTGATGGTTTCTAAGAGTTTACAAGACAATTTGGAGATGATCTGCACTTTCATTCTCACTATGAGAGTACACCAGAATATCATCTATAAATACGATAACAAATATGTCAAGATATGGTCTGAACACTAGTTAACCCATCGAAAAGATGTTTTTAGGGTGTCACACTCCCTAAATTTGAGTTGATGATAGTCGAATCGAAGGTCTATCTTTAAGAAATAACTTGCACCTTGCAATGGGTCAAACAAATCATCTATTCTAGGAAGAGGATACTTATTTTTGACAGTGACTTTATTCAACTGGTGATAATCAATACACATACGTAGGGAACCATCTTTCTTTCTCACAAATAACACAGGAGCACCCCAAGGAAAAACACTGGTCCTTATGAAACCCTTATCTAACAGATCTTTGAGTTGCTCTTTCAACTTCTTAAGTTCTGCAGGTGCCATATGGTAAGAAGGAATAGAAATGGGCTGAGTATTGGGAAAAAGATCGATCCCAAACTCTATCTCTCTATCAGGAGATATCCCTGGGAGATCTTCCGAAAAGACATCAGAAAACTCATTGACTATGCTAACTGACTAGAGAGTTGATGTCTCAGACTTAGTGTCCTTGACTCTAACCAGATGATAAATGCACCCCTTGGAAATAAGTTTTCTAGCTTTAATATATGAGATAAAATGACTCTTGGGAGATACAGAACTCCCAGACCACTCAACACAGGTTCATCAGGAAACTAAAACTTGACCACTCGAGTACGACAATCTATAGAGGCATAACAAGAATGAAGCCAGTCCATACCTAGAATAACAACGAAATCCACCATGTCTAACTCAATCAGATCAGCCAACATGACTCTATGAAGGACTGTAATAGGACACTTTCTATAAACTTTCTGGGCAATAATCAAATCACCCACTGGGGTAGAAACTAAGATAGGCTCAGGAATATTTTCAGGACATTTCAAAATTCACAGCAACCAGAGGTGTAACATTTGAAAAACTGGACCCAGGGTCCAACAAAGCATAGACATCAAACTGAAGTATATGGAGCATACCAGTAACAACATCGGGAGAGTCCTCCTACTCCTGGTGAGATGGCAAAGCATAGAACCTATTCTGGCACTAATTGCTAGCAGTCCTAGAAGAGGCACCCTAAGCAGGGGCTAGGTGAGTCACCTGAACTAGAGCACTAGCAGTCTAAGTTTGAGTGTGAGGGCGATTATCACGACGCCCTTGCCTGTTATGTGGGCACTCCCTAAGTTTGTGACCCAAGTCACCACACCCAAAACAACCTTTTTTCTTACCCCAACACTCACCCGGGTGGGTCCTACCACACTTAGGACACAGAGGATAATTTGGCTTACTGCCAACACTGTACTGGGACCTGGCTGTATATGACCTACTACCTTGCTCCTGGCCACCCCTAGGTACGGGAGCACTAGATGACGATAGTGCTGGTGTAGATGAACGGTTCTAAAACTGAGGGCAATTCCCTTCCTACGATCTAATCTGACCCTGTCTGTGCTGCTTGGACCTAGCTTTCTTATTCCCTCTCATTCTATCCCTCCCCTTGATCTTGTCTTCTTTAATCTGTTGGGCATGAGTCATCAACCTGGAAAGATTTATTTCACTATTTAACATAGCAGATCTGTACTCCTTAACAATATAGCTAGACACATCTATCATAAATTTACTCATACTGGCGTGACTATCAGCTACTAAGTCAAGAAAATATTTGGCCAACTGATTAAACTTCAAATAGTACTCTTTAACAGTCATAGAGCCCTGTCGCAAGTTTATGAACTCCTCTACCTTCACCTCTCTCATCTCTAAAACAAAAAACTTATCCAGGAATGTATACTAGAACTTCTGCCAAGATGTAGGGCCGGCACCCTCACCTCTACCCTTCCTCCAAGCAACTACCCAATCATAAGCAAGGTCTTTCAACCGATATGCTACCAACTCCACAATATGATCCTCAGGGACATGCATCACCTGAAAAATCTTTTGCACCTTCTCCAAGTACAACTGTGGATCCTCATCTAGCTTGGACCCATAAAATTCTGGTGGATTCATCCGCATAAAGTCAGGGATCCTCGCAGTAGCTGATTCACCTCCCTGCTACTATGGATCTGGGGCCGGATTGGACTGATCATTCGTAGTGATAGCTTAGGCCAGCACCTGAAAGGCTGCCTAAAATTTGGCATGGAACACATTTTCATTCAGTGGGTTAGTAGGATGGGGTTGCTGACCATCGCTATTTCTTCTAGGTCGGTGAGAAGGCATATTCTGAAAGAGGAGAGAACAAATTAATAGTTGAAAGGAAATAACTGCAAGTGTGATGGACTTCTGAAAGAAAGAAATAACACTTTTTTGTAAAATATCTCATAGCCTCTTGCTCACAGATGTGGCGCACTGCACACCGATGATAAAGACTCTACTTAACGCGGCTTGCCAGACTCCCTAGGACTCCGATAACCTTAGGCTCTGATACCAAGTTTGTAACGCCCTAAAAATGGGTCCCGAAGTGTTACACGATGCTTAAGGCTACAAGTACCTTTGAGCAATTTTCATACCATTCAACACTCATCTACAGGATTACTATAATCAAACAACAAGATATTCTCCATAATATCATAATTCAAAATGAAAGAGATGCAAAAAGTAACAAAATGCGACCCCTCCATAAGACTAATAAATCTAATCATCTAGTCTGACAAGCCTCCACTAAACTGTATAACACTGCACCACTGGGGCAGGCCCCAACTGACCCTAACATCAGGGAATAAAATGATAACCCAAAGTAAAAGAGTGAAATCTAAAATAACCAGTCCTCGAACCATGACCACTCACCACTGCAAAAAATGTAGACTAATGTGCTCGGAGAATCACGTCAAGCCTGGGAATGAGTACCTGAACCTACATTATAGGGAAAATATAGCCCACATATGAATACATGGATCAGTACCATGGAATATGGACCGAGTATATGGGGGTGCATGCAAGTTTTCATAAAAGTCCTATATCACAAATATTCATAGGAAAATATGCATGCTGTAATAAGAGACTCACATAGCTAGAAATAAAATCATCATAATCACCATAAAGTAAAACACATCGAGTGAAAACATATAAGTCATCATAGTAAATCCCAATCACTTTCATGATCATTTTCAAGTCATCAAAATGAGTATATTTCATAATAATTCTCTTTAAGGTATAGAAATATCCATCAAATTCTTCAGAAACGATAACTTTCTCAACTCACACTTTCAAACTATTACATTTTTCATCTTAATCAGAAGAATACACACACACACTGGGAGTCTCTTACAACCGACATAAACCATGTGAGCTACATGGAGTCCAATGTCCAACCCACATTGGGGAGAGCTGTCTTATCCTTGCCATCGGAGTAGGACCTTAATCTTTTGATCACTAGTGATCACTATATCAATCAGCCTTAGGCTCACATCCTACGGGGGCACGTAGTTCTAGGGAAGTACCAATCATAGATATACCTCCTACTCGGTGCTAAAGACTACTCCCGGATTGATCTCAGATCATTTCAAAAGAAAATCCATAATAACGTAATTCAACAATTTATATTGGGAGCCATCATGCTACCCCTTTTCATAATAAATCAACATGTGGAATTCTTTTCTCATTCGAGTTCAAAAATAACTCTTTCAAGACCAAAAGGTCAAATCATTCAAATATCAAGGTGTATATAGCACATTACTTCACCAAAGATCATAATCTCAAAGAGGGTTTAAATCCCATATATCAACACTTGAGCAAAACATTTCAAGATTCATACTTTGTATAGCAAACAAGTATAACTCATATGAAAATCTAGAAATTCAACTTGAAACGTGATATTAACATCAAAACTCAAGGAATTTATCTTTAAGACATCACAAAAATATCATAGTCTCTTGAACAAGAATATAGGATAATAGTTTCCATCTCAAATTCATAATTAAACAAGTAAAATCACGTATATTCATAAAATAATACAAATTTTTGGGCACAAGAATGAAAGGATGTTCTTGTTGAAAACCCCACATACCTTTATGGTAATGGATTCGTTGAAAGATTAGACCCTCAATGTTGATTGTGCAACCCTAGTTGTTTTTCTCCTTTAGTGCGCTTGGATGATGAACTTAGATTGATAATAGGGTTATGATGTGTTTAGATTATTTTAAATTCATAAGGTTAAATTTAGAGGTGTGTAAGGAGTGCCAAAAGACTTAATAGCCCTCAAAATAACTCAAAATGGAGCATTTTTACTACCTGAAACACCAAGTGTGCGCCGTATTTCTTATCGCATACATTTACGTATGCACCGCATTGCTTATCTCACACATTTAAGTATGCGCTGCATTGCTTATCGCACACATTTAAGTATGCACTGCATTGCTTATCGCACACCTATTCCAGTAACTATGTGTGATTGGTTAGGCGATACTCTCTACTTCGCAAAGCCATAACTCCTTGCTCGGGTGTCAGATTTTGATGAAATTAGTATCGTTGGAAAGCTAATTCGATTATATATAAGTTGGTGGGTAGAAATATGCATAAATACCACATATTTATCAAGTTATTCTTATTAAAATATGACCCTTATGAGTTTAAACATGAAAACTGGATAGATATTTAAACCTTATGGTGTTGACAGTTGATTTCTGCCCATGTGTATTTTGTTACTTTATTCAGTGCTCACAGTAAGTACTAGCTTAAGTTTAGCTTGTGGTTACTTATGGCTGTAAGCACTGTTGTCGTGACTAGGGGGTAGCCTCAAGTCGTGACACCTAAATATAGCATATTTCACTGAACTGATAGAAGTCAGGATCATTAGGTATAGGGATACATTAAACTTAGAAAGATAAAATGATCACATTGTTTAATTCATGAATTAGTAAGTTAAGTGTATCACACCAAAACATGGTCCTGAGATGTCACACGATTCTCAAGACTATGAGTAACCTGAAGCAAATCCTGTCTGCATACTACTGAGCCTAAGTCTCATAGTGATGGAAATATAGATATAAAAGTCATACTAGAATGTGGAAACTGTCTATATTATCTGAGAATAATATTTGAAACATCAATACTGAATAATCTGAATCAAAACAAGAAGTTTGACAAGCCTCTACTACTAATACTAGAGAGTCAGTGGGACAAACCCCCAGCTAACTTAAACTATCTAAAAGAAATGCTAAATCATGTAAACTGATAAGCTGTAAAATCTAATTGAATAAGTCCCCGAACTATGAGGACTCACCAACTGTAGAATGTAGATAGAGATGCTCGGACTACTCACGCTGCTGATACTGAGCACCTGAACCTACATTATGAGACAATATAGCACATAGATATATATATATATATATATATACATATATATATATATGTAGATCAGTACTTTGAGGACGTACTGAGTATATGGGGGTGAAATGTATAAGTAAAACATCATCTCATCATTATAATTTATAAAACAATGCATGTTAAATGTAAATGACTCACATAAACTAGAATGTCTGAAATACTGAGATCATGAATAATAAATCAATCATACTTTATAAATCTAGTGAGTCATAATATTTAGTTCTGAAACCTATACTTGTATTCTATCTATAAATCATACTGTCTAAGTGTAGAAAGAGCTCACTTCTGAAATTTGAAATCTAAATGCTGAAATCTGTAACTATTATCTTTCTGTAAATCATAATTTGAGTAAACTATGAGCCCTTACACTTAGTTTTCTAAAAGATTTTCTATAAATCTTTTACTTTAACTAGCAAGGAATTCTTTTAAAATAATTGTTCGACAAGGGAGGTTCTTCTAACTGACATAAACCACGCGAGCTACATGGAGTCCAACGTCTCGTCCCCTTAAGGAAAAAACCTCACGCTGGGGAGAGGTGTCATATTCTTGCCAGAGAGTATAACCTTAGCTTAAGTGATCAATATCTCAGCCCACTATGCGCCCTTAAATCTCAAATTTATAGTGGCACGTAGTTCTGGGGTATGAGACCTTGAAATCATACCCAACTCGGTGCTAAATACTACTCCTTTTTTATTTGTGATGCTTATCTTGTTGGAAATCCACTTTAAAACTAGCAAAAGATTTTATTATGAAACCTTTTGTGCATTTATCTGAATCAATCTATAAATGAAGCTATTTTACTTTCTGATATTTGTAATAAATCTGTAAAGTGGATTCCAAAACTTATCTAGTGATCAAAAGATCAAAGCTTTACTGAAAATCTGTAAATAATCTGATAATAGGATGCTTAAAGCATCATCTTTCTTGAAATAATTATATTCAATCTTGGGGTAACAACCTATCCTTCAATCTCATGTCAAAACATCATAATAATCATGCTTGATAATGAAAACAATGATAATTCATCTAAAAATCTGTAATTTACTACAATAGACATGAAAATATGAAAATAGACATGCAATTCATCTTCAAAATATATCAGAAACTCATAACTGTGCAAATACCAATAATAGGTATGAACCCTAAATCAAAACTCATGTAATATCATTCCAAATCATATGAATTTAATGCAAAATCTTTGTTTTGGGCACAAGGATGGAAGAAGATCCTTGTTCATAAATCCCACATACCTTAATTGATGATTAGATGGAGAAACTTGAATTATTGATTGCTACTTGAGTTCTTGGAGATGGATTCTTGCATATCATGCCTAGGGAATCCTCAATCTTAAACTTTCTTGGAGAATCAATGAAGGATTTTGATTTCTTGGAGAAGAAGCTTTGGAGCTTTAGGGTTTTGCTTTAGGAGAGAATGGATGAAATTGGGAATAAAGTGCTTAGAATGGGTTTAATTCCTTTTTTGGGATGAATTGGGGCCTTGGGAATTGACCAAAATGTCCTTTTTAAACTTTTGGACGAAACTGAAAACGTAATCTTTTTTTTATTCTAGTGGCCACCGCGACGTGCCACTATCGTGATGGCTTACTAGAAAATGGATGAGTGTGAACTGGACATTCTCCATAATGCGTCACCATCGCAGTGCCCCTTTGAAATGCCATTTTGGTCACTGTTGAGACGTGCCAATATCGTGTCCGGCTACTGAAAATCGACAATTGGGAAATTAGCCCTCTTCGCGATGCGTCAATATCGCGTAGGTCTCCTGGAATGGGATAATTGGGAATTTGAGATTCTCCGTGATGCGGGGTATCACGGAGAGCCACTAGAATTTGGTAATCATCATTTTACCCTTCTTCGCGATGCGCCGAGTGCCCAGGTGGCACACTGTCAACTTAAAAATGTCATAACTCCTTCACTAAGTGTCGAAATTGGGCGTATTTGATATCGATGGAAAGCTTATTCAATTTCTCACATAATAGGAGGTTTAATTCTGTAAAATTCTACATGAAATAAATATTCTTAATTTTGGAAACTATTTCTTAACATTCTAGGAGCGAATTTAAGCTAGGAAAAGTGCGGGGTATTACAATATCTCTCCCTTGGGAACATTTGTCCTTGAATATGGCTAGACAAGATAAAAATACTAAGGAATCTGAGGCTATAAGCTATCATGCACAACTGAAATAAACTGAATAACTAAATCTCAATTAAAATGAGCTACTGAACTGATCTAAAAGTGCATGAATTCTCATGAAGATAACTATATAGCTGAATCTGAAACTGGAAAATAACTTAATGAAGGAAAACTATTACCTTCAGTTGAATCTTAGTTCATGGAGAAGAGATTAGGATACTAGGTAGGTATGTTTGCTTCTATTTTCCAAGTAGCGCCCTCAACAGACTGATTTCACCACAGAACTTTGACCAAAGGAACTTCTTTGTTCCTTAGCCTACGAATTTGACGATCAAGAATCTTCACTGGTACTTCTTCATAAGAAAGGCTATTTTAAATACCAGTACTTGCTAGAGGAACTATAACATCTGAATCATCCATGCATTTCTTCAACAAGGATACATGAAACATTAGATGAACTGAGGGTAAATCTGCGGGTAGCTCAAGCTCATACGCCACCTTCCCAACATGACTCAAAATACGAAAGGGACCTATATAACGGGGACTAAGTCTCCCCTTTTTGCCAAACCTCTTCACCCTTTTCATGGGTGAAACTTTCAAATACATAAGATCATCAACCTCAAACTCAAGGTCTCTTCTTCTTACATTGGCATAGGATTTCTAATAACTCCGGGTTGCTTTCAATCTCTCTCTAATCAACTAAACTTTATCCATGGCCTCAAACACTATGTATGGCCCAATAAAAGCAGACTCACCCACTTCGAACCAACCAACTGGCGATCTACATCTCCACCCATAAAGAGCCTCAAATGGAGCTATCTGAATACTAGCATGATAACTGTTATTATAAGAGAACTCAATCAATGGAAAATGATCATCCCAACTAACTTTGAAATCAAGAATACATGCCCTCAACATATCCTCCAAAGTCTGAATGGTCCTTTCTGCCTGACCATCTGTCTGCGGATGAAAAGCTGAACTAAGGTGAACTTGGGTACCAAGACCCTTCTGAATGGCTCTCCAAAACTGAGAGGTAAACTGAGTACTTCTATCTGAGATGATGGACAAAGAAACTCCATGCAATCTAACGATCTCTCAGATATACAACTTAGCATAATCTTCAGTTGTGTAAGATGTGTGAACTAGGAAGAAATGCGCTGACTTAGTCAATTGTCTACTATTACCCAAATCGAATCATGCTAACGATGCGAATGGGGCAAACCAGTCACAAAATCCATATTCACCTCTTCCCACTTCTAAGAGGGAATGCCAAACTCTTGCAATGCACTACCAGGTCTTTGGTGCTCTACCTTAACCTATTGACAAGTTGGACACTTATATACAAACTCCACTATATCTCTTTTCATACCACTCCGCCAATAGATTTCTCGCAAGTCGCGGTACATCTTGGTGGCTCCTGGATGATAGAATAATGTACACCATGCGCTTCTGTCATAATTTGCAACCTCAAATCATCAACACAAGGCACACACAATCTACTCTGGTATCACAACACACTATCTCCCTCTTGGGAGAAAACCTCTATCTTTTGGTTTTTGACTGACTCCTTTAGTTTGACCATACTAGAATTCTTATCTTGCTTCTCTTTCACTTCCGAAACTAGGGGAGATTCGGAACTACTCTGAACCTAAACATTCCCTTCAGCTGAATCAACCAATCTCATACCCAATCTAGCTAATCGATGAACTTCCCAAACTAACTCATTTTTTTCTTTCTCCACATGAGAAATACTGCCCATAGACAATCTACTAAGGGTGTATTCCACTACATTAGCCTTGCTCGAACGATACAACACACTTATATCATAATCTTTTCACAACTCCAACCACCTTCTCTAATGAAGATTCAACTCCCTCTAAGTAATCACATACTGTAAGCTTTTGTGATCCGTGAACACATCAACGTGCACTCCATATAAATAATGCCTCCATATTTTCAAAGCAAATACAATAGCAGCGAACCAAATATCATATGTTGGGTAATTCTTTTCATGAGTCTTAAGCTGTCTAGAGACATAGGCTATGACCTTACCTCTCTACATCAAAACATAAAGCAAACCAACTCTAGAGACATCACAATAAACCACAAAACCATCTATACCATCAAGTAACGCTAAAACTATGGCTGAAGTGAGTCGATTCTTCAACTTCTAAAAACTCTTCTCATAGGAATCTAACTACTGAAACTAAACTTTTTTTGGGTCAATCTAGACATAGGAGATGCAATAGATGAGAAATCCTCAATGAAACATCTGTAATAACCAGGTAGACCCAAGAAACTCAAAATCTTTAATGGGGAAATAGGTCTAGGCCAATTCCTTATGGCTTCTATCTTTTAGGGATCAACTCTTATACATTCACTGGAAATGATATGACCAAGGAAAGCTACTGACCTTAGCCAAAATTCACACTTATTGAACTTCGCAAACAACTGGTGATCTCTAAGGTTCTGTAATATAATTCTAAGATGGTTTGCATGATTATCCTCACTACGAGAGTAGACAAGAAGATCATCGATAAAGACTATAAAAAATATGTCCAGATACTGTTTGAACACTCTGTTCATCAAGTCCATGAAGGTTGTTGGGGTATTTGTTGGTCCAAAGGACATAACTAGAAACTCAAAATAACCATAACAGGTTCTGAAAGTTGTCTTTAGACTATTACATTCCCTTACTTTAAGTTGATAATAGCCGGATCTAAGGTCTATCTTTGAGAAATAACTTGTACCTTGGAGTTGATCAAATAAGTCATCAATTCTAGGAAGAGGAAACTTGTTTTTTACTGTAACTTTATTCAACTGACGATAGTCTATGGACATACGCAAATAACCATCTTTCTTTCGCACGAATAGGATAGAAGCACCCCATGAAGAAACACTAGGCATTATGAAACCTTTATCTAAAAAATCCTTGAGTTGGTCCTTCAACTCCTCAAGCTAAGTGGGAGTCATACGATATGGAGGTATAGAAATAGATTGAGTATTTGGAAGAAGGTCAATACCGAATTCTATTTCCCTATCGGGAGGTACCCCTGGCAAATCTTCAGAAAAGACATCTGGAAACTCATTAACTACACTGACTGACTGAACTATTGGAGTCTCAGACTTAGTGTCTTTAACTTGAACAACATGATAGATACACCCTTTATAGATCAACTTGCATGCTTTAAGATAGGATATGAAATGACTTTTAGGAGACACTGAATTACCTAACCACTCAAAAACTGGCTCATCTTGAAACTGAAACTTCACCACTCAGGTGTGACAATCTATAGAGGCATAGCAAAAGTAGAGCCAATCCATACCAAGAATAAGATCAAAGTCAACCATATCTAACTCTATTAGGTCTGCTGACATGACTTTATGAAGGATAGTGACAGGACACTTTTTATAGATCTGTTTAGCAACAATTGACTCACCCACTAGGGTAGACACCAAGAAAGGCTTAGGGATCTTTTCAGAGGGTAACTCAAAATTTACTACAACTAATGGGGTCACATAAGAGAAACTCAACCCAAGGTCTAACAACATATAAACATCAAGGTGGAAGACACGAAGAATACCAATAATAACTTCTGGTGAATCCTCCTGCTCCTCCTGATGGGATGGTAAAGCATAAAACTAATTTTGGCACTGACCACCGTCGGTACTGGATGATGCGCCCTGAGAAAGGACTGGGCAACCTATAAGAGTTGGTGCACTAGTAGTCTGAGTCGGGGGATAGTCATCTCTATTTCTCTGCTTAGCATGCGGATAAACTCTAATTCCATGACCCGACTTGTCATAACCAAAACAACCCTTCTGTCCAGCCAAGTACTCATCGGGATGATTTCTACCACACTTATTACAAGGAGGATAACGAGGTCTTCCACTTACATTATTCTAAGATCTAGACATAGAAGACTTACCCCACTGCTCTTGTCTACCTCTAGGATCGGGAGCACTAGCTGAAGATGATGCTGGCATAGATGAATGATTTTGAAACTGTGAATAATTTTCTCCTTGAGACTTATTCTGGCCATACTCAAACTATCCCATCTTAGCCCTCTTATAATTTCTATCTCTCTCCTTCAACATCTCTACTTTAATCTGTCGAGCGTGCATCATCAATCTAGCAAGATCCATGTCTCCAAAAAGCATGGCAGTAGTACATTCCTTAAATACTAAGCTAAATACTCCAATAACAAACTTACTCATACTAGCCCTAGGATCAGCCATCGTATCAGGGGAATACTTAGACAACTGATTGAACTTAAGGTAGTACTCCTTCACTATCAATGAGCCCTACCTCAAATTCACAAACTCTTCTATCTTAGATTCCTTTATCTCACACAGGAAGAACCTGTCTAGAAAAGCATCCTGAAATAATTACCAACTCATGGGAACTGCATTCTCACCTCTACCATTTCTCTATATAACTACCCAATCATATGCTATATCCTTCAGCTTATAGGATATTAACTCTACACTCTGATCCCCAGAAATATTCATAATCTGTGTGATCTTCTTCACCTCATCTAGTTAAAGTTGTAGGTCCTCACCTTCTTTTGACCAAAAGAACTCTAGCAGGTTCATCCTCATGAAGTCTCTAATTCTAGCTGTTGCTAAATCCCCATTCTGCTAAAGTGGGACTATAGCCTGATTCTCATGGTTGCCCTGAACATTAGCAGTCATAGCTTGGGCAAACGCCTGAAAGACAGAATTAAATTCAGCATGGGATACATTCTTATTCAAATAATCTATGGGCTGGGATGGCTAGTTACCATTTCTATGGGCATTAGCTCTACGATGAGGCATATTTAACTATTATGTAAGAGCATGAGTTAAAATAAAATAGAGATACTATAAGCACGATAGATCATGAAAGAAAGAAATGATTTCCTAAGGACATTCCGTAGCCTCTTGTTTATAAATATGGCGTGCTTCACAGCTATGACCAAGACTCTACGTAACGCGGACAGTCTGACTCCCTAGGGCTCTTAAAAATCTTAGGCTCTGATACCAAGTTTGTAACACCCCAAAACCTAGTCCCGAGATATCACATGGTGCTCAAGACTACGAGTAGCCTTAAGCTAACCCTGTCTGTATACTACTGAGCCTAAGTTTCATAATGATGGAAATATATATATATATATATATATATATATATAAGTCATACTAGAATATGGAAACTGTCTATATTATCTGAGAATAAGATCAAAAACATCAATACTGAATAATCTGAATCAAAACTGGTAGTCTGACAAGCCTCTACTACTAATACTAGAGAGTCACTAGGACAAACCCCAGCTAACTCGAACAGTCTGAAAGAAATGCTAAATCAAGTAAACTAATAAGTTGTAAAGTCTGAGTGAACAAGTCCCCAAACTATGAGGACTCACCAACTGTAGGATGTAGATGGAGATGCTTGGACTACTAACGTTGCTGATACAGAGCACCTGAACCTACATTATGAGACAATATAGCACATAGACATATATGTGAATCAGTACTTTGAGGAAGTATTGATTATATGAGGGTGAAATATATAAGCAAAACATCATCTCATCATTATAATTTATAACACAATGCATGCTAAATGTAAATGACTCACATAAGATGGAATATCTAAAATACTGAGATCATAAATAATAAATCAATCATACTTTATAAATCCAGTGAGTCATAACATTTAGTTCTAAAACCTATACTTGTATTCTGTCTGTAAATCATACTGTCTAAGTGTAGAAAGAGATCACTTCTGAAATCTGAATTCTAAAAGTTGAGGTGTGTAACTATTATCTTTCTGTAAAGCATAATCTGAGTAAACTGTGAACCTTTACACTTAGTTTTCTAAAAGATTTTTTGTAAATCTTTACTTTAACTAGTAAGGAATTCTTTTAAAAAATTTTTTATGCAAGGGAGGCTCTTCTAACCAACATAAACCATACGATCTACATAGAGTCCAATGTTTCATCCCCCTAAGGAAGAAATCTCACGTTGGGGAGAGGTGTCATACTCTTACCAGGGAGTATAACCTAAGCTTAAGTGATCACTATCTCATCCCACTATAGGCCCTTAAATCTCAAATCTATGGTGGTACGTATGTCTGGGGTAAGAGACCTTAGAATCATTCCCATCTCGATGCTAAATACTAATCCCTTTTTATTTGCTATGCTCATTCTTTAGGAAATTCACTTTAAAACTAGCATAAGGGTTTATTATAAAACCAGTTATGCATTTATCTGAATCAATCTGTAAATGAAGTTATTTTGTTTTTTGAAATCTGTAATAAATTTATAAAGTAGATTCCAAAACTTATCTGGTGATCAAAAGATCAAAGCTTTACTGAAAATCTGTAAATAATCTGATAATAGGATGCTTAAAGCATCATTTTTATTGAAATATTAATATTAAATCTTAGGGTAACAACCCATGCTTTAATCTCATGTCAAAACATCATAATAATCATGCTTCACAATGAAAACAATGATAATTCATCTTAAAATCTGTAATCTACTACAATAGACATGAAAATATGAAAATAGACATGCAATTCATCTTCAAAATATCTCAGAAACTCATAACTTTGCAAATAGCAATAATGGGTATGAACCCTAAATTAAAACTCATGTAATAACATTCAAAATCATATGAATTTAATGTAAAAGCTTGGTTTTAGGCACAAGGGTGGAAGAAGATCCTTGTTCATAAACCCCATTTTTTTTTTTGATGATTAGATAGAGAAACTTGAATTATTAATTCCTACTTAAGTTCTTGGAGATGGATTCTTTCTTATCTTGCCTTGAAAATCCTCAATCTTAAGCTTTCTTGGAGAATCAATGGAGGATTTTGATTTCTTGGAGAAGAAGCTTTGGAGCTTTAGGATTTTTCTTTGGGAGAGAATGAATGAAATTGGGCATAAAGTACGTAGAATGAGTTTAATTCCTTGTTTTGGATAAATTGGGGCCTTGGAAATTGACCAAAATGCCCTCTTTAAACCCCTGGATGGAATTTAAAACGTAACTTTTTTTTCGATTTGGGTGGCCACCGCGACGCGCCACTATTACGGTGGCTTTCTAGAAAATGGACGAGTATGAATTGGATATTCTCCACGATGCGCCACCATCGCGGTGCCCCTTTGAAATGCCATTTAGGTAACCGGTACAATGCACTAATATCGCGTCGAGCTATTGGAAATCGACAATTGGGAAACTGGCCCTCTCCGCGATGTGCCAATATTGTGTCGATCTATTGGAATAGGAAAATTGGGAATTTGGGATTCTCCGCTATGAGGGGCTATCGCGGAGGGCCACTAAAATTTGACAATCATCATTTTACCCTTCTCTGCAATGCGCCGAGTGTCCAGGTGGCACACTGTCAACTTAAAAACGTCATTACTCCTTCACCGAGTGTAGGAATTGGGTGAATTTGTTATCAATGGAAAGCTTATTCAATTTCCCACACAATAGGAGATCAAATTCTATAAAATTCCATATGAAATAAATATTCTTCATTTTGGAAGTTATTTCTTAACATTCTAGGAATGAATTTAAGCTAGGAAAAGTGCAGGGTATTACATTAACATGGTTTCAACTATACATAATATGAGTAATGGGAATTTAAAGCATAAAGTACTTTAGTTCATATGGGAAAAACTTATTGACATGGCTTAATTCAAAACTACTAAGAAAAAAATATAATTTAAATTCATAATTAACACTGATGTTTCATAAAAGAGGATAAGAAATGCATACTTGAACAAAAAGGGATTTTAGGACTCAATGGGTGAAAGGAACCCATTGATGAATATCCTACATACTATAATTGCTTGAATTCTTGAAGAAGAAGCTTGGAATTGGAACTTGAATTCTTGAACCCTTAAAGAGAAACTTGAATTTTACGTTCTTGGGAAAGGGGGATGGGTTAACTGGTGGAGAATAGGGTAGTTGATGTCCCTCTTAGGGTTTTAATTTGTCAATTGGGATTTTGGTGTGAGGGGGAAAGAACAAAATATCCCTTGGACCTTGAATTAATAATGTAGGAAAATACAACCTCTGTGCCATGGAGGCTAGACTGCGTGGCATGAAAGTTATTGCGGAGACTAACCTCTGTGCACAGAGGCTATTGCGGAGGTCCAGCCTCTGTGACACATCTGAAACGCGGAGTCATTCTAACTCCGAGGTCCAAAACTACCTCGAACCTATTCCAAAAATTTTGAAACTCTCCTGAATGATCCTTTTAACATTCCTAAATATATTTCAACTCATAAATCAATGTTTCAGACTTGGGAAGGCCAAAAATATAATGTTTCCATTCTTGGGGTCTTAAAATGACTAATTCTTTTGTACTTAGTGTGAAATTAATGCCTTGGACACCTGTAAACATGCGTCTAAGAGATGGAAATATGTCTAGAATCTTGCGGGTATTATATATATGAATAGAATTTAATTGACCAATCGATGTAAAAAATGAGAAAAAAGGATTTTAATATTTTTACACATTCTAATGAAGTGAGTTGTTTTTCAATCTCTGTAATCTCCAGGCACTTTTTTTTTTTCAAATTCAAACAGTGTACAAAATATTTTTCTTTTTTGGTCTTTATCTTGATTATAAACGATATTTTCTGTTACTTAATACATAACGATGCTGCTATTGCTAAGAGGAGATTTCTTGATACACTAGATATTTAGATAAGTAAGAAAGTTTTCTTCTCTTGTTTTTAATATCTTATCTATATTCTTACTTATATTATTCTCTTTTAACTTAGTTTGCTCCTTCTTTATCAATAATCAATGGTAAGATCCTCTTGACTTCAATGTTATGGGTTGACCTCCTTGTAATGTTTTCATTGCAAGGTATGTTTCACATTCTAATATTATACACTAGAGTTTATTTTTTAAATTCTACTTGTATGATTTAATTTTTTATCCATTGGCCATTCGAGTTAGGTCATATATAACTGAAAAAGTTTGATGTCATTTTTTGATTCATTCAATAATGATTCTTACTTGTAATGGTAATTTATTCTAATTAATAAATTATTGTTGTGGGCTCATTCACTTATCCAGTGAAATGTTTATGATATCTTATAATATTTGTTGATAGCATCATAATTTAATACCATAATGAAATGCATGAAATAAATGTTAATGATAGGTGAAAAGGGGCACATGATGATTTATTATCAGTTGCAAGCTTTATTTGTTTAAATTATTGTGAGCAAAACAACACTGTTAGTTTATTTCTCTTATGACAGTGGCTTAGTTTTGACTAATACAATTTGTTAATTGCTAATTCGTACCACCCAAGTTACACCTCCAATTGAAGGATGAAGTAGTCGTTGTCAAATATAGTAACCCAATTAGGTTGGAGTCAATCCCATAGGGAATAGGTTGAAAATTTGTCTCGAACTTGTTACAATCACCAGGCAGTGTGTGAAAGTAAAAAGGGGGATTCGCTAAAATAGAAAAAGGAAATTACTATCGGCGGCC
This sequence comes from Capsicum annuum, assembly GCF_002878395.1. NCBI lineage: Eukaryota > Viridiplantae > Streptophyta > Magnoliopsida > Solanales > Solanaceae > Capsicum > Capsicum annuum. Next base: position 51,091,837 of record NC_061114.1, read on the forward strand.
AAATATGGTCTGCACCTGCGATTTTGGACCTGGGAGCAGGTACTACCTGCGGTCCTGACCCTGAGCGCAGGTACAGGGAGACGGTAGCTGTTTCAGAAATCCTGCAAGTTCAGCTCTCAGAATTTTAGACTTCTGGTACTTTCTTTGCATACTTGCAGTCCGTAGGTCCTACATGCGGTCTATAAGTTGACTAAGTAAGTGTCAGGAGTCATCTTTTTAGATCTTCTTCGATTCTCGAACATTCTTTGATCATGAACAAGCCACAAAGTGTCCCAGACATCCTTAATTGCACTAAAAATAGCCAAAAACACCTTTTTTTCTCTTTTCACAAAATTAGCATCCAAAACATGATTTCTTGCAAAACACTCCAAAAACATCTTAAATCTAACAAAATAGCCTTAAGTACATGCATATTCTCCAAGTTTAAGCATCGTAAGTGCTATATTCTATAGCACATCACTAATCAAAATTATCTGGCACTTCTATTTATTTTTTGTTAAACCATTTTAATATTTTATTCAAGGTTTCTTAATTTTTAGAGCTAACAACAATAGACTTTTATGACATAATAATTGTGTGAGTCAACCTTCTCTATATTTTAATTAGAGTTCATTTAAATCTAACAATTGAATATTTTTGTGCTTATAATTATCAAAATTATAACTACTACAAGTGATATTGTTTTTCTAAAGGCTCGTGGGTGAATTATATTATACTTTGACATATTATGTCATTGCTTAAGGGTAAGACAGTGGATTTAAGTTTCATCGCTTCAAAAATAAGCTATCGAGTTAAAGTCACAGTGCACTATGATGATAAGCTATTGGGTTCATGTCTTACAAAATTATGACTTAAGATGCCTTAATAAGGGTAAGACGTTGGGTTTAAGTCCTAATGCAACACAGTGAGTGTATAATGATGACTAAGGTAAAATTTTGATGAAAACTCATTAAATTCATGTAATTAGTTTACTCCATTCTCTTATACATGAATTCAACACATAAAGGAAACTAGGTAGTATCTCACATACACATAGCACAAAATCAATATTACCAACTACTACCTATCCAGTTCATGTAATTGTTAGTAAGTGATTATCATGTCCCTAATACTAATTTCATAACAAGATCCACAATAGTCACATATATATACATATACATAATTCAAAAATAGATAATTGGAGAGGTATTATCATTAATCTCAAAAATCAACAAAAATATGTCAACTATCCTAGACATTTATTTTTCTCCAAGTTAAACACGAAATATCACGAAACAAAACACAATAAGACCAAACATGACGGCTCTACTAGAAACTAGACTACGGGAAAAAGATACACGACAACAAAAAACCCAAGAGGACATCAAGACCTACAAGCAGCCCCACCCCCAACTTAAAATTATACATTATCCCCAATGCATCAAACCTCTACAAAACAAGAGAGTTAGGAACATACCTGTGGCACCATAGATACAGAGATCTGATACCAATAGTGTAACACGAATACAAATAACAAACTACCTTGTGTTGCCTTCCAAGCAGCGCCTGATTTCACGTCGCAACATAACGGAACTTTGTTGGGTACTCAGACTTCCCCAACAAGCCCATGGGTACCTTGATTACTCAGACTTCATCAGGGTAGCCCAAGAGTTGGCCTTCATATTTCTCTTTCTACTTTAAACTTATAAAATGCATCCCTAATTGTTTTTTCTGATTTTCCATTATGCTCATAGGGCGGAGGTATAAAAATAAAGGTCCCAAGAAATAAATGTGGCATGTGGTGCTTCCTAGCCCTTATGTGAAGAATGTAGTCTTTGATTTTGGCTCAGCAAATCCAAGAATATAGATGTTTATTTCCTCCTCCTTGCACTCTACTCCAGGATCAAATGGCTCGATCAAGATCTGACTATCCAAACACAATGTCAAAAAATGCTTTAAATGAGGTTCAATACGTTCCAACTCTGGATTTGTAGTTTTTTTACATCCTCACATAACTCTAGTATGCTCTCCTTAAGAGTGATACTATCCATATGAGCCTTAGAAATTTTGGACTCCTCTAATTTTAGCTCCTCAAGTTGACTTCTCAAAATTCTTTCAGTCTCATACTACCCATAACTAATTTGTTGGGCATTACACGTGGTAGATTTTGCATCTAATTCTACTTATAAGTGGTAAATATCTAAGCCAAACCTTTCAACCTCTTGAATAAGCTTATGATTGTTGTGGACAAGGTGTGTTACTATTTCCAACAGAATATCCTTGGGCTCACATACTATATTTTCCACACTCCTATAATAATGCACCATATCAAAAGAAAAAGGATCAATAAATTATGAGTCATCATCACTCCACACTTCCTATGGTTAGGCTATCATATCAGAAGGAATAGAAAACAAAAAAAATAAAAGAAAATAAAACCCGATAACTCCAACTACTTTAATCAAGAATTTTGAGACCATATTTCCCGGCAACGGCACCAAAATTTGGTAACACTCAAAATACACCACAAATTGAAGGATGAAGTAGTCGCTGTCAAGTATAGCAATCCAACTAGGTTGGGGTCAATCCCACAAGGAATAGGCCAAAAATTTGACTCGATCTTATTATGATCACTAGGCAGTGCGGGAAAGTAAAAAGGGGGGATTTGCTGAAATAGAAAAAGGAAAAGAATTGGTTACTCTTGGTTGTAAACAATCTAAGATGAACACTAGGCTTGTGTTCCCCCTGGCTCCTCAACTCAATAGACATATTGTGCACTGTCGAACTATTACAATACCTTGCATGCAGAATCTGATAAGTTATGTACCATCAATAGTCCTTTGGATGAGCAGAAGGATTTTATCATTTACCTTTTGAGTCTGAGAATGTCGCCTTACTAATCATTATCTTAGATCCCAGTTAACAATTACCTTTTGGGTCTCTAGTTATTAGATGATAGTTAATAATATTACTTAGATAATACCTAATAGCGTGGATTGACCATTAATCATCAAATTACTGTTGTAATCTTTTTTTTCTAGTCATTACTCCTCTTTGGAGTAAGTAGTGATAATCTAGGCGGGGTCTTAACGTTGGCCACCCTAAGAAATCAATAAGAATAAAGAAAACCCAATACATGCAAAAATCTTTATTTAGAACGACTTGGCACTTCCTCAATTTCGTTAATCTACTAGGATTCCCACAACCCTAGCTAAGGAAATTAGCCACTCATAGTTGTGAGATCAATCATGAAATCCACAGACAAAATTACAAAATCAATCGCACAATAATAAAAGAATAAATCCCAAAGTCTTAAATTTAATGACAAACCAAGAACAACAATATGGTTGAGAACTTGGCCCCAAAGGGGCCTCCTTCTCAATCAATCAATATGTGTATGTCAATGTCTGAATAATGAATAGAATTGAATAATCTGAATAAAGCCTAAAAGGGTATTTATAGACTACAAGAAACCCTAAAAGTCAAATCCTAACTAAAATAGAAAAAACTAATTATCCATACATAACAGGACTGAAAAACATTATAGGGGTGTAATTGGGATACATAGAAACCCTAGGAAACTATTTTGGAATAATCTTAGAAAATCACTATCAGCGGCCAAATGCGGTCTGTACCTGCGGTTTTGGAACTGGGTACAGGTACTACCTATGGTCCCTACCCTGAGCACAGGTACAGGGTGACGGTAGCTACTTCAAAAATCCTGCAAGTTCAGCTCGCAGAATTCTAGACTTCTGGTACGTGCTTTGTATACTTGTAGTCCGTAGGTCCTATATGTGGTATGTAAGTTGAATAAGTAAGTGTCGAGAGTCATCTTTTCAGCTCTTCTTCGATTTTCAAACATGCTTTTATCATGAACAAGGTACAAAGTGTCCCAAACATCCTTAATTCCACCAAAAATAGCCAAAAATACCTTTTTCTCTTTTTCATGAAATTAGCATCCAAAACATGATTTCTTCCAAAACACTCCAAAAACACCTTAAATCTAACAAAATAACCTTAAGTACATGCACATTCACCAAGTTTAAGCATCGTAAGTGCTATATTTATATAGCACATCACTAATCAGAATTATCTGACACTTTTATTTATTTTTTGTTAAACTATTTCAATATTTTATTCAAGGTTTCTTGATTTTAAGAACTGACAAAAATAGACTTTTATGACATAATAATTGTGTGAGTCAACCTTCTCTGTATTTTTCATTTGAGTTCATTTAAATCTAACAATTGAATATTTTTGTGCTTATAATTATCAAAATTATAACCACTACAAGTGATATTGTTTTTGTAAAGGCTCGTGGGTGAATTATATTATACTTTGACATATTATGACATTTCTTAAGGGTAAGATAGTAGATTTAAGTTTTATAGCTTCAAAAATAAGCTATCGAGTTAAAGTCACGGTGCACTATAATGATAAGCTATTGGGTTCAAGTCTTACAAAATTATGACTTAAGATGCCTTTATATGGTTGGGTTTAAGTCCTAATGCACCACAGTGAGTGTATAATGATGACTAAGGCAAAATTTTGATGAAAACTCATTAAATTCATCTAATTAGTTTACTCCATTCTCTTATACATGAATGTGGTAGCAATATATAATATGTCTGAAAGAAGACAATGGTTGAATATATGAATGTGGGCATGGAAAGATAAAATAATAATATAGTCATAATTATGGTAATTGTAAAAGGAAGTACACTATGGGTTCTCCAAATTGTTCTTCAAAATGTGAAGGTAAATTTTACCATCAATTTGATCTAAAAGATATTAGGCACACGATTGTTGTGCAATCTAATTTGATAAATTTTATAAATCCTCCATCAAAATAAATTATTGTGATGTGGTGGTATACTTACCCTCTCAAGTGATTTTGAGATGTGACATATAAATATGATAAATGTTAAGGTATAATAGTACAAATAAAATATGAAACACATATGATTATAATCCATTTCTTGAAGAAATTATGACTTGTGTAAACATCCTGAATACTCGGTCATTCTTGAAAGTAAATGCACCAAGATGTGATAAAATTCATGAATAGAGACGTGCTTATATATGATTGGATAAACACCAAAACTCACTTCTACTAAAGGTTTGAGAAAAATAAAAAAATTTAATTTGGTTTAAAAAGGTCATTGATGTTATAGTATGTTTTATCATTATCTACTAAAGGGTAAAAATAAGAAATTATTTTTGCCTATAAAAATTTTGATCATGATGAAAATGGGTATTATGGTATGGTCAAATGAATTTGTCATCAATCGTAAAAATATGGTAACTTTGCCAAATGTTATAAAAATAAATTATTAAAGACAAATTTAAGCAAGTGGTCTTGTTTATAATGATTTTGATCATCATGATAAAAATTTTCTCCTTAAAAGGAGATGATATTGGCCATACAAATGGTATTTTGGACTACGAAGTAGTACACAAGTATTTGATAGCTTCGAAAAAAGCTAATGTATTACTACACGAAGGAATAAAATTGTTCATGATATTGAGATTGTAGTTAGTTTTCAAAAAAAAAAACTTTTAACTTTCAATAAAATTGACAAGGAAAAAGGTATTGTTATTTTGAACGTAAAGAATCTAGTACCCCCTGAACTATGACAAAATTTGCTACGATACAATCCAACTTCACAATGATCCTATTACTCTCCTGAACTAAATTTTAGCATATTTATGTCACATTTTTGGTTGATATGACACTTTTGACATGGCACTATTTTTATGTAATAAAGGTGTCACATCAGTACAAAAAGGTGAGACAATAAATTATGAAAAGATTTTTATATCTTCATATTACTACAATCGAAATGGATTATAAGTATTTATATAAAAGGTTACCCGTTTTCTCTTATTTTTTGATATAAATATGGACATGGTGATGGAATCACATGTGATAGTAAATTAAAAGTTTACAAATATGAGTTAATGTGATTGATGTTCTAATGTTATGCAAAAATAATTAAGAATTCATGCAATTATACATTGAAGAAATAAAAAATTCTTCAAGAATTCTTCTATGTTGCTTGTTCTCATGATAAAATATTATATCGGCTAAGATTGAGATTGTATCCCTAAATTTTGAAATGTATAAAAGGTAAATATGAGTCTTCGCATCTGTCATGTGGACCGTTTACTATGAAATAAGATGCATCTATGGTTGGTCACATGCGCTTTGTTATTAACTTGTAATTTGATTTGCAAGGTTGTTTTCTCAAACTGTTAAATTAAGAACATAGTTTCAAACTACAAAAATTGATAATGTTAATTGATTTAGCATAAATTGTGTGCCTTAAATTATAGCTGAACCATTAACTATTAGAGTAAATCTCTCAAAAAAAAATTAATATGAGATGAGGTTATTTAAATGTAGCAACATTTGTATGCATCAAGCCAATTAGATTTTTCTATATTGTTGGTTTAGGGTCAGAAAGCAAATAAATTCATCTAAAAATTTAAATGTGCAATATCCACCACACACCAAGATGGATCCTCAAAATAAGGTTGGTCTGAATATTATATTTTTTAATGTTAGGGGGTAGATATGATTAATAGCTTAAGTGTATGCAATGAATTATCTAGATCCTTATATTGAAAAAGTGAATTTGACGTTTAAGAGATAATTCATGATTTACAAAATATTACAAGTTCTTTGCCAGACTGACCCTATATTATAATTTAGCTATAAATGCTCTAATGAAAATTCCTCAAAAGGCAGAGTCTATGACACACCTGAAAAGTGATAGACCAATTAATTTCAAATGTAAAACTCCTTAAAAGGGGAGAGGAGCAAATGATCTATATGTCTTGATAATGAGGCAAATACTTTAAAAGTGCACCATGACATAACACTTTATAAAATCTTGACAAAGGTTTAGGTACCTGAAAATGATAAAATGAAGAGATCTCGATAGGATATGTCTGATTGAAACCGATATCAAATAACCGGCAATGATATTTTTGATATAAGGCAGCATTCACCATTATAAATAATAACAAGAATCTTGAATTTGGATCTGTCAAATAGTGAATAGATAAAATATGCAATTCAAGTATATTATATTTCACTTGAAAAGTGACGTTTCGAAAGTAGTCCACAGACTAAGGTATAGTGTCAGTGGGGGTACAAATAGATAACAAGTGATGTTTTAAAATTAGTCCATAGACTAAGGTATAATGCCAGTGGGGGTACAAATAGATAACTATGTGAAAAGTAAAATTGTAAGATATAAAGTGAGACGTGTCTTGAGGCATAAAGGTTATTCATAAAAGTCTTGGCATTATTGTTTAGAAATGTGCTCTCTTATAGTGGTTGAAATAAGATTTCTTTAATATGGAAATGTATGAAAAACTTGAGTGCATATAATTAATAATTGTTGTGTCTAGCTATACAGTAAATGGTATAGGAAAATTCTTGAAGGATTTAAAAGAGATCACTTATCATAAAGAAGGATCAATTTCGATCTCATAAAATGGCTAGAAAATATCATGTATTGGTGCTATTGGGGAATTTATGTATCCTGCTATTTCTATACATAAGATAATATATTTTAATGTGCAAGAAAGACATAATTTCACTTTTACATTAATTTGAATGAAATCAAATATTTATATGAATTTATTATTTCTAACTAATATTGTCAAGGAATTGTTGATCATGAGAGTGTAGAAAAATTATTTGATTTATATGAAGTTTGATCTCAAAAATTAATTTGTTTGCACATGAGAATATTGTCATATCATGTTATTCTACAAGGCAGTCAATGACTGACACTTATTCAGGTTCAGTCAAAACAAGTGACTCTACACATAAGATGTTGATTTTTTTTAGATTGAGATTGTAATATTGTACGAAGATGATTCTTCTTGCATAGATCAAATAAAAGAAGAATATATCGAAGAAGATAAAATAAAGTACATTTCAGCAAAGGACTATTTTGCTCAATTTTGGTGAAATATTTGGCAACGGTATTGTCGAACCCAACACTTTGAAAAGCTGAATTGGAACATATCATCTGCAAGATTAAGTGATATCTTTATCATGGGGAGTAAATATGCATTGCACTCCTTTTCCTTTTAAGTTTTATCCCATTGAATTTTCTTGATAAGGTTTTGAACGATGTAGCAAGCATTGATACTAAAGATGTGTACTTTTTTTTATTTACTGAGATTTTTTTCACAAAATTTTTCTAGTAAGATTTTAATGAGGTACGTCATCTATGGACATCTAAGTGGGAGTTTTATCAAATGTATTATTTATGTGGATGTCCACTTAAAATAATCCCTCCATCTCCCCCACCACTATTCAACATTATGCTCCACCTCCTCCATGATCTCAAATTCTAAATGTTATGTCTTCCACTTCCTTCATAATCTTACTCATATTTATGACAACTTTTTATAAGCCTCTGTATAACACTATAAATAGAGACATAAGATTCATATTGTATACACTTGATTGACTTGATACACTTGATATTTGAATGAATAAGAAAGTTCTCTTCTCTTGTCTTTAATATTTTATCTACTTTCTTACTTCTATTATTCTCTTTTAGCTTAGTTTTAAAACATACAAGATATTTTAATAAAACTATTGATAAAAAAATTACCAGCTATTACAATTCGTCTAGTTACGATTAATTATGAAGATCGATAGATATAATAAAATAAATAGTAACAGTAGCAACTAGCAATTCATTAATATAATTTTTTCATATTCTATGAACAATCTCTTTAACAAGAATGTAATTTTTGGTTTTCCATCCGGTGTTCGGTGCCCGTATTCGAGCCCGACTAATCTGGATCGCGCATTGCAGGGCCCATTAAGGTGGCAGCGCTCCCAACAGAATTTTTTTCATACCCAGGATCGAACCCTCGACATCTGGTTAAGGGTGAAGCAACCCCATCCACTGCACCACAACTCATGTTAGTAACAAGAATGCATTTGATGAAGCATTAAGTAGGTAAAATTATTACTAGAGTCAAATTTATGAGATGTTTTTACGAAATCTACAAATTTAGGGTAAACTTTTAAAATTTAGAAGAACCTAAAGTAGTACTCTTTTTCTTCTAGTTTGTAAAATTTTTGAAATTTTGTCAAAACATAGACAAATTTCTAGCTCAGTGGTCGAAATTACTTTTCTTTAAAAGTGTTTATTTTCTTTAAAAAGTACTTACTTTTAAAATGTAAGGTGTTTGGCTAAGTTTTTGAAAGAAAATAAGTGATTCTGACGTAGACAAAGTTGTTTTCCGTTGCTAAAAAATAACTTCTTCCTAAGGCACATTTTAAAAAATACATTTAAATGTACTTTCAAAAAATTTGGCCAAACATTAATTGTTGTTCAAAAATATTTTAAAATTTTTTGGCCAAAAATAAACTGTTTCTTACCAAAAATGTCTTTTTAAAAAGCACTTTTAAAATAAACCATTTTCAAAATAAGTTGATTTTATAAGTCCACCCAAACAAATTGATTTTATAAGCCCACCCAAACAAATTTTGTCATTTTTGTTTCTAAAATGTACATAAATATACAAGTTAACTTTTAGTTATAACATAATATCTCATTTTTCAAAACTAATTACTAAATTCCAAATTAATTACACAATATCTCATCCTTTATTTCTCTCTCTTGAGTTCTTATACATACTAAACTCACGGTTTTCATTATATTAGTTCTCCTTATTCTTCACCTAAAATCAAGCAAACATGATATTGGAGTTTTAAAATTTTCAAATTTCAAGCATTAACTGAACAGAATAATTAACTTCATCATTTTCTTCAATTAATTTTGAGGTGTGTTTATTTATTTTTCAACTTTACCAAATAAAAAAGTTTTTCAATTTTTTCATTGTTACATGTGTGTAGTTCTCAAATTCTTAGCTTTTTAATGTCATACCAGTATGAGAGTTGCTTTGTTTCTTAATTTTTCATCTATTCCTAATCAAATCTTTGGATTATTACTCTATATTACAAGTTCTTAATCTGTAAAATCTAAGCATTGTAATGGAGTCTGGTTTGAGCTTTAGTTTAGGACTTAGTCAGCAAGATGGTAAAGAACAAACAATTTCTGTTGTTGATTTTGTTCCTGGGACATTTTATTATGAGGATCCCTATTTTGTAGAATAGATCGAAGCATCGAAGCGACCTAGTCAAAATGAAAAAATTGAGGAAAGTTTTCCATACAAGTTCAGACAAGACAGTTGCAAAATCTCCAAGTAAGAAAAAAATTGATGAATCGAGATGACCATGTCTTCTAAAGGTATAATGATTTAATTTTTTTTCATTCACTTAATGATTTTTCATACGTTAGTATACATAGTGTTACCTCATACATTATAATGGTAACATTATACTATATAATGGTAATATAACTTACCTTAATAGTGTTAAAATCATACATTAGATTGGTTACATTATACATTAGATTTGTTACATTATACTTTAGAATTGTAACCTCATACGATAAATGGTAAAACAACTTAACTTGATTGTGTTAACCTCATACATTAGTGGTAACATTATATATTAAAAATAGATGCATAACTTACCTTTATTGTGTTATCTTCATATATTCACTGTATAATAGTATACATAGACATATGTTCATACATTAGAATGATAGCATTATACATTAGATAGTTTACATTATACATTTGTTTACATCATATATTAGAATGAAAAAATGACTTAAGTTGATTGTCTTAACCTCATAAATTAGAATGGTAACATTATATATTAAAATATGGTAGCATAACTTACCTTAACTGGATAACTTACCTTGACTAGATAACATTATATATCCTGTTTAACCTCATACATTTGCTGGAAAAGATTATACATAAGTTAATATTATCATGATAATATTATACATAGGTATATTATGTGTAAGGTTAAACACAAATATAAGTACCTGATGTATTAGATTTTTTTCTTGTTTGGCAGTCTGCGGGTATGTTTTTTCAGTTTTATACATTGTTGGATGTGTATGTTACTGTCAAATTTCCCTTTTTGTGTTTGTATTTTTTTTTGTAACCTAATTTTTTTATGATAGTTGTGATAATTTTTCAAATATATATTATTGTCTCAGGGGATGAAATATCGTATTGACAAAGTTTTGGCTCACTCGTTGCATATTGGTAGTTCATGTAACCAAAAATTTAGAGAAGATATAAAAAATTATTTTGGAGAAGAAATTTTTGGGCTATTTAGAAATACAATCTTTGGTGTATTCCTCAACAAGACTCAGTGCAACTGGATAGGCCAAATATTCAAATGGGACAAACATGATGAGATTCATGTTTTTGTACAGGATAACATCCTAAAATTTACTATGCTTGAGTTTGCTATAATTACCGATCTTAAATATATCGATAATATTGATGAATATATGTATACTTCATTTTCCACATCAACTTTGATGTAGAAGTATTTTTCTCAATTCTAAAGTTGGAATATCTAAGCACATGTTGATTCAACGTGTGAAGATGAAAAACTTTGATTAACTCTCAGGATGTGATGATCATTGTCATACTATACATTGTTCATACATTCTTGTTTTCTCAACATCGTGATTCGTCGGCTAGTTTAGCCCACTTCTAGATGGTTGAGGAGGGGCGTTACAGACATTTTTTATGGGAAAAGATTTCCTTTGAGGAGTTGATAAAGTCATGACGATATGATTTCTTCACCGAAAAATAGTTATACTCTTTGGGTAGAATGCCACACGTACTTAATATTTGGATATTTGAGTGTTGCTCTGAACTATATAAAAAAATTGTGGTCCATCAGAAAAAAATTATTCCAAGAATATTCAACTGGTCTGCAGTGAGTGGGGCCTAAATATGAGACTTTTGTGGCTGGAATATTCAGTAAGGTTAACATGTAATGATTTCTTTATTTCTATTTCAATTTGTTTTTTGGGGGTTTTAATACTCTTATATGGCTTACAATTTAACAATTTATTTAAAAGAACTTACAACCCACATGTGAAGAAGTTTAGAGATTTGATTTGTCTTTTATGAAAGATTATGAGATCTGTCATCGAGTTCCAACATCTGCTGCTATCATATCTATTGATTGCAAGTTGAAAAGAGTAGCTGATGAAAATCAACCACGTACTATTTCTGCAGCTAAAGATTTTAATGATTTCAGCATAATATCACTGCAAGAAATTCGGATTAAGGCAGAATTATCTTCAGATTTATTAGCTGACTAAGTTTCTAAAAGAAGAAAGACAAATAGTTCTAAGGTAAAAGATGATCTACACAAGATAGTTTATTAGGTGATGTATCGGGATCTTTTTCAAAAACACCAGTTGCTTCAACAGATAAGGAACTATTTCAATATGAACATGATCAACAAGGATAAACAGTTGTGTCTTCAGAGTGTGTTCTAGACAACACTTTTTCTTCATCTTCCACAATGCCTCAGGCTACTTCTATGTTGAAATCAAACATGGATGAGATAAAGTCATACATCAAGTCATATGTAGGTAAAATTTCTTATTGCATTATTTGTCTTAATTAGATATTATTGTTACTCATTTTTGCTTTTGTGTACATACTAAGGTTGATAAAAAGATTGAAGACCTGGTAATAGTAATATCAAATATAACTATCGAGGTTGTGAAAACTTTGAAGCAGAAAAAAATAAAAAACAACTGGTACAAAATTTTATCACATTTAGATTTTTAACAGTTAGGAAAATATAAGTATATCGTTTTACCATATTTACATATTTTTTATTCATTCATAAACAGTATGATGATAGGGACAAGGGTCCACTAGACATATCCCAACCGTTGAACCTATTGAAATTCAACCAATTGACACGAATTTTCAAAAATGCTTCAACAAAAATCCTAAATATTCAACAACAAGTGAAGTTCAAAGAGAACACAAGGTATTATCATGTGACTATTGGTCTTGATTGTCCTTTACAATCACACAAAAATTAAATAGATTGTATGGTATGTACTTCACAGTAGTTATAAACATCTTGTAATACATTTAATACATTAACATTTTATGTATGAAGAATTATATAATACTTCACAATAAGAATAATACTTCATAACAGTCATAAGAATCTTTGTTAAGTTTGTGTGTATTTTTTCATTACATAAGGTGAAAAAAAAATTAACTTATGCTATAATACTTCTCAATAACAAAACAATATATGAATGCTTTGATTTATCTTTCAATACATAGAGTAATTCAGATAATACATTACATCTTATGTATAATACAAACATTAATAAATGCATTTTTTATATTGATGTTGCTAAGCAATTTCTTTATCTTTACATAATCTAATAAGAACCAACTATTTAGGATGATTTCAGTGGTGCAATAACAGATTTAGTTCAAGCTATTATAGATGCACTTATATTTGGAATAGCAACCCCAGTAGTTTCAAAGTCACTGAATGTTGGTACTCCAAGTACAATGGACGAGAGCCAATGAATGCTTTTCGACAGTTAATTTTCATCCGATTTTCCAGATGCACAAGTTTGTGATCGTGATGTCATGAAAGAACCAGCTAAAAGGTTACAAAAAAATTCCACAAAATTCAAGTCACCGTACTTAACAAAATTTGAATCAAGTTTAAAGGGCAGTGGCAGTTCTGATGATGAAGAGAAGCAGAAGTATGCCTTCGATGAATTTATCATTTTTGAAGAATTGCCTAGTGAATTAATGTCGATATACACTGAATGAATTATGGAAGGTTTATTAAAATATCATGCTGGTAAGTAAGAAATTTCAAATTTTTTTAACATCTAGTACGTTAACATAATCTTATGTAATACTTATACAATGTTAATGATACAGGAAACAGAGCGACAATCACTATCTGAAAAATAATTTTGATCTTGATTATTTAGAGTTGAATTTCACTATTGTTCATCCACTATCAAAGAATTGGTTCTACATGATGTCGCAAACTAACACATGCTGGGACGAGGTACATTAATCTAACTTTATGCAATCAAGTTTGTATTAACAATGAACATTAAACTAATTACCTTATACATACTGTTGTTTACGTATAATACCCATATTTGTTGTGTAAATTCCATACATGATGTTAAAATCCCATACATAATGTGTAATGTATTTTACCATCTTATACATTAGTGTTAGTTTTACTTACTGCTAAAATCTCATATACCATATTGTGTAATGTATAATACTATCTTATACATTATTTTTAATTAATGTTAAAATCTAAAACATAATGTATTATGTACAATGGCTGCTGAAAGTTTATCTGCTCTTCATCATGGTATAATTAATCCTTGGTTCTTCTATTCTATGTTGCTCAAACTCTTCAAAAATACTAATGGATGTGTGTTGACTATTTCAAAATAGTGCATTTTAGAAAATCCATCACGAGTGCGACCATATTTTTGGAGAGTGGAAGCAACATAATAGTTCTTTTATTTTCTAATTAAAGAAACCCAATTTTGATCTTTTTATTGCTTCATTTTGTTATATAATATTTTTTTGTATTCCGTATCTGCTATTTTCATATTATTTTTCTGTATTCTATGTCTGTTGTTTCTAAAATTTCCTAAAAAGATGAAAATCCAGTATCTCAAATTTGTAGTTTTAAACAATTAGAGTCCATTCTTTCCCTCAAGGTCTTGAACATTAATGGCAATTAGAGTGTAACGCCCCAGTCTGGTACTTCGGACACTACACGGTCCTCATAATCTCAAAGGATCATAAGTTAACCCTTAACTGATACCAATAACTGAGCACTGCATAATATACTGTAAAGATGTGGAAAATGTGTCGGAAAACTTGCCATAAGGTTCAAAAATATCTAAAATACTGATAAAACATAACATCTGAGTTAATAACTGTAAAACCATAAATTGTCTAAAATATCTAGTCTGAAAGCCTCTAAACCATCTGAACTATGGAGTTGATGGGGCAATCCCCCAACTAATTTCGTCTACTAAAGTACTGAATCTAATGCAATAATAAAATAAAGATTGTCCTCGAATGATGAGGACTCACTGCTACGTCTACTGCTACTGACTGAATTTAAACTGCTAAGGGTGCTCTAGATCTCGTGCTTCTGAACCTATGGTATAAGACACCATAGTGCAAGAGAAAAGTATATGTCAGTACATGAGAATGAACTGGTACGCTATATGAGGTAAGGCTAAATGCAAGGGCTCATATGTAAGAACAATACTGAATAAATAATCTAAGTATACTGAATGAGGATACGTACATAAATGCATAAACTATAGCTGAAATCATAGTGACACTTAATACGGAGTTTTGAATACTAATTTACTGACATTTGAGTTTACTAATACTAGGATACTGAATAACTGAATCTACTGAAGTTGATATCTAAGCTTACTAATACTGATTGGCTGTATTTAATATCAACCCTATCTAGCGGGTGATCTCTAAATCTGTTGGTAATGATATTAATCAACTGCATTTGAGATCAGTCCTATCAGTCCTATCTAGCAGGTGATCTCTGAATATACTGCTAATGAAAATAATTGGCTAAATCAGAGATCAGTCATATCTAGCAGGTGATCTCTAAATCTGTGAAACTATCTAAGTTCATTATAAGTTTAAGTGACTGTATCTAATAGTCTTGTAACACCCCGATTTTTTGAACCGAAATGCTACACGGTGCTTATGATCCTGAAGGACCACAAGCTAACCCATGACTGATATTTGTACCGTATACTACATAATATAACATAAAAATACGGAAATATGTATTGAATGGCCTAAGGTTCGAATCTGAATAAACATCTGATAAGACAATGTCTAAAAATGGTATAACAATACCAAAAAAAATCTGAAATAACTATCTAATATTCTATAGTCTAGAAAGCCTCTAAACTGTCTGAATAAGGAGTTGATGGGACATGTCCCCAACTAACTCCATCTAGAAATAAAACTAAAATAGTAAATGAAGCAATAATCTTATCGTCCTCAAATTAGAAGGACTCACTGCAAACTCTGAACACCGGAATGCTATTGCTGATCTGGAGCTCGTACCTCTGAACCTATGGTGTAACCTAAGAGAAATCACCATAGCGCAAATGCGTCAGTACGTCTAAATGTACTGATTATACGAGTGAGGTAGGCTAAATGCAAAGGGTTATATGCATGAACAATACTGACTATGAATGTGAGAATACATACATGCATACGTAACTATAACTGAACTTGTAGAGATACTGACTACTGAGTCTGAATACTAAAAATATGAGTGTACTGATACTAGATACTGACTAGATGAACGACTATTTCTGACAGTTCGAATTATGAAGAACTGGTCTAATTGACTGTGTCTGACAGTCCTGAAGCTAAATACTAATATCATGAATTCTAATAACTGATATGAATGATTACATGAGTTTTGAGAACTGATATAACTGATAGTATAAGTGACCGTATCTGATAGTCCATAAATCTGAAGGAACTATCTGAGTTTCGTTCTATTTCTGAGTTGACTGTATCTGGCAGTCCTAAAATCTGAAGAACTATCTGAGTTCTTTTACTGAGACTAGGACTGAAACTGAAACTATGGGAAGTAGTTGTATAACCAACATGTCCCAATAACATATATAGCTAAGTTGGCAGGTACTAAAATAAGAATGGTAGGAACCCTAAACTGACAGGTTAAGCCACCTCATCAACCCTAATCTGACAGGTTAAGATGTCTCAAACTACGTTGGCTACGTAGTTCTGGAACACAAGGATGACTGTTAAGAATCACACCCTGAACAAGCAGGTGAGTTTCCATTCTTGAGTTCACTCGGTGCTAACTTCTACTCCCATCTGAAGGACACTGAATTGAATAACTAAGCTGAACTGAATAAATGAACTAAACTTATTAGCTGGATTGATACTGATTAACTAGACTAATACTAGTGGTATTGTTTAGCAGAGCTAAACTAAGTTTACTGGATTCCGATGACTAATGGAATGTACTGAGTTCTGAGGACTGGTTGAGAGTACTAAAGTTACTAAGATTAACTATTAATACAGAGGTTGCTGAGGTTACTGAGCACTGAGATTACTGAGATAACCAGACTACTGAGATTACTGAGTTTTCCTGAGTCACGTGACTGACTGAATTCTATAGATCATGGCTTGACTGAGAGTATCGTGATAACATGAGATGGCTCTAGGCACACAGCTACATTTTTCAAGTACAAGTACCCCTAGGACTCGATGGAAGAAAACTGACACAACTTGACTTTCTTGAGTACATGACCATCAATAACAATCCATAATACATGAGTGAGGGATTTCATGAAGTACATGGTAATCATAATATCTAACATGAATAGGAATGCTTATAATCAAGTCATGAATCTCACATTCTAATATCATGGGCATTCCAACAACATATACTATTCATAACAATGGCATGGAAACTATTTAAACTTAAAAGAATGGAAAACATGTAACATTTAGTTCATATTGTAATAATTTGGGGATAACTTATATGATACTTCAAAATCATGATCTTGTTATAGCATGGAAGGCATATAGACATACTATGAATCCATTCCCCAATCATCATGTACATTCCATTAACACATATATATCACAACAATGACAAGTAAGCTCTTTGAACATAATAGACTAGCATGAATTTATCATATAGTTCACCCCTAAGTTATAATACATGATTTCTATCATTATAGGCATTTTATCAAACACCTTACATGCACAATCTTGAGCATATGTGTACTTAAGAAATTTAGAAATCTTGAACCGTCCAAATTCATGGGTTTCCAACTAATATGCTCATACACTTCATGGAAACACATTTAGATACCATCTTGAAACACAATTAATAACCATCAACATGAACATAATCACACAACAACATAAAGATCATAATTTATTATTTAAAACATAGTTCTTGAGCTCCACGAATGAAAGGAATCCGTGGATGAACACTATGCATACCTTATTTCTTAATAACATGAAGATTGATGGAGAGAATTGCTTGAACTTGAATCTTCTATGAAAACCCTAGCTTGTGTTCTTGAGAGGATTTTGAGAGAAAGAATATGTTTTGGTGAAATAAGGGCTTAATTCTGTGTTTAGGAATAATATAAGGGTGGGAAAAGGACCATTTTGCCCCAAAAATGGACTGTTTAAGTCACCTGGACTACAACATGTGTGGCGCACACTATATCGCACACATTAGGTTGTGTGTCGTACACCTTATGGCATACTTTAGGTTGTGCATCGCACACCTTACGTTAGGTGACGTACTCCACTTTGCAAAGTTATAACTTCTTGGTTGGGTGTCGGATTTGGACAAAATTAGTACCGTTGGAAAGATAATTCAAAGAGCTTTCATTTGATATATAGCAGGCCCTCTAATTTAATATATACAAAAATTTATGATCTATTTAAGTTGGCCCAAGTTTTGACGCTCACTAAAACTTGAACGATAGGAAAGCTTTCAACTTGTACTTGAGTTAGGAAACCTCTATGATCTAAATTCAGGCTCAAATAGATTATGACACTACATAATTGATTATCATACTTAATTTACATAGGATTTGAGGGTTTTGAACGTCTACACATAGGAATGACGGATTTTCATTCTAGTCTAAAATATGAGGTATTACAATATCTCCCCCTTGGAAACATTCATCCTCGAATGAGACTAGCTGAGATGAGAGAAAAGAAAACTGACGTGAATATAGAGCATGATCAACTGATCATGAATGACATGATTGATAAGCTGAACATATTATACTAAACATGCATATATGGTGCATGCGTAACTGATTCATAAATAATGAGGGAGAGTACTGATAAGTTAATCATGCATATCTGATACGCGAATATATGACTGAACTGGCTCATAATTATGCAAATGAATATGCAATGGTAAAGATACCAAGTTTGAACTGGGAACTGAGCATGGAGCTGAATGCCAAGTTTGTACTGAAATTTGAACATGAGAATGAGTAAGCTCAAAGAAGACTACTACCATGAACTGAAAATACCGATGAGTCTGAGATTGATTACTCAATATGCATGAGCGGAAACATAAGAACATAACTGAGTCTAGAACATGATACATGAACTGAACTGAGTCTGTAATTCATGACATGGACAGAGTATCGTATCGTGTCTACACTAAGCCATTGAGTACATGGCTTACTGCTAAGTTTTGAAGCTAGAGGGTTGGCTCATAAGTAACACTTCCTCCAAGATAGACTCATCAAAGAAAACGATATGTTTAAATCAAGAAAGTTTGGGGGCTATAGTGTATCTCCCCCTTGGGACACTATAACACTTGAAGAATGTTGGACTGACCTTTCTGAGATATTGAGAAAGTTGAGGCGATGCACAAGGCACCTAGGTATGAAATAGTGACTGATTATCTGAGATCTGTAACTGAAGCATGATGCATGAATGCATAGACGT
The DNA here is from genome assembly GCF_002878395.1 of Capsicum annuum. Classification (NCBI taxonomy): domain Eukaryota; kingdom Viridiplantae; phylum Streptophyta; class Magnoliopsida; order Solanales; family Solanaceae; genus Capsicum; species Capsicum annuum. The sequence continues at coordinate 51,111,298 of NC_061114.1, forward strand.
ACTGACTTATCTGATTAAATGAGTAACTGGTAACTGAATGTTGGGTATACAAGACTGAATTATACTTAATCTGAGTAACTGGGATGAGGCCATAAAGTATTATACATATAAGAAGGGACTGACTGAGTAATATGAGGTAACTGATCATGGATTTTATGAAATATATATTATCTGAAAATACAGGACCAAGCGTATTACATAATTTGGAAATATTCCATAGACTGAGGTATTGGAATACTTATAACTGAGTAGCTGATAACTGTATGTTATGGTCAAGCAAGTCTAAAACTGAATTAAATTTCTGAGTTGAATACAGATCTAAAGCTGACACTATAACTTAAGACTGTAACTGGGATCCATACTGGAACTAAATACTGGGTCCCAATAACTGAATACTAAAACTAAGGTTTTGACTGATACTGAAGTGCTTAATTCTAAGACTGAGCACTAATTACTGAGTGTTGAGTAAAGAAACTGTAACTGAGATAGCAACTGTGTTATGATAGTCGCATAATAAAGGCTGACATAAGTAAAGGATCTGAATATACATTCACACTCTGAATTTTTTTTCCAATTTCTAAGTACTACCTCTGCTAGCCCTTTGCTTGCATACTAACAAGATATTCAAGCCTATCTTCGTATCTACACCCTCGTATAAAATATGCATACAATAATTTTCTCTTTACATGAAACATTAACTCTCTCCCATCTAAGTAATTTCTGAACAGTACACTATTCTCATAAAGAGAGCTCATGAAGGGTTAAATCAGGAAAACCTGAAACAGGAATGGATACTGAATGAACTTGACACATGACTGAAACCTGAGGGATAGAATATCAACAACATGGATTTACCAAAAAGGTCTGAACTGAGTATACACATGATATAGTCTGAATTTATCTGATCAATGGGGGCGTAGCATGAGTCATGGAAACTAAGTAAACTGGGAAGCATGATACGTGTACATGAGTCATGAGCTGCATGACTTAAGTCTGGAATTTCTGAGTACATGGAACATGATTTGTAACACTGAGTGATCTATAACTGAACTTCCTATACTGGGAATCAAAATCTTACATAATTCTATGGAATACGTGTGAACATAAGCTATATCCATAGAATCTGAGATATGAAGCATGCATAGGCACTATGCTGACTAAAGTATGAAGCTTTACGCTGAGATAAGGATGGGTCGGGAATCGCCTTTCCTAACTACTTTTCTATGCATACTGGCACTACTACTGGAATCTGAGAGCCTGACTTGGTTACTTGATCCGTCATCTCTCCCTTAGCTTTAAGCCATCATCATAAGTTTGTGAACACCAAACTAATCTCTGAACTGCACTGAAATTATCATCACATACTTACACTCTGATTAACACATGCTTGCCTTACTAAACACATTATCTGCCTCTATTTTCTCACATACTACTAATATCATATTCACACCTTCATGCTTAATTTCAAGTCAATAAACTTAAATTTCTAACTCACACTGTTTAAGCATACTGATTTATTATAGCAAAACTATCCTCATGAATACATAATCTATTTAATCTGGATATCGTATCCCAACTTGTCTACTGCTAAACTCCTGGGTTCATGCTTTTAACTCTGGGTCACATGCTATCATAGGATTTTGAGAAGGGATCTGATGGCATATCTAAATCTGGGTTCGAGAACGAGTTCTCATTATCATGAATGAGATTCATACAAGTTTGGAACATAACTTAACTAATGGGATACTGTCTAAGAAAGCCCTATCTTTAGGACTTGAGCTTCACTGTTTTTGTTACCTTGAAAGTAAGGTGGAATTAACATGAGTGAAGCATGATGAGAATCTACATGAGTTTCTTAGAGAGCCTTGCAATAGCATGATCTGAGATATAAAAGAAGGGAAACTATTCCTAAAACATCGCTTAGCCTCCTGCACATAAGTGTGGTGCACAACACACGCATGTACAAGACTCTACCAAATGTGGCTTTTAGACTTGCTAGGACTCTATTGAAACTAGCTCTGATACCAAGTTTGTAACACCCTAATTTTCTAAACTGAAATGCTACATAGTGCTTTTGACCCCGAAGGACCACAAACTAACCCATGACTGATATCTATACCTGTATACTGCATAATATAACATAAAAATGCGGAAACATATACTGAATGGCTATAAGGTTTGAATCTGAATAAACATCTGAAAAGACAATATCGGTAAATGGTATAACAATACCAAAACAAATTTGAAATAACTATCTGACATGCTATAGTCTGAAAAGACTCTAAACTGTCTGAATAAGGAGTTGATAGGACATGTCCCTAACTAACTTCATCTAGCAACTGAACTAAAATAGTAAATAAAGCAATAATCATATCATCCTCAAATAAGAAGGACTCGCTGTAAACTCTGAACACTGGAATGCTATTGCTGATCTGGAGGTCCTGCCTCAGAACCTATGGTGTAACATAATAGAAAGCACCATAGCGCAAATGGGTCAGTACGTCTGAATGTACTGAGTATACGAGTGAGGTAGGCTAAATGCAAAGGGTTATATGTATGAATAAAATTGACTGATATGAATGTGAGAATACATGCATGCATACGTAACTATAACTGAACTCGTGGAGATACTGACTACTGAGTCTGAATACTAACAACATGAGTGTACTAATACTGAGATACTGACTAGATGAATGACTATTTCTGACAGTTCAAATTATGAAGAACTGGTCTGATTGACTGTGTCTGATAGTCCTGAAGCTAAATAATGATATCATGAATTTTGATAATTGATGTGACTGGTAACATGAGTTTAGAGAACTGATATAACTGATAGCATAAGTGATTGTATCTGACAGTCCATAAATTTGAAGGAACTATCTAAGTTTTGTTCTAGTTCTGAGTTGGCTATATTTGACAGTCCTGAAATTTGAAGAACTATCTAAGTTCTTTTACTGAGACTGGGACTGAAACTAAGACTATGGGAAGTAGTTGTCTCACCGACATGCCCCAATAACTCATATAGCTAAGTTGGGTCCAGTCTCTGCCCCAACGGGAGGGGTGTCAATACTGCACCACTGATAAGGACAGTTGTGAGTGACCCTTATCTGGCAGGTACTAAAATAAGAACGATGCGAACCCTAAACTAACAGGTTAAGCCACCTCATCAACCCTAATTTGATAAGTTAAGATGTCTCAACCCACGCTGGCTACGTAGTTCTAAAATACAAGGATGACTGCTAAGAATCACACCCTGAACTGGCAGGTGAGTTCCTATCCTTGAGTTCACTCGGTGCTAACTTCTACTCTCATCTGAAGGACACTGAACTAAATAACTAAGCTGAACTAAATAAATGAACTAAACTTATTTGCTGAAGTGATACTAATTAACTGGACCGATACTAGTGGTATTGTTTAGCAGAGCTAAACTAAGTTTACTGGATTTCGATGACTGACGGAATGCACTGAGTTCTGAGGACTGGTTGAGAGTACTGAAGTTACTAAGATTAACTATGAATACTGAGGTTGCTGAGGTTACTTAGCACTGAGATTACTGGACTACTGAAATTACTGAGATTACTGAGTTTTCCTGAGTCACATGACTGACTGAATTCTACAGATCATGGCTTGACTGAGATTATCGTGATAACATGACATGGCTCTAGGCATACAGCTACATTTGTTGGGTTCAAGTACCCCCAGGACTCGATGGAAGAAAACTGATGCAACTTGATATTCTTGAGTACATGACCATCAATAACAATCTATAATACATGAGTGAGGGATTTCATGAAGTACATAGTCATCATAATATCTAACATGAATAGGAATGCTTATAATCAAGTCATAAATCTCACATTCTAATATCATGGGCATTCCAACAACATATACTATTTATAACAATGGCATAGAAACCATTTAAACATAAAGAAATGGCAAACATGTAACATTTAGTTCATATTGTAATAATTTGGGGATAACTCATATGATACTTCAAAATCATGAACTTGTTCATAGCATGGAAGGCATAGAGACATACTATGAATCCATTCCCCAATCATCATGTACATTCCATTAACACATATATTGCATAACAATGACAAGTGAGCTCTTTGAACATAATAGACTAGCATGAATTTATCATATAGTTCACCCCTAAGTTATAATACATGATTTCTATCATTATAGGCATTTTATCAAACACCTTACATGCACTATCTTGAGCATCGGTGTACTTAACAAATTTAGAAATCTTGAACCATCCAAATTCATGGGTTTCCAACTAATATGCTCATACACTTCATGGAAACACATTTAGATACCATCTTGAAACATAATTAACAACCATCAACATGAACATAATCACACAACAACATAAAGATCATAATTTATTATTTAAAACATAGTTCTTGAGCTCCACGGATGAAAGGGATCCGTGGATGAACACTATGCATACCATATTTCTTAATTACATGAAGATTCATAGAGAGAATTTCTTGAACTTGAATCTTCTATGAAAATCCTAGCTTGTGTTCTTGAAAGGATTTTGAGAGAAAGAATATGTTTTGGGGAAATAAGGGCTTAATTCCGTTTTACTGATTTATATAGGGGTGGGAAAAAGATCATTTTGCCCCAAAAACGAACTGTTTAAGTCACCTGGACTACAATATGTGCGTTGCATACTTTATCGCACACATTAGGTTGTGTGTCGTACACCTTATGGCATACTTTAGGTTGTGCGTCGCACACCTTATGTTAGGTGACGTACTCCACTTTGTAAAGTCATAACTTCTTGCTCGAGTGTCAGATTTGGGCAAAATTAATATCGTTGGAAAGATAATTCAAAGAGATTTCATTTGATATTTAGTAGTACCTCTAATTCAATATATACAAGGAGTTATGACTGATTGAAGTTAACTCAAGTTTTGACGCTTACTAAAACTTGAATGATAGGAAAGCTTTCAACCTGTACTTAAGTTAGGGAACCTCTATGATCTAAATTCATGCTCAAATAGATTTCCACACTACATAATTGATTAACACACTAAATTTACATATGATTTGAGGCTTTTGAAACGTCTACGCATAGAAATGATGGATTTTTATTCTAGTCCAAAATATAGGGTATTACAAGTCCTAACTTTTATAATACTGATCTGAGTTCTGTTTAAAATACTGAGACTAAAACTGAGACTGTGGGAAGTAGTCATCTAACTGACATGTCCTGAATCTAAACTAGTAGGGTCCAACATGTAACCCTAGCTGGAAGGGTGTCAGTACCATGCCACATGTAAAGACAGCTGCTATGGGGTCAGTCCTAATTTAGCGGGTGACCCCTAAGATCTTTTCTATACTAGCGGGTGATCTCGAAGTATGTCAGTCCTATCTAATGGGTGATATATCATGCCTACATTAGCTACGTATTTCTGGAACTTAGGGATTGCTTCTAAGAATCTCATCCCTCTCTAACGGGTGAGCCCCCATCCCTAGGTTCGCTCGGTTCTGAATCGTACTCCCAACTAAATAGATGCTGAACTAATTCTTTTTCTTGGAGTATACTAGACTGAGATGAATCTATTACTGATTGTACTGATTAGCTGAGCTATGTTGGGTTCACTGAGTTTCATTGACTGACGAACTATTACTGAGTTCTGAATTGATTACTGAACTGAAGCTGGAATGCTATGATACTGTGATCAGGGAGATTTCCTAAGTTTTGTGACTGACTGAGTTCTACTAATCATAGCTTGATTGAGTGTATCTTGAAAACTGACACTGGCTCTAGACATGCAGCTAAATTATCGGGTATTAAATACCTTCGGGACTCGATAACATATATAATACAAGACAGGACAACTCGTACATAACACGGCAATAGGCTATCATTCACAATACAATCAATGGGGCATCTCTTAAAGCACTTGGAAGTCTTAAACATGTAAATGTATAAGAAATGCATATTAATATCTCATAATTCTTCCAATAAGAAATGCACATGAATAGGAATGCATGCGACATAACATAATTCATTCACTAAGGCCTTTCAACAAATACTTGGCATGCATTAACTTAAACACAATTGGGGATTTCTTCTCAACATACTTTAATGAATCTATTTCCTTCACATAAGCATTTTATCAAACATATGGGGAGCATGCTTTGGTTATACAACAAATTCTACACCTAATTATTATGGATACATCAATCAACATGCAACTTGTAGGGCTTATTATGAATATCATGGAATTCATCTCATACTAGAATCAAAGCTTGGAACTTTGTAATCAAAACATGAATTAAAACTCAACAACATCATAAACATGAATCTCCATTCATATAAACCATGAAAACTCATAAATATCAAATCTTTAAATTTAGAAAAGGATTCTTGAACTTCTTGGGTGGAAGGGACCCAAGAATCAACATCTAACATACCTTAGTTCTTGATTTCACAAAGATTGACGGTAGAATTTTCTTGAATTTGGATCTTCAATTGAAAATCCTAACTTGTTCTTGAGAGGATTTTGAGAGAAACTAGTATATTTTGGGTGAAATATGACTGAATTACGTGTTATTGGATTTATATAGGGGTGAAAAATTAACTGTTTTGCCCTTGGAAAAACGAGCTAGAATTCTGAAATTTTGCCCAGGTGGAGTACCCAGGGCGGCGCCCTACCTAGCCCGGGGAATAACCTGGGCGGTGCCCTGCCTAGCTCGGGAGAGTATCCAGGGCGGCGCCCTGCCTATAGCGGTGGTCTAGGCTGGGTGATGCGGGCTTATCGCGTCGGGCTACTGTTTTGGCAAACATGCCCTTAGAATCGTCTAAAATTTTGAAACTCACCCGAGATGTACTATTGACTTTCTCCATCATAAATCAACTTAAAAATCGACAAACGGAGGTCGAGAAGGTCGTAAAATAATTCCTCGAAGTTTGAAGGCTTATGAAATAAAGAAGTTCAAAAACTTAGCCAAATTTTCTGAGTGTTACGCTTCTCTTGACATTCTTTAAAGAGCTTTAATGACTAGGAAAATTCGCGGGGTCTTTTATAGAGTCCACTCACACATAATGTGTAATGTATTATACTATCTTATACATTTATGGTATTTGGTTTTTCTTACTGATAAAATCTCATATACCATATTGTGTAATGTATAATACCATCTTATACATTGTTATTATTGAATGTTAAAATCCAAAACATAGTGTATTATGTAAAATACCATCATATACAAAATGATCAAAGTATTTTTGTGCACTGTTATTTATTGGGCTTCTGTTTTAGTAAACTGATAGATTAAAATTCAACTATCTTCAGTAAAATGTATAATAGTAACTTATACATACAACAGTAATTTATTGTGTTTTTTTTCCTGGGTTGTTTTTTATGTCTGTTTTTATCCTCATAGTTTCTGTTTTTTTTTTTTTAATTTGTAGCTTTTAAATGTGATCTTCTACCATTTGTGTAATGTATAGTACCACCTGATACATTATTATTACTTAATGTTTAAATCCCATACATAAAGTGTAAAATGTAATACCTTCTTATACCAATTGTTCTTAGTGTTATTGTGCATTGTTATGTATTAGGTTGGTGTTTCAGTTAACTGTTAGATTAAAATTCAATTATTACCAATCAAATGTATAATAGTAATTTATATATAGAATTGTTATGTATTGGATTTTCATTTTATGTTGTTTTTTTTGATTTTTTTTTCCTCATACTTTATGATATTTTTTGTTTTTTGGTTCTTATTTGTAGCATTTAGATGTGATCTTCTATCATTTGCGAAAGAAGTCAAAGCAGCAGATAGGTCAAAGATATAGATATACAATAACAAGTTGCTTCTTTAAATCATATATTGAGAAGACATATCGTAGGTATTATCCAAATACTTTAAATATTCAAACCTTTACTCGAAAAGATTATGTGAAATCATGTGTTGTTGCTAGAAATGAGAAATCAATAACCAACACAATTAATGAACTCTGTATTCCTGTGAAATTGCCTTGACATATAATTAATGAGGCGTACGTTCCTGTTAATTACAGCGAAGAATTTCATTTGGTGTTGGCTGTTATTGTACTGAAGGAAAGAGTCATGCCAATTTATGACTCATTATTAGGAACCAGAAATAGGGATTCATCCAATGAAATACATAAGTTGGCAGTGATGTTGCCTACTTACTAGTCTGATATTGGGTTCTTTGAAAGGATACAACATACTAACTGGGCAAATCTGGATGTGTACAAAGATAAATTAGGTCAGTGCACTCAGATTCTCAACCAACACCTATTTGACGTTTAGAATATTCAAAACATAACTCAGGAAGTGTGTGCTAATCTATAAGTGCATTTATTTTTACTTTTTTCATTTATGTATAAACATTTAAGAATTTTTTTACCGCTGGTTAAATAATATTTTTTTTTTCATTTCAGAGACTGTGGTGGTTTTGTTGCTGGATATGCAAAGATCTTAAGTAAAAGGCTGGCAGTGCCTTTAAGTGGGTTTGACACACAAACTCAACGATTACGCTATGCAACATTACTTTGAAATTATAGATTCATAAAGGCATTTGAAGGATACATAAGCGACAATGATGATCCTTCGCGACCAAGGCCAAGTTATGTTCAACCAGTTGATGAAACAATAATAGTTAGTTTAGAATAGTATAGATTTTTAACCTTCTACATTATCACATTTGCTAACTTGTTTTAGTAATGGATGTTAAAGACTTCTAGCACTTGTTAAATTTCTAATGTTGGTTTGAATTTTATTTTTTTGTTTTTGAATTGTCTTAAGGATACTTATCTATCTTCTTCCTCAATACATTGATAATTAATTTTGTTATTGTTAACAATTTGTAAGAATGTAATGACCTTCTACATTAGCATGGGACACATATACAAATGAATGTATGTATAATATATAATTAATACAAATGTGCCCAAGTTATTTTAACAATGTCCTAAAAAGTTGTAACCTTATACATAAAACTGTATTGTATTAAGTTAGTATAACATTAATACGTTTGATCCATACATACATTTCACTACATGTACATTGTTATAGCATAAATCCTTATCATTTACTATCTATTTATATTACTATTGTAAAATCACATACTATTAGTTAACTGTTAAATTATACCTTATACATAAATATGTTACGTACTAACATTGTTTATAGCTAATACCTTACACGATCATTTTTATCTATCTTTACAGTAATGGAGTGAAAAATTCATAGTTATATATAATGTATAATAAACCATTATACATTAAATTGTACGATTAATAAAACTTACTCATTAAACATTATACAATTAAATTTCACATTTTAGACAAAATTTAACATTTATTTAGCATTTCATATGATAAACTAATACAACCTTTTTTTCTCAATATTTAAAATGATAGATTAAAAGTCCATAATTTACATAAATGTAATGAACCCTTATACATTAGTTTGTAACATTAATGAAACTTTCTACTTAATCATTATATTATTAGATTTCATACTTTAGCAAAATTTAACACTTACTAACCATTAAATATGATAACATTATACATTAGCTAGATGATTATACATTGTCATCACAATGATCTTATACATCATTGTCCTGCAACCTCTTATCAATTCAAATAAACATATATTCTGTTATATATGTGAAACAGATACACACCACTAAATATATGTACCATAATAGACATATGGAACAATGAAAGCATCTTTAAAAATACAAACTAACGACATAAACAAATATAAAATTGACTAATCTTTTTGAAATATAAGAAAAAAATAGTAAGAACTGAACATGAATTAACATTATTAAAACTAGTTCATACATTTTCTAGATTATTTACATGATAATGAAAGCTGTTTATTCAAAGTTAAAGAAGATTCTACCAGATGAACGCAAAAGAATGAGCCAACATAATTAGGTCATCACATGAATAAACAAACTATCTTTTCAGTTATCCTATGAAAACAAATCGCAGATGTGTCGGTTATGACCTGTACGCCCGTATTCACCGCAATAGTTTGAGCTTGAAGCAAGTGATTCACTTGATTTCACATGTCTACCTTTGTTTACTTTCCTACAATCTTTTGTATCTTGGCGGTAATACTTATTCATCTTCAACATATTGAGGCACATTTTAATCCTTCATGTCTGGCATTGGAATTATCGAAAATTCATACGTCCTAACAATAGTATTTGGCATGTATAAATTCAAGCAGTACGGACCATAATCATCTATATTTTTACTCTTCAATACTTCAATTGCACGAGGGTAAGGAATTTCATCAATTTGATATTAGCCATAGTTGCACATGCCACGTTCAATATCGGTAATGTATCTTCTTTCAAATTCATATACACAATAAAGATAACTTACGGTTACCTTAACCTGTTAGACACACATGCTTCAATACATGTGATAAAATAAAAATTATTAATGAAAAAAATAATATAATTGCATATATATTCAAAGGCATATCGTCATTTGAGAAACTTTTGCACCATTAAGAGTCAGAATGTCTTCAAATCTTCTCTCTAAGGTTGTCTTGGTAAAAGATGCAATTTCTCTGTTTTTACAGTTTCATGCCGCAAATAAAATTCTTGCTTCTTTGAGAAATCCTAAAATATGCAGTTCACACGCTTCTACCAAGCAACCATTAATATATTCAGTTATATTAGAGGTAATCATCTTTCCTCTATTTACAGGTGAGTGACTTTGAGATCATTTTTCGTATCCAACTTCTTTCAGGTAATCCTTAACCTATGATCAACTTTAGCAACCTTTAACATAATGTAATCAAAATCTTCCTTTCTATAATCTTTTGCCATAGAATAATACAGGTCACTAAGTTTGTCTTTGCTTTTTCTAAAATAAGTGCAAAAGTTTTTCTATAAGTGCCAAATGCATACTAGATGCCGGACATTATGATACACAATGCTCAAACTTTTTATGATACTTTTGTTCCGATCTGATACAACACATATATTATTCCGTTCGCTAAATACATTCCTAAACTGATGAAAAAAATTAAGTCCACGAACTATCATTCTCAGAATCTACAATCCTATAAGCAAATGATAAAATACAACTAGCTTATACATTCCAATAATGTATAAAGTTAGTCGACATGTATATATATTTTTCTAAATCAAGAGAAAGAAAAGAAATATGAAATATAATGTAATTAAGTTCATTAAAGCTAAGATTTCGGTTGTTTATACTCGTTTTTTTTTTCAAAAAATAGTTGGTGATATTTATGGCCCCTAACGGGTTGATATTTCGACGGGGTGCCTTGTGGAATATTTACCTTAAAATTCCCTTTGAAACCATATATATAAAGGAAACCGGCACGCCTCTCCTCTTCTTATCACTTCCCTGTCCTTTATTATTAAACCCTATTTACCATTTTCATCAATCGCCCTCCTCTCTTTCATTGCAGATCGCTCCACTTCGTTCGATCTATAAGGTATTTGATTACTTTTTCTTCTTTCTTTTTTTTAATCTTATTTTTTGTTTTATCGATTGTGTTACGTAATTTCGGAAATATATATTTTCTTTATTTGTTGCATAATTATTTTTACAGTTATAAATAGGTTCATCTTCGTCCCAATCTATTTTTTTAAAAGTTTTTTTCTTCATACTTAGATTATTAGGATTTTGTTTTTAGTGAATCTATAGCTTTAAAGGACTGGTCATTTGCTTAAAAGGCCTTTTTTTTTTGGAAATCTGAGTGGAAAAAAAGGTTTCATCTTTGTTATTTGATTGAGATTTTTTATGTTTATTTTTTTGCTGATCTGAGATTGTTAGGATTTGTTTTTAGAGAATTTCTAGCTTTAGATGACTCTTATTTTGGCTTAAAAGACTTTTTTATTCGGAAGTCGGAGTGAAAAAAGATTTTATTTTAGTTATTTGATTGAGATATAGATTTACTGATCTGATGAGATTATTAGGATTTTGTTTTTAGAGAATCTCTAGCTTTAATGGATCCGTAATTTTGTTTAAACGATGGTTTTTGGGGAGTTGGAGTGAGATGAGGTGAAATAGATTGGAATGGATGTATATTTTCTTAAAATTTAAAAAGAAGAATCAATTCAATCAAATAGTGACAAAGGCTAAAGTAGTGCGCGGAGTGGATATAGAAGATAGTTTATATATCAGATTCCAAATTGTTTGGCATTGATTGTGAATGTATTTTGTATGTTTTAAGATGTATAACGTGATCACTGATTTCATTAGTTAGAGTAGATTGTAAAAGAACATGCCGCGCGGAAATTTGTGCTCAATATTTGTGCTGTTCTCTTTTGGTCAAAAGTGAGCTAAATGGCTCTACAGTTCCATGCCTACTTTATGCATTTAGATGGTCATGGAGTGGAACATTTCAAGTGGAGAGTGCCCCCACCCCTTCCCAAATGACTATATTATGGTAAATTATAACAAGAATCCTGTACGATTTGTTCTGTTGAAGACTAAAGACTTCGGACTTTGGGTATATTGATGCTCTTTACTTTTTGAAACTAAGCAATCTTGGGTTTCTCTTCGAAGTTTATCTGGAGTATGCAGTTTGGGATTTTATATGCTCACTGATAAATGACCCAAGGGAATGATGAAGCTCCTTGGCAGATTAGTTTATCATTCTGCACCTTTATTGTTCTTATTTATTTCAAAAGATCTATAGAATGTCTAGTTTTGCAAGCTGCTTTTACCAAAAGGAACTCAACTTTTAATCTTAAGGGTAGAACAGTTTGTAACATGCCCAATTAAAATCATCTACCTCTCATTTAGTAATATAATTTAGTGTAGTTGATTTTAGTTTCTTTGCCTGTATTGATTTGTGATACATTGTTTTGAAGGTTGCAGGTTGTCTGTGCTCTGTGGAGTTTCAAAGTTTTAGTGGTCTAAGCGAAGCATATTTTATGTCCGAACAAGCCATCTTCTATTTGGGATCCATTGGATTGCTTGGAGAGTATTGTCCTTGGTCGAGAAAAAAGAATCGTCATTTCTCTGGTCGTGTTGACTGTATGCATCTCACATCATTAAAGGAAGAACAGTTCAACTCTTTTGGTTGCTGGGAGGCTCAACTGGCTCTTTGCAATTGTTCTGCTGAAGAATTCTCTGAGCATTCCTAACATTCCATCCAGGATATTTTTACTGAATCAAAGATGGCTTTGCAGAACATTGGTGCTAGCAACAGTGATGATGCCTTCTACAGGTATAAGATGCCCAGGATGATTACCAAGATAGAGGGCCGCGGGAATGGCATCAAGACAAATGTGGTTAACATGGTTGATATTGCCAAAGCATTAGCAAGGCCTCCATCCTATACCACAAAATATTTTGGAAATGAGCTTGGCGCACAGTCGAAATTTGATGAGAAGTCTGGAACTGCCCTAGTCAATGGAGCTCATGAAACTCCCAAACTTGCTGGTCTTCTTGAGAACTTTATTAAAAAATATGTTCAGTGCTATGGTTGCGGAAACCCTGAAACAGAGATCATAATAACCAAAACTCAGATGATCCAACTAAAATGTGCTGCATGTGGTTTCTTATCTGATGTAGACATGAGGGACAAGCTGACAACTTTTATACTTAAGAACCCGCCCGAGGCGAAGAAGGGCTCCAAGGACAAGAAAGCAATGAGAAGAGCTGAGAAGGAGCGACTGAAGGAAGGCGAGTCTGCTGATGAAGAGCTGAAGAAGCTGAAGAAAGAAACAAAGAAGAAGGTTTCCTCCAAAGATGCGAGCCCTAAAACCAGCTCTAAAAAGAAACATGGTGGTTCTGATGAGGATCGTGCTTCACCACCTAGAAGCCATGTTAATGTGAAAGAAGAGGATGATGAAGAAGAAGATGATGATGACGTCCAGTGGAAGACTGATACATCTCTAGAAGCTGCTAAGCAGCGTATACAGGAACAGCTAAATGCTGCGACTGCTGAAATGGTCATGCTGTCCACAGTTGAGTCGGAGAAGAAGAAGCCCAAGGCAGCTCCTCAAACCCGAAGTCCTAAAGCTTCTTTTGCGACACCTGGGAATTCCAAGGCTGAGAATGGAGAGACGAGCCATGAAAGCCTCGTTAAGGAAGTGAAAACAAATCTAGAAAAGGGAGTTACTGGCAGCAAATTCCAATCCTTTTTGGGTTCAGTCTCTGGATCTCCACAGGAAGTTATTACTGCTTTGTACGAGGCACTCTTGGATGGCGTGGAGAAAGGATTTGCCAAGGAGGTTATTAAGAAGAAAAGCTACCTTGCTGCTGTTGCTCAAGATGAGGAGTCTCAACTACGATTGCTTCGAGCTATAGAAGATTTTTGTGGGAAATCCAACAACTCTGTTGCACTGAAGGAAGTGGCTCTGGTTTTGAAAGCTTTGTATGATGCTGATGTATTGGAAGAGGAGTTTATAGTGCAGTGGTACAACGAGAGGGTTGCTGCGAACAAGGACTCCAAAATTTGGAAGAATGTCAAACCCTTTGTCGAATGGCTACAGAGTGCTGAGTCCGAGTCCGAGGAGGAATGAAATCAGTAGTGTTTCTGCCGGTTCAGATTGCTGTCTTAAGCTAGTTTGCTTCGCCTGAGATGCTATCGAGTTAGGCATTCACAGGTTTGTTAATCCTGTGATGTTTGTGTTTTATCTGTTTTGTGTTTGTTATTTCAAGATACTAGTGTTGTCTCTGTCTGTGCTGCTAACTCATGCGGAGGTTCCTTTTTCTCAGTGTCTTTGGCCTTCATTTCAGTGTCTTTTCGTGAACAAAACTTTTATTTAGTATTCTCCTCATTATTCATAAGAGTAACTGGTTCTGCCCCTATTTGAGACGTGTAAAATCTGATTCTTGCATATGTTTCCTATGTTTTGCTAATTCACAACGATTAGAAATAATTAAGAGACTTCTAGACTTGCGTACGCCACTTTTGTGAAGTCGACTAAATTTTGTCTATGGCTGACTAAGTAATCATAAGAGATCATTCCACTTTCTTTTCTCATTCTGACGTTTTGTAGCCCATATGAGAAACGAAGTAGCTTAGAATTTTTATGTAACGGAAGCAGTCATTGTTTCAAATATTGAATGTATAACAATGTCGGACGGCCGGTGAAGATAACTATTCAAACAATGAAAGCAGACAAAGGTTCAAATTGGTTTTGTAATCCATCACACATTTTTTTGGAGTAGAGTATTAAAAACACACAAACTACCTCAATTTTTTTTATTTTCACATCTAAACTAATGAAAGTGTGAAAAACACATTCACTTTTAGTCTGGGAAACACATCTAACAGCTGACTAGATCAAATATTTTCAAACAAATTCTTTAGGTGCGCCTAGCTATTAAAAATCAGTCCACGTAAATTTTATTATTGTTTGCCAACACATTTTTCTTTCATTTTTAAAATATTTTAATTAATTTTTATTCATTTTAAGGAGTGTCTCTCAAAGTAATGAGTGAGATCGCTTAGTTATGTTTCTCACACCCTTAATAGTTTAGGTATGAAACTAAAAAATGAGAGAATATTTTAGGTGTATTTTTAACACTTCACTTATTTCTTTTTTTTTTTTTAAGATTTGAAAATACTTACAATAAATTTTTGCAGGTTATTTTTTTAATTGATATAGTGAATTGCTATGTTCATCCATTTCCTTTTCAACGTCGAGTGGATTTTGTACTCCTTGAATCAGCTTCCTCCAAAATATGAGGGGTTGAAGTAGAACTACGTCAAATGGTTGAGACCAGGGGTGTCGATGAGTTTTAAAAATTAATTGAATTGATCGAACCAAATTGTATAAACTGTTTTTTTAAGTAGATATTTTATAAATAAAATCGAAGATTTTAATATAAATTTTATAATCATACCAAATCGTTAGAATAAGTTTTTTACTTATAAAGAAGATCAAAATTTTCTCGAATCAAAATTGAATAGTTTTCTTTGAAGTTCTTGTTAAATTTAAAATAATAATTATTAAAAATTGTTTTTGACCTCAGTATTTGAGCCTTTATCCTATTTGAGCCATAAGATAAATTTTGTTTAAAAAGAAGTACAATACCAAATCCAAAACCTATCGAGGTTCCTGCAACTCAAGTACTTCGTGATTATATTTAAACTTTAAGTTTCAATAAAGTAGCAAAATATATATGTCGTCCTCGAGCGTTTGTTGTATTGATACTAAAATTTTGAAATGAGATTTTCACAATATTTGCTTTCTTTATTCAATTATAAATTATTATAGTTTTTCCAAAAAAGAAAAATAGATGTTTTTAAAATATCTACGACCGACTACGTATAATTAAATACTTCCTTGATAGAATAATGATTCTATACAGCCAAAACGAACCAACTATCTCATTGTTAAATGAAACCAACTATAAATTCCAATTTAAATATAACACAAATTTTCATACGACTCCTTATAATAAGAGTGGTGCATCATGTGGTTATGATAAATAAAATTGAGTATATTGCTTCTGCTAATTGGATTGTAGGATATTATAACGGATTTTTTTTTTCATTTAATTGTTATTGTAACTTTTGGACATTTAATTCTATCAAATTTTATCGGTTGTGATGGCCATTAGATAACGTTTAAAAACAATCGAAAACTAGGCGAACATACCGAAACCAAGACAATTGGTAAGATTTCGGAAAGTCTTAGTTATGACCAACTACTTTTAATAAAACACTTCCTTGATATAAGAATGATTTTGATGATTTTTTACAACCAAAACAGACTACCTACAACACAAAGGATGCTAAAGTACACATTTAATTGTTCAATGAAACCAACAACAGATTCCAATTTAAATATAGTACAAAATCAAATGCTTCTTCATAATAGGAGTGGTGCATCATGTCAACGACATTTCCATTGTATTCCCACAAGGTGAGTAAGTATACGCAGTTCATACCACTACCTCAGATGAAGTAGAGAAACTGTTCCCGATAAACCCCCGGCTCAAGACAGATAATAGTATAACCAACAAACAAACAGAAAACATAAAAGCACACAACAAAAATGAGATAACATACCGCTAGATAATAATGAAAACAAGGCACCCACAAGATAATATTATAAACTATCTATGCAAAATCGAAAAAAAATATTGAAACACCATTAACAAGCAACTACAGGCGTAGATACAAACAAAAGCACTCTACCTAATATGACAGACGAACTCCTACCTACTAACCCTTTACCCTAATCCGCGTCCTCCATACCTTCCTGTAAAGGGTCATGTCCTCCGTAAGCTATAACTTCTCCATATCATGTCTAATTACCCCCTCTAATATTTCTTCGGCTACCTTTATGCTGCCTAAAACCATCCATAGCTAGCCTTTCACACCTCCGAACTGGAGCATCCGTGCTCCTCTTCATCACATGTCTGAACCATCGCAATCTCGCTTCCTGCATCTTGTCCTCTACGAAAGACACTCCTACCTTCTCCTGAGTAATGTCATTTCTAACCCTATCACTCCTAATGAGTCCACACATCTATCACAACATCCTAATCTCCACCACCTTCAACTTCTGAATATAAGAGTTCTTAACTGGAGAACACTCTACTCCATACAACATAGTCGGTCGATCTGCCACTCTGTAAAACTTACCTTTAATCTTAGAAGGCACCTTCTTATCACAAAAAACCCCCAAAGCGAGACTTTATTTCAACCACCCTGAACCAATACGGTGAGTGACATCCTCATCAATCTCGCCATTTCCCTGAATCATAGACCCAAGATACGATACTTAAAACCCTCTTTCTTCTGAATTGCCTGAGAATCTAGCTTCACCACCACATCAGACTCATGCGATACATCACTAAGCTTACACTCTAAGTACTCCGTCTTGGTCCTACTCAACCTAAACCCTTTCGACTCAAGGGCTTGTCTCCACATCTCCAACTTATCATTAACACCTTTCCGAGTCTCATCAATCAGTACAATATCATATGCAAATAACATACACCAAGGCATATCTCCTTGAATACGTCGCGTCAAAACATTCATCATCAAGGCAAATAAAAAAGGCTAAGAGTGGATCCTTGATGCAACCCAATCAAAATAGAAAAGTGTTATGAATCTCCTTCTACCATCCTCATACGAGTCTTTGCACCTTCATACATGTCCTGAATTGACCTAGTGTACGCCACGGGCACGCCTCTAGCCTCCAAGCACCTCTAAAGAATCTCCCTAGGGACTTTGTCATATGCCTTCTCAAGATCAATGAACACTATGTGCAAGTTCTTATTCACCTCCCTCAATTGCTCCGCTAATTTTCTCATGAGGTGGATGGCCTCCGTAGTCGAACGACTTAGCATGAAACCAAATTGATTCTCCGAAATATCCATGATCCTTCTCAGCCTCAACTTTACCACTTTTTCTCAAACCTTCATAGTATGACTTAATAACTTAAAACCTTTATAGTCATTGCAGCTCTGAACGTCCCCCTTGTTCTTATACAAAGAAATCATCGTACTCCATCTCCATGCTTTGAGAATCTTCACCTTCCTAAAAATAATTTTAAATAAATTTGTCAACCACTCCAAACCTGCCCCGCTGGTGCTTTTCCAAAAATCTATTGAAATCTCGTCTGGCCCAGTCGCTTTGCCCCTGCGCATCCAACAAATAGCCTTCCTTAACCTCCTCCACCTTAATATGCCTAGAATAACCATAATCGCGACACCCCTATGAGTTCTCTAAATCCACCAATACAAAATCTTTGTTCCCCTCGTCATTCAAAAGTCTATAAAAATTATCTTTGTTCTCCTCATCATTCAAAAGTCTATGAAAATAAGATTGCCACCTCTTCCTAATGAGGGCATCCTCAACTAACACTTTGTCATCCTTCCCCTTGATGCACTTCACTTGGTCAAGGTTATGAGCCATCCACTCCCTGGCCTTGGCAGGCCTATACAACTTCTTATCCCCGTCTTTCTCCTCTAAAGCCACATATAAGCTCTCGAAAATTGTTGTCTTAGCTACTGTAACTGCTAACTTATCCCCTCACCTAGTTAAATTATACTCCTCCCTATTCTTCTACTTCTCTTCATCATCCTTACTTACAACTAACTTAGCATCGGTCACCTTATTAGCCTCCATCTTCCTTTTAGCTTCTTCATTTCATCACCAGTCCCCCCTAGTGATTACTAGATCGGCCTCTTAAGACACCCAACGCCTTTTTAGCGGTCTCCATAATGCAACTGATAGTTGTCTCCCACATACTATCCACATTCCCTTTACTTTTCTAAGCCCCCATAGTCGTCAACTTCTCCCTTATTTCTACAATATTGGCCAAAGTCAAACTACCCCACCTAAACCTGAGTTGATCCTCCATACCCCATTTTTATGTCCTTTTTTATCACCAAGTCCATTACCACCAACTTATGTTGGGTCAAAAGATTCTCGCTAGGAATGACTTTACAGTATTTACATAACGCCCTATCACCCTTTCTAAGGAGCAAATAATCTATCTGGGTCTTAGCCACTGAACTACTAAAGGTACTAAGGTGTTCCTCCTTTTTCAAGAAGCTCAAATTCGCTACCCACAACCCAAACGACTTAGCAAAATCTAATAGTGTACCACCTCCTTCATTACGCTCCCTAAAATCGTAACCACCATGCACATCATTATAACCTCCTGATAAAGACCCAATATGCCCATTGAAATCTTCTCTAATAAAAAGTTTCTCAGTTCTCAAAACTCCTCTCACCACCTCATCCAAAACCTCCCAAAAATATTTCTTCTTCCCCCCGTCCAACCCTACTTATGGAGCATAAGCACTAATAACATTTAATGTAGATAATACAATGACCAACTTAATAGACATCAACCTATCGTTAATCTGCTTAAACTCCACCATTGCCTTCCTAAGATCTTCATCTACTAAGATACCTACCTCATTTCTATATCTTACGCTATCAGAGTATCACAACTTATACCCATCCACATCCTTCTCCTTAGAGCCTACCCATTTGGTTTCCTGGACACAAGCTATACTAATCCTTCTTTTCTTAAGAATCTTTATGAGATCTATAGACTTACCCTGAAGAGTACCTATGTTCTAAGACCCAACCCTCGGCCTAATAGCTTTTTTAACCCATTTAACCCTACTATCCCTTGCCTCCAACCCCAAACTAGATCCTAGACCCAACCCTAACCTATCACCAGAACCTGTCCTCACCCCAGACCCTAGTCCAGTATCAACCTCTAACCCCAACCCCAATCCTGACCTATGACATGACCCTAATCCACCATCGATCCCTATAACTACTACTTAATAAGATAAGAAAGAAAATAAGGCGAGCACAAATGTAATAATGCGCAAATTCTACAGGGACGAATTAAGAATCAATCCACCACTTATATCAAAAGCAACAAAACCAGTATACCATAACTCTAGTTTAGAAATCAATAATAAAAGAACTATACTATCAATAAGAACTTTTCACGGCTCTAGAAAGTAACACCAACCACCACAAAAAATAACAACACGTACCCAGTAAATAATATGCTCGTCTTTGTTGACACTTAATTTTTACCCTCCACAACTAAGTTTATTTCAGAGTTTCTTCGATTTTAAATAAAATTAAAACACTTATTTTATTCGAATAAAATCTTTTTAAAGTATTTATCTGGATGATTTTGTCATTTTAAGTAACGATTATATATTTTTGTATTTACATACACAAAATCATATAATTTTGTTACTTAAACAATTATTTGACTAAAAATCGGATTTTAATCAATGGTTATCTCGAAAATTAATTCAAATAGATAAAATCTTAATTCAAATCTAATTTGTTTTTAAAAATAATTTATTTGGTGAATATTTGTTTGATTTTGTGTAATCAAGAAGCTCCGGATTAAATTGGTTAATAATCCGTATGAGATTTCTATCTAATTTATTGAATTTAATCATGGTTGAAAATTATTTGGCCATTGTTGTAATACAATTGGCCAATGATCTTTCAATTTGATTAAAATTTAAATAAATTGAGTCAAATTCTAATTCAAAGGCTATTTAATAAATAACCTAAACCAATCTACCCTAAATCCCTAATCTACCCAACAAAAATTCAGCCCCTTTCCCCTTTTAATTTCAGCTCCACAGTAGCCCAACAACACTAACGACAATAACAACCCAAACCCAATGACCTCTGGCCGATACCTGACCCATCTTCCCCTCTTCTCCTTTACCCATCAGCCAACAGCTTCAACGTAAACAACAAGGAAAACCCGACAACAGCTTCACGACATCAACCACCACTGTACCAGCGAGCAACTCCAACCGACATCAATAACAACAACCGATGAATCCAGTCAAACAACCCAGCAACAAAAACTCGCGTTTGTGCCTCAAACAACAACAAAAATCAGCGACCCGAACCCGCGAACATCTCCAACCACCTCGTCCAGCTCAGCAATAGCACGACTCAGCGCAACTCATCTTATCCCAATTTCTCAATTTAAATTCCCTCAGCAAAATCCCAAAATTACCCTCGAATATCAGCTCCCAGATCTCAAATTCAATCCCAATCCACTTCTATAAATATCACTACTCTTTTCATCGGAGAGAGAGAGGTTATTGAGTGAGTATAGCGGAAACCCCGAAAAAGCGTGGGATTTTGCTATCTGAATAAGATTCTGGTGCTAAGAAATTCGATAAGATTCATTTAAGCTCGAAATTGTAAGCTAAGGAATCGAGCTCATTTTTCGATGGTGGAGAGAATTCCGACAAGATTAAAGTTTCGGTTTGCTGCCCCTAAAAAGATAAACTTCTCGTCTTTTTTCTTTTCTTTCTCGTGTGACTCCGTCTCGTTGAATTTACGATAGTTGTATTCTGCTGGTAGGACTGTTTGCTGTAGAGGGCTTCGAAAGCCATAGATTTTGTGTGATGAAAATGGTGTAGTTTTCTTTGTCATCCCAATTATATTTTTGTTGCTATAGTCTAGGTTTGGTTGTATATTTTCTTTTTCCAATTCGAGTTGTGGCCTATAGTTTGAATCTCATAGTTAGTGTAATAGTGATTATGATTTTGTTTGAGATTGGGCGCGGTTGTCATTGCATTATGTGAAAAGTTTTAAGCTTTGGAGGTTATTTTTGTGGATATGAATTTGCTTCCTTTCTGTTTTCAGAGTATGAAGAAGAGAATATTTCAAATCAGTGATTTCTTTCACACAAACTGCTCAACTTATTCATGCCGTTTATATGATGTTTCTTTTTATTTTCTGTCGAATTAGTCATGATTTTTACTAATTCATATTTCCCTTCTCAAATAGCTCAGTGCTGAAGTTTTGAGGTTGTGCAAAATGTTTTGGTTCTCATTAGTCCGTAACACCGTCAGAGGTTATATGATGAAGCCTTTTCTGCGTGTTGAGATTTAGGTGTGTTTGAAATTGGTCGGTGGATTTATCATTATATTCTGCTTGATGTTTAGATGTATTTTGACTGGAGAAATAGTTTGTTGATCGATTAATGTATGATTCACTCAGTCTTCCGTAGCTAAGGATTTTCCGAGGATTTTCTTGGCTTACGTCAAGGAGGGATGAAGCGTTTGTCTATTTTGTATTAAGTTTCGATCTCGTTGTTGATTTTAGTCTAAAGCTTAAAGTAGAATAAGTTTATTTTATAGCTTAATTCCATTCGAAAAGACACTCTTATGGTTGTTCTAATTTCAAAACTAATTTGTAACCTGACTAGCATTATTTTAGTATTTGTTAACTTAAGTTATTTCTTTATCCTTCATGAATTTGATGAAATAATGGTCCAAAACATAAGAAATTTAGCAAGTCTGTTACTGTAGTGCTAAAGCCTTTTCTGTATTCCCTGTTAATCGTAGCATTACTGGTTCAGTGTCATTATCTACCCATGTTGGCCCAAGATATCCAAGAAGTGTAGTTGATTTCTATTCTTAGCAATAGCTGCTTAATTCTTAAAATATGAAGGGCTGTTTTAGTGTCCCTTTTTACTTCTCATCTCCCTTTTGAAATTGTTGGGTGAAAGATCTAATTTTGAATCAAGTGAGAATATTGATATTTTCTCTATGGTAATGGGAGGCAAGTGTCTTAATGCAATTTATTTAATCATGGATGAAAAGTTAACTTTTCTCCTTAAACGTATTTCAGTTATATGATCACTGAATGCACGTTTGTTGGATTCATATTTTGATGAAATAAGTGGCTAAATTTTATTTTAGTTGTTCTTTCATATTATTAATTTATATTATTATTTTTCTTTGGGAGAGACGTAGGAATGGAGTTGGCATCTTAGTAGATGAAGAGCTTAGAGGTCAGGTAGTGGAGGTGAAGAGGATCAACGATAGGTTGATGACTATTAAGTTGGTCATTCGGGGGTTTACCCTGAACGTGTGTAGTGCTTATGCGCCGCAAGTGGGATCGGAGGGGGAGGAGAAGATGCGGTTTTGGGAGGCTTTGGAAGAGGTGGTGAGAGGCGTGCCTAGTTCGGAGAAGATTGTTGTAGCAGAGGATTTCAACGGGCACATCGGGGCGCTACCGGGAGGCTTTGGTGATGTGCATGGTGGTTTTGGTTTTGGGGAGAGAAATGAAGAAGGGGAGACCCTATTGGAGTTTGCGAGGGCCTTTGGGCTGGTGGTGGTGAACTTGGGCTTTCCGAAGAAGGACGAGCACCTGATCACCTTTCGAAGTGCGATAGCCAGGACTCAGATTGACTTTTTGTTGCTTAGGAAAGGGGATAGGGCATTGTGTAAGGACTGTAAAGTCATCCCGAGTGAGAATCTTTTGACCTAGCATAGGCTCTTGGTTATGGATTTGGGTATAAAGAAGGATTGAAAGAGGAGGAGTAAGGAGTGTAGACCGAGAATTAAGTGGGGCGGCCTGACGCCAGTGAATGCGTGGGAGATAGGGGAGAGGTTGGCGGGAATGGGGGTGTGGGAGTGTAGGGGGGACGTGGATAGTATGTGGGATAGGGCGGCAAGGTGCATCAGGGAGAATGCAAGTGTGGTGTTGGGTGTTTCTAGGGGCCGGGCCGGGCACCATCGGGGGAATTGGTGGTGGAATGAAGAGGTGGAGAAGAAAGTGGGGTCCAAGAAAGGGGCGTATGCTAAGTTAGTGGAAAGTAAGGACGAAGAAGAGAAGCGGGTAAACAGGTAAGAGTACAAGCTAGCGAGGAAGTAGGCGAAGTCAGCAGTCACGACAGCTAAGACGGCCGCTTTTGAGAGCTTGTATGCAGGTTTACAGGGGAAAGGAGGGGAGAAAAAGTTGTTTAGACTCGCCAAGGCTAGGGAGAGGAAGGGTCGTGACCTCGATCAGGTGAGGTGCATTAAGGGGGAGGACGGTAGAGTGTTGGTGGAGGACGGCCACATTAAGAAGAGATGGCAGTCGTACTTCCATAGGCTCTTGAATGACGAATGGGATAGAGCTATTGTGTTAGGGGAACTGGAGCACTCAGAGGAGTGTCGGGATTTTAGCTATTGTAGACGTTTTAAGGTAGAAGAGGTTAGACAGGCTGTCCACAGGATGCGAAGGGGTAGGGCGACGGGGCCGGATGAGATACCGGTGGAGTTTTAGAAGTTCGTTGGAGAGGCTGGTGTAAGATGGTTGACTGGATTGTTTAATGAAGTCTTCAGGACGGCAAAGATGCCCGAGACGTGGAGGTGGAGTACCATGATCCCTCTCTATAAGAATAAGGGGGACATTCAGAGTTGCAATAACTATAGGGGGATTAAGTTATTGAGTCACTCTATGAAGATCTGGGAGAGAGTGGTCGAGGTGAGGCTGAGACGGATAGTGTCTATTTTGGAAAACCAGTTCGAATTTATGCCCGGCCGCTCGACGACGGAGGCAATCCACCTGGTACGGAGGTTGGTAAAGCAGTATAGGGGAAGGAAGAAGGATCTGCACATGGTGTTTATCGACCTGGAAAAGGCTTACGACAAAGTCCTTAAGGAGGTGCTTTGGAGATGCTTGGAGGTGAGTGGAGTACCGCAGGCATATATCAGAGTAATTAAGGATATGTATGATGGAGCGAAAACCCAGGTGAGGACGGCGGGAGGAGACTCAGAGCATTTCACTGTCCTGACAGGATTGCATCAGGGATCTACTCTTAGTCCCTTTTTGTTTGCGTTGGTGATGGATGTGTTGACGCGGCGTATTCAAGGGGAGGTGCCGTGGTGTATGCTTTTTGCAGACGATGTAGTTCTGATAGATGAGACTCGAGGGGGTGTGAATGACAAATTAGAGGTGTGGAGGCAAACTCTTGAGTCTAAAGGGTTCAGGGTGAGCAGAAGCAAGACAGAGTATGTGGAATGCAAGTTTAATGACGTTAGGCGGGAGAATGAGGTAGTAGTGAAGCTGGAAGCACAGGAGGTATGTAAGAGGGATAAGTTCAAGTATCTTGGGTCCGTGATCCAGAGTAACGGTGAGATTGACGAGGATGTCTCGCACCGTATTGGGGCGGGATGGATGAAGTGGAAACTCGCGTCGGGGGTGCTGTGTGATAAGAAGGTGCCGCCCAAGCTTAAAGGCAAATTCTACAGGGTGGTAGTCCGTCCGGCCTTGCTGTATGGAGCGGAGTGTTGGCCAGTTAAGAACTCCCTCATCCAAAAAATGAAGGTGGCAGAAATGCGGATGTTGCGCTAGATGTGTGGACTGACTAGAGGGGATAGAGTTAGGAATGAGACTATCCGGGAGAAGGTTGGTGTGACTTCAGTGGAGTGCAAGATGCGGGAAGCACGATTGAGATGGTTCGGACACGTGAAGAGGAGGGGCATAGATGCCCCGGTCCGTAGGTGTGAGAGGCTAGCGTTGGATGGTTTTAGGCGGGGTAGGGGTAGGCCGAAGAAGTACTGGGGTGAGGTGATTAGGCGGGACATGGAACAGTTACAGCTCACCGAGGACATGACCCTAGATAGGAAGATCTGGAAGACGCGAATTACGGCAGAGGATTAGGGCTAGTTTGGGTCGCTAGTGTAGGGAATTACTTGGTGGGGGTTTTATTCCTGTTATGATTCCGTGTTCCGTGTTCCATGTTTTATTACGAATCTGTGTGCTTTCCTCTGCTTTCCTCTGTTTTATAATACTTATGGGTGTCGTATTTATGTTATGTAATCTGCTTCTGTGCTTTACTATGTGTTTGTGTGGTATCTCGTGCCTTGAGCCGGGGGTCTTTCGGAAACAACCTTTCTACTTCAGCAGAGGTAGAGGTATGGATTGCGTACATCTTACCCCCCAGATCCCACTAGGTGGGAATACACTGGGTTTGTTGTTGTTGTATTTTTCTTTGCATGTGACATTGATCCGAGTCCAACGAGACTCCATATCTCTGTATTTATCCGGGATCAAGTCCCATAAAGGGACTAAGAAACAAGAAGATCAAGGCTGTATACAAAAACATACAACAGATATACGCTATACTCAGGTCTTGGAAGCTGATATACAAATACTAGGGATCAAAAATCAGGCTAAGGAAGCTGGTATATAAATTCGCAAGCTGATATACAGTATGTATATAGCCAAAACATGGAAAAAGAGGAGCTGATATACACAGCTGGAATACAGCTGAAAAGGGGCTGAAAATAGGTCAAAAAAGCTGGGCAAATGCTAATGGGCCAAACCAGATGCTCAATACGTAAAAACTTTTCTTCTTTAGCTTTATTTGTATATTCATGTTTGATTGTTTTGTTGTAATGAACTCTTCAATTTGGTTGGATCAAATTAAATTCCCTTTTGAATTATCATATCTATTTTATCTTTATATTTTCCTCATGTAGTCTAAATTCATGAATTAGTAAAATCAGTCTTTATGTTTTCCTTAAGATCAAGCCTTTTAGAAATAAAAATGACATTTTATTTTATCAATGTGTTAACTTAGTTTATTTAAGTTAACGAGAATTCTCTTCAACATAAAAAATATATTTTTCATATAAAAAGTTGAAACTTTTTTGTAATTGGTCAAAGTTTCATAATTTGTTTATTTTTTTTCTTTTATTGAAATAACTTATTTTCTCAAATTGATGAAAGAATTGAGTTTATGTTAACCTTTATTTTCGAGAGAATATTTCCTCTATCTAAATAAACTAATTTTCACTTAAATAAAATGAATGTCATGTTCAAACGAATTTAAGATGTTACAAAGTTAACCATATTTCTCAAAACAAGTCATTTATTTTTTTATAAATCAGTCAAGTAGTGTTTTGGTCAACCATTTTTAACGGACGCTCTTCAGTGTCTTAAAAACCTTCCCAAGGTGTTATATGAATCCTTCCCTAATTTCTCTATTTCAACAGTTTATTTTTGTTTTTAAGCTTTTGAGATACTTTTAGTTTTCTTGATATTTTCTTAAAAATCAAGTGGCGACTCTGTATTGTCTTAAATTGTTTTGAAATTTTCATTAAAGTTTTGAAATAGTTTAAAAGGTCAAAAATCAATGTTTTCCAATCCTTCAAGCCAGAAAGAGATAAAAGAGTCTCAACTAACTCCTACTAAGCAACATATACTAAGAGAGAAATGACTGAAAATATATATATCGAACGAGACAGGACGTATCCGCCTTCAATAGTCAAGAAAACTAGACCAAATAAATTATAAGAGATAAAACGAGCGCACCTGATCCAAGGAGAAGATAAGATGAAGTAAGTACTTATTCTTGAATCAGTTCATCGAATTTCAGCAATTTGATGTAGAAATTGATCGTCGGAATTGATGTCCTCGCCTTTATCTACTGCTGATACTGTCCCTTAACTCGATCACAAAAAATATACTATTCATCAAAAAATGCACTGTTGCCAGAAAATATACGCCGTGGCAGATGCACCGAACTTTAAGTACCTGAAAGGGATTATAAAACACAAGAAAGAGAGCCAAGAGAAGAAGAAAGAGAACAAATATGATCACAAGAGAAGTTGTCAGAGGGCGCTTTACCAAAAATTCTATTTCAATGGGATGGTCGAAATGTAACACCCCGAGTCTGTACCCCAGACGCTACATGGTGTTAGTGACCCCGAAGGACCACCAACTAATCCATGACTGGTGCATGCTGTGAGCACTGAATAATAGCAACAATTCAATGATAATATATCTGAAATAAATGCGAAAAATAGGCTAAAATTGCCATAAGGTTCATAACTGAAACAAATACTGAAATCTGAATACTGAAACATCTGTCTGAAATAATCTAGTCTAAAAGCCTCTAACTTTCTAAATATGGAGTTGATGGAACAAGTCCCCAACTAATTCCGACTACTGAACTAAACTGACCACTGAAATAATAAAATGATATAATAACTTTGTCCTTAAACTATGAGGACTCACCACTAAGTCTGCTGTCGATGGATGGGCTGCTATGTGCGGTCAGGAGCCCGTACGTTTGAACCTATGATATAAAACATTATAGCACAAAAGAAATGTATACATCAGTACTTTGAATGTACCGGTATGCTAAGTGAGGTAGGCTGATATGCATGGGTTCATATGCATGAACAATCAACTGACTGAGTAGAATGAATATAACTGAATAAGAGTACAAGCATGAATAGATAAACTATAACTGAGATCATGTCAATACTGAGTACTGAGTTTTGAATGCTGATTAACTGATATCTGAATTTACTGATACTATAATACTGATAGCTGAGTGACTGTTTCTGACAGTCTTGATTCTGTGGAACTATGCTGAGTTCCATACTGAGCTGAGTGATTGTATCTGACAGTCCTGATTCTGTAGAACTGAACTGAGTTCTATTCTGAGACTGAAACTGAAACTGTGAAAGGTAATTATCTAACGGACATGCCCTTTCTCTTAACTGATTTGGGGTCTAACCTGTAACCCTGGTTGGAAGGGTATCAGCACCATGACACGGGTAAGGATAAGTGCTGAGTCACCCTTATCTGGCAAGTGCTATGAACGAGAACGCTGGTACCCTCAACTGGCAGGTAGAACAACTCATCAACCCTCAACTGACAAGTTAATATCTCAACCTACACTTGCTATGTAGTTCTGGAACGCAAGGACTGCTTCGAAGGATAACACCCTTTACTGGATGGTAAGTCCCTATCCTTAGGTTCACTTGGTGTTGAATCTTACTCCCAACTGAATAGACACTAAACGAATTTCTAAACTGATCTAAGCTGGACTGAACTGTTAATGATCATGCTTCCTAACTGAAATGAACTGAGTTTACTGGGTTTCGTTAATTGACGGAATACTACTAAGTTCTGTTAACTGACTAAGCTTTTCGAGTTTTTTAGCTGATTACTGAACTGAGACCTTGATTGATTACTGAGTACTATTGATCGTAACCCTACCGAGACTGTCCTATAACTACTGTAGCTCTGGGTAAACAGTTAGATTTTTTGCATATTGAATACCCCCAGGACTCGATAGCATAATAGTAAAACATAGCATGAACTTGAAGAGCATAACAATGCACACTTGTTCATAACTCATTCATGGAGACATTTCATCAAATACTTGATATACATAGGATTGTGCATGAATGGAATTAAATAACAACATGTCATGCTTGCACTACTCAATTCACATAAGCATTTTGACAAACAATTGGGGAGCATGGGCATTTCACATATAAATAAATATGTAATACTATCATGGACACTACATTCAACTTGCAACTCAAGAGTTCAACATGGAATTCACATAATTCAATCCACAATTAACTAGTTTTCATGATACTTGTGATAAATCATGGAATTGAAAACCCATTTAACATCATAATCAAGATTTTACTCAAATCCAACATCAAATTTACGAAACCAATTAACTTAAAGTTTTAAAAGAGTTTTTTGAACTCCAAGGGTGGAAGGAAACCCTTGGATGAACACTTCACATATCTGGATACTTGAATTAATGAAGGTTGATGGTGAGCTCTTAAAGATTGAATCTTGAAAGTAGATTCCCTAGGGTTTGTTCTTGAGTAGTTTGAGAGAAAATAATGAATATTTTTTCCTAGGAATGATTAATTTCATATTTTTGGGGCTGAATAGGGGTGAGAAAATGACCCAATTACCCCTCTGTATGCGGCTTTTAATGAGCAGAAACCGTGCCTAGTGACGCATAGACCGACGCGCTGCGTCGATGGGATCGACGCTATGGCCAGCGCGCCGCGTCAAGTCCGCGTTGGCTCACTGAAATTTACCACCGGAAGCTGAGAAAAATATTTATCAATGCAATAGGCGATGCGGCGCGTTGAGATCGCGTTGATCCACTGGTTTGGACTTCCAAACGTGCCTCCAACGATGTTTGAAAAATCCAAAACTCGTTCCAGAACACCTACTGACATGCATGATCATGATTCAAACTAAAAATCAATACTTTAAAGTAATAAGGTTCATGAAATAAGATCTCCAACTTATGAGGTTAAAATAATTCTAAGCGCAAACACTTAGCTGAAATTTTGTAAGTGTGAGACCCCTTATAAAGCTCTAAGGGCTGAGTTAAGCTTAGAAATTTATGGGATCTTATACAAAAATTCTATTCCGATGGGATGGTTATCCAACGGTTATATCCTCAGTAAAAATGAGCTCTTCTATTCCAACGAGATGGTAAAAAAAAAAGTTCTTAAGTCCTTGATGCTACCACAAAAAATAAGGACGAACTTAAGATTTATCGATTTTGACTTTTGATAGCCACTAGATAATGTTTTTAAAAAAATTTAAAACTAGAAGAACATATTGAAACCAAAAAGAATGGAATGATTTTGAAAAGTCTTAATTATGACCAACTAGTGAATGCGTCCACACCTCGCGCAGTCATAAAACATATTAGTAAATTTTAAAAGTGATAGTTTATAAATTTAATTGAGATAAAATATATTTTTCATAGACACACACATATATATTGTTCAATAACAAATATAAGTAAAGTTTGCATGATTTTTAATTTTTATGGTATAATTTTATGCTTCAAACACCGTACAACTTAGAACTGTAATGCTCCAACTTCTACAAATGAGCCAATTAATTTATGAAAATTTGATGTGAATATTTTAATCAATTAAATTTTTTTGATTTATAAAAGATGAAAAAAGTTTGAGTAATTGTAATGAGTTGGTAACTATAATGTGATTTTATTGAGAAAAAAAACATGAAAATTTAATACAAGACGAAAATTAAAAGAGAAAAACATTGGGAATAGTTAAGAGTTGAACCGTACTTTCATTTGATTGATGTCCTCTTTCGATTTTGTATTATTCATACACATGAAACCTTACTATGGAGTGAAATTGATAGCAAACTTTGCTTGAAAATAGCAATAGCAAAACCACATTTTTCTTACTTTACTCATTTGTTTAAAAATAAAAACAAAAATGGACAAACTTCGTGAGAGGAAAGAGACTATAAAAAGGTGAAAACATACAAATTAAGAGGTAAAAAAATACATCTAATATGATAGTTTACTTAACATTAGTAAAATGTTCCTCTTATTTTGCATATAAAATGTTAACAATAATGATATATTTTTCAATAAAGAAAAATACATCTTAACAGGAAAGGACAGATCAAAGAATAATGAAGATATAAATAATTACATGCACATAAATACACTAATGAGAGATGAACGTGTATATTGATGTCATAAAAGATCACTAAAAATTTCATGCCCAATTCTGTTCAAACTAACATATCCAGAAAAGAAAAAGTATGGTTAGAACTATGAACGTATGCCAAAGACACAAAATTAAAAGTGAAATTCAATTGCATAAAGCTGTCAAACCTTACCAACTTTAAGTTAAAACTATGAAAAATAAGATTTTAAATCCAATCCCTCAACTTCCTCCATATTATACACTTGCTAAATACTATTTGTATTTCTCAAAATTACTGAATATTTGAGCATTTATAAGGAAGTAATTTTTTTTACAGATATTAGATATCTCAAGCTATCATACGTAGCCGATGAGAGTGAGTCCATGGATGATAATGAATTTTGAATTTGAACACTTTCAGGTTAATTACATTCAGAAATATATGAAAAAAATATCCCAACATTCTTTACAAAAGACAAAGGAAAGGCATGTCAAGGAGATGAAGGACCAAAACATTAAGTAAAAGATGTTATCTAACCTTTTTCTCTCACTTCATTTACACATTCATCTCTATACCTCAGATTTATTAGAGCATTACCAGGTGTAGGCTTATTAACCTAGATAGACAATCACCATATAAGGAACTCTAAAAAAGCATCAAGTTCTGCCTCATATTAAAACAACATTCCTGGCTAATTCCAAAGGGAAGAAATAGAAGGAAATTAAATATATATCAAATTATTATCAAATCATAAATAATGAAGAGGTGAATTCTCTAATAAGTTAGACGGTTGCATTACATATACCTTTATCAAAGAGAAGACCTTACCCAATTGCTTCTTTAGCATGCCGGGCATTTCAATGTCCAATCTTGCTAATCTACCTGATTAACTCTTGATATTAAAATTGAAATATCTGAATATTAAAGGAAGTAAGCAATGGGAAGTTATTAGTCAAAGATAAAAGTTCGTAAATAAGACAAGACCTCAACCCTACTCTTAATTCACATGTCACCATTCATGATTCCCCAAAAAGAAAGAAGGACAAGGGAAACACTTCAACATGTTTTACTCAAAAATGGAATGTTGTTCAAAATTATAGATTTAGCATAAAATTTTACATTAAACAATTAAGAGTTATAAACATAAAGCCTTGGGGGTTATGAAATTGAAGAGGTGTGATTAAGAGCAAATGTTATGAAAATGAAAAGATATGATTAAAAGTAGATGTTATGAGTGTTATTAAAAGTAGAAGTTATGGAAATAAAGAGGTGTGAGTCATGAAACTAATTTTTAAATAATAATAATTGAGAAAATTTTAAAAGAAATCTCAAACCAAGGAGAAAAAAGAGAAACAGAAATGAAGGTTATTGAGAGGTGCCACATCACCTTCTCTATAAACTTCATTTATATCATATATCGATTACTTTTAATAAAACACTTCTTTGATAGAATAATGATTTTGTACAACTGAAACAAACTACCTAGAACATGCCTCTTCATAATAAGGATGGTGCATTATGTGATTATGATGAACATAAGAGTATATTGCTCTAGTAATTGGATTATAACATATTATAAAGGAAAAGTTATTTCATTCTATAACTGTCAAATTTTATCTGTTGTGATAGCCATAAGATAATGCTTAAAAAAATTGCAACCAAACGTACCAAAATTAAGACGATTGGGATAATTTTGAAAAGTCTAATTTTCATTCAATCATGATGTAACTGAAAAATTAACATGGTATAATTGTTTTAACCGACTAAACAAAACTGTAGTAATTCAAAGTATGGACCTGAATTTATACAAGAAATAGAGCGAGGAAAGAAGAGAAAAAAGAGAAAAATAGAAGAAGAGAGGAGGAAGAAACAGCTAGAGAGAAAGCTCAATAGTGAAAGTTGTTAATTCGTATTTATGAAAAAGTAATCAATGTGATATATCAACTCCTGTAAATATAGAGAATTGAATGTGATGATCTATTAACTAATCAGTTAACTTTCTAACTAATTCTAACAGTGTTAACTTCCTAACTAACTCTAAGAATATTAACTAACTTAAGGAAGCAGTTAACTAAGTGTAGGTGATTCGGTTTATGCTTTTAACACTTCCCCTCAAGATAGGTGGGGTGAAATATATCTAATCACCAAGCTTAGATTTCAAGTACTCATGTTGAACCTTTGTAAGATCCTAGGCAAAGATATTAGCTTGTTGATCAGTAGTGAAATTGTAGTGAGTAGTGACCAGTCCTTGTTGAATTTTCTCACTTATGAAATAACAATCAATCTCTATATAAGTAATACCTCGTCTCTAAAAACTTCTGTGTATCATATGACTCATCTCTTAAGTCGTATGTACACTATATGAGTCATATGTTGAACTCGTATCCATGATAGTGCGAGATGGGTGACATTCTGGTAAAGGTACGACTACTTTCCTTGAGTCTTATATGCATCATACGAGTCGTATGAAGTGAGTCGTACCCAAGTCAGTGCGAGGTGAGGTAAGATTCTATCCAAGTTATGAGTAGAGGTTACTAGTTGTATGAAGATGGTACGAGTCATAAGTACCATTCGTATGTTGACCAGTGTATACTCTCTTAGATTCTGTCCATCTTACGAGTCAAGAAGCCCAGTCGTACCATCACCATACATGTCGTATGGTCGAATCGTATGGACTGGTGACAAATTCTATAATGTTTAATTAAATGGCTTTTTAGTCTTTTTCCCCCTTTATAACTTCAACCCACAACCTATAACCCTCAAAGAGGCTTATTTTCCCCCAAATCTCAAACACTTAACACATTAATCTTCTCTAACATACTCAAGAACAATAACTAAGGTTTCTTCTTCAAATTTATCTTTCAAGTCCCAAGTTTAAGTCTACTTCATCTAGTCAAGTAATTCAAGGTATGTAGGGTATTTATCAATGGGTTCCTTCCACCCATTGAACCCAAAAACCTTCTCTTAGTTTAAAAGCTTGAATTCTATCCTATTTTATGAAATTATCTATAAAATTTATGAAGTTAATCTATGAACTTCTTGGTAAATCAAATTCTAGCCATGCCAACATATGTTCCCATGTTATTTAAGTTATTTTATGTTTTGAATTCCAATATTCCATGCCTTATCCCCTTGATTTCATGATGAGTCATCAATTTATGAATTAAACCATGTAAATATGTTGTCTTCCCATGTTTAACACATTTCCATGTTTAAATTTATGTATTTCAGTAGTTATTGTAATTTACTATCTTTTGAGTCTCTGAATTATGACTTCCTATCATTATTTAGATATTGTTGGCGTATTCTTATAATCATTCAGTGTTAGCGGGTTATGAACACCCGATATCTATATGTCCTTATATGATTTTTTTTCAAGTAACAAGTCAGTCAGACCATGGTTTTATTATCATATTTAGAACATTATATTCATGCTGAGCACTTATAAGTACAATACCATGTCATGTCAAATGACTAATAATACCAGTGTCATTCAGTTAGGAGTAACACTTAGCACCGAGTGAATGCAGGGATGATGACTCATCCGTCAGTAGAGGAATGAGTCATTAGTAGCAGTTCCTATGTTCCAACCTATAATGCCACCATAGATTAAGAGGGGTCCCCCATCAGTAGAGGCATTACACCCTCATCCTTCAGGACATCAGCCTTGTAAATCCACTTTGTCAGTCATGTGTTGGTACCCCTAGAAAGATACCAACACCCTTTCAATTGGGGTTATAAGTTGGACCCCAATAGCTCATATTTGGGGCATGTCGGTTGTAGTCAGCTCCCACAGTCTCAGTGTAGTTTTCAGAATATATCCGTTCAAGTTTGCATGACTAATTATACAGATTCAAGATGTTCAATTATATAGATTTCAGTTATTTAAATTTTACATTATTTTAGTATATGTTTATGCTTCGTCTTGCATTCTCTGTTTTACATGTTCATGCATCCATGTTCAGTTTTCTTATGCATTTCAGTTAGTCCTTATCTCACATACTAGTACATTCAAAGTACTGATCACATACTCTTCTTTTGTGCTATGTTGTTTTATAACATAGGTTCGAATGCTTAATTTCCCAAATATACTTAAGCATTCCAAAATTATCCAACAGAAGTAGTGGCAAGTTTTCTTCTATCGAGGACATAACATATTTTATCGTTGTTTTAGTGTCTATTCATGTTCAGTTAGTCAGAGTTAGTTGGGGGTTTGTCCCATCAGCTCCTCATGATTTCTAGAGGTTTTCAGATAGTTAGATAGTCAATTTTCAGTTTTTACAAGTTGTTTCGGACAGACAGATATTCATTCAGTTTTAGTCTATTTGATTATTTTAGATATGTTGGATTATATTTTAGTATTTGTGATTATAGTATCTTATAAGTTTATCTTCTAAACAAGTGGTTCTAGTATTTTATTATTCAGTGCAAAAAATAGGTACCAGATCATGGGTTAGCTTGTGGTCACTTATAGCCGTAAGCACCATTGTCATGACTAGTGGGTAGCCTCAAGTCGTGAAAAAACTTGGTATCGGAGCCTAAGGTTTTAAAGTGTCCTAGGAAGTCTAAAATGCGCATTGAGTAGAGTCTTGTGCATGGGTGTAAAGCACGCCACACTTATGGACAAGAGACTACGAGATGTTTTTAGAAAAGTTTTCCTTCTTTTAGTATTCATGTTGTATGAAAGAGAATGAGCTCTATTGAATTCCTTTTTATAACTCATCTTTCATTCCATTTATAGACAATGCTTCCCAAAAGGAATAACGAAAAGAGGAACGGGATCAACCCGCACCACTACCTATTCAAGAAGATCTCTTGAATAATCATGTCTCTCATGCCGAGTTCAGGGCCACTTTAACGGCCTTAGCCCATTCTCTAGCTGCTCAGAAGAACCAGTAGGATATTGCCCTATAAAATCCAGTGGAAAATACAGCTGTATCTAGAATTTAGTATTCACTCAGATGAATCCCCATTTGTTTTCTAGATCCAAGTCTGAGGAGGATCCGCAAGAGTTTCTAGATATGGTACAGATGGTGACAGACATCATGGGTGTCACTTTAAATGAGAGTGCAGACTTGACTGCATATTAGTTATAGGGTATAGCTCACACCTAGTTTAAGCAGTGGAAGGAGTACAGGGGTGTGGAAGGAAAGCCTATAGAGTGGGAGGAATTTTCCATAAATTTCTTTGACAGATTCTTCCCACTAGAGTTGACAGAGGCTAAGCTTCAAGAGTGCATATACTTGAAGCAAGGTAGTATGAATGTGAAGGATTACTCGCTTAAGTTCACTCAGTTGGTGAGGTATGCTCCTACTATGGTGGTTGACAATAGGTCTAAGATGAGTAAGTTCATATCTGGTATTTCTGATAGTGTGGTCAAGGAGTGTAGGACCTCCATATTGATTAAGGAGATGGACCTATATAGACTCTTGGTTCATGCTTAGCAGATTAAGGAGGAGAAACTTAGAGAGAGCGTGAGAATAAGAGGGCTAGAATAGGTAGTTTTAGTTTTTCTCAGCCATGGTAGGAAGGTGGTAACCTATCCTAGTTCCACCAGAAATTTTCAGCCCAAGCTCCATCTCCAGTGAGTGTGCTAGTGCCTAAGTTTAGACAGGACATTCGGTATAGAACGCTGGGCTCTAAGTCCCAGGGTAGTGCAAATAATGGTTAAACCAACCCGCTCTACAAGAAGTGTGGTAAGAATCATCAAAGTGAGTATAGAGCTAGAAGTGATGTGTGTTTTAGGTATGGAAAGCCATGCCACAAGATCATGGATTGCCTCGTAGGTGTGTGGAAGGGCAGGAATGATCGTCAGTAGGGTCATCCAAATTTTTCAGTAGCATCAGTAGGTTGCCCGACTAAGAAGGGTGCCACTTCTAGTGCCACCAGTAGGCAACTCCAAAATAGATTGTATGCTCTCCAGACTCTCCAGGATCAGGAAAGTTCTTCTGATGTGGTTACGAGTACATTGTGAGTTTTCCATTTGCATATTTATGTCTTGTTAGACCCCGGAGCTTCATTTTGTTTTGTAACTTCTTATGTAGTTTTCAACTTCGGTGTTAGTCCTGAAATATTAGTAGATCCATTCTTAGTGTCTACCCCAGTAGGTAAGTCTATTATAGCCACATGGGTATACAAAAATTGTTCGATCATAGTGTCTCAGAAAGTTACTTCAGTTGATCTTGTAGAGTTAGAGATGACTGATTTTGATGTCATTCTCGGCATGGATTGACTTCTCTTATATTATGGCTCATTTGATTATAGAAAAAGAATT
The DNA here is from genome assembly GCF_002878395.1 of Capsicum annuum. NCBI lineage: Eukaryota > Viridiplantae > Streptophyta > Magnoliopsida > Solanales > Solanaceae > Capsicum > Capsicum annuum. The sequence goes on from NC_061114.1 coordinate 51,149,098, forward strand.
GTCAAATTGTAATTTCTTGATTAACCAATCATCGAATGGAGGGGTAGTACATCAATGCTTAAGGTTTAGTTCATTTCATATCTTAAGGCAAGAAAGATGATATCCAGGGGGTGTGTTTACCATCCTGTCTAAGTCAAGGACTCAAATTCTAAAACTCTGAGTCTTGAGTCAGTTTCTATAGTAAGATAATTTTCAGATGTATTCCTAGAGGATCTTCCTAGAGTTCCTTCTGAAAGGGAGATAGACGTCAAAATAGATCTCCTTCCAGATACCCATCCTATTTCAATTACACCTTATAGAATAGCTCCAGCTGAGCTTAAGAAATTAAAGAACTAGTTGAAAGATTCTTAGATAAGGGTTTTATCAGGCCTAGCATTTCCCCATGGGGCACTCCAGTCCTTTTCGTGCGTAAGAAAGACAGTTCTCTCTGAATGTGCATCGACTGCTGTATCAATCAAGAATAAGTATTCTCTCCCCAGAATTGATGAATTGTTCGACCTCAGTAGAGGCATGACACCCTCGTTCTTTGGGACATCAATCTTGTGGATCCATATTGTCAGTCATGTGTTAGTACCCCTGGGAAAGTACCAACACCCTTCCAGCTGGGGTTATAAGTTAGATTTAAATAGCTCATATTCGAGGCATTGTCGGTTGTAGTCAGCTCCCACAGTCTCAGTGTAGTTTTCATAATAGATCAGTTCAAGTTTGCATGACCAAGTGTATAGATTTTAGATGTTCAGTTATACAAATTTTAGTTATTCAGATTTCAAATTATTTAAGTATATTTTATGCTTGGTCTTGCATTCTAAGTTTTACATGTTCATGCATCAATGTTCAGTTGTCTCATGCATTTCAGTTAGTCCTTATCTCACATACCAGTACTTTCAAAGTTCTAATCGCATACTCTTCTCTTGCGGTATGTTGTCTTATAGCATAGGTCGGACGCTCAATTTCCCGACCGTACATAGACAGTCCAGCATTATCCAATAGTAGTAGTGGTGAGTCCTCTTCTATCCAGGACATGACATATTTTATCGTTATTTCAGAGTCTATTCATGTTCAGTCAGTCAGAGTTAGTTGGGGGTCTATCCTATCAACTCCTCATGATTTCTAGAGGCTTTTAGACAGTTAGATAGTCAGTTAGTTTTTAGTTTTATCAGTTGTTTTAGACAGATAGATGTTCATTTAATTTCAGTCTATTCGATTGTTTTAGATATGTTGGATTATATTTCAGTGGTTGTGATTACAAGATCTTATCAGTTTATCTTACACACATGTGGTTCTAGTACTATATTATTCAGTGCTCACAGTAGGTACCAGCTCATGGGTTAGCTTGTGGTCACTTGTGGCCATAAGAACCAATGTCGTGACCAGGGTGACCCGAACCAGGTCCTGACTATCATGAACCGAACCAGGTCCTAGACGTAATGGGCATCCCAAGTCTAACCAGGACCAGGGACCGCCCCCTGTTACCCAACCCAACCCAACTACCTATATCCAGCCTAAGATGGGCTGAATTTCAAACATATAACAAGATGGCGTAAATACTCTCATGAAGACTCTAGGATAGGGTCATAACATGACCGACCCAACCGAGTCCACCTGTACAAAATAAACCATCCAACCATACCAAAGGCCATAAACTAGGCAATAACCAAAGAGAATACCAAAACACAATATGTTAATCAATGCCAAAATATAATATGATGGAACAACCAACAATATTGTCTAAGGGTGTAAGCCCTAACACCAATACCAATTCCAAGGTAAACACCAATACCGATCGTGCCCATACAACCCTTAGAAGTACCACAAAGCCTTTATCCAAAAGAGTAACAATATCTAGTTGGGACATGCTCCAACAATGGCCGAAACCAATATCCAAAATAAAATAATATGTCCAAAGATGTCCATAACATAAAATGGAGCCTTTTGAAAGAATGGAAACTCACCACTTCAGTCCAAATACTGCTACCAAATCTGTGTGCTAGACAGGAGGAGTAAAATGGCCAGTTCTTGCATATCGTGGGTATACAGCCACCAGAGATAGGTTAGCAAGCGATTGCTACCATGAACTCAGCAGAAGGATAAAATAAAACCAGTTATGAAACAAAGTAAAACCATCCATAATGCATACAACCATGCATTTAAAACCTTTACCTGGGCTGTGTAGCTGTGCCGTCCTAAAACACCCATGCTGAAAGGGCCTCAGTGCATATAGCTGCACGACCAAGGATATATCCCATTGGGATGACTAGTACATCCCCTAATATGAGGTTTAACATCATGCACATGGTCCACCAAGACCAATCTCATACCTGTAAATTATGAGTTTCTAGTTTTGGTCCCATCGGGACCTCTACCTTCACGGTTTAGCTACACCTCCCCCTTTAATGCCTAATTAAAAACCATTTCTAATAATCCATATACCATTTATTAACCAAGTCTATTTAGTGGTGGTATCGTCATCCAACCATACTTGTAAGTACTATCCATAGTCAACCACATGTAGGTATAGGTATAGGGGACCTTAGGTGCCCTTCCAATTACCATATTAAATCTACTTGGGGGAATTCGTACCCCACAAGCACAACCATTTAGCCATTTACCTTTTCAAACCATTTAATCCATGCATAAGTCTTTTACCAAGTTTCAAAAAGCAAGAGTTCCATTTAAAAGAAGTCAATGCAATGAATATATCTTTATAAGCATTTTGTCAAACACATAGGCGGCATATTATATCATTCCAAAACCAATTGCAATTACCAACAACCACTCCCACTATCTAAAACCACCATTAATGCATAGAAAATCATAATTAAAACCATGGGAAACCATAACCAACCATTCATAAACAAAACCCCCAAATCATATTTGAAAACCCAAAAGCATTCAACAATAAAATCATGAAAACCAATAGTAAAATCATGCCTTTAGTTGGAACTAACAATGAGGGAAGAGAACATGCCTTACACTGAAGAATTGATGGAAAGAAATCACCAAAGCAAGCCCCAAATTAGTCCTCAAGATGAAACCCTAGCTTTATTTGCCCCAAAGCTTTTGAGAAGATTTCAGATTGTTTAGGAGTAGTTTCTAGGTGTTAAAGAGAGAAATAATTAAGTAAATGGCCTCCCTAATAGGCGAGAAGTCATGGGATCCTATTAGGGTAAGTAGGGAAATGTCAAGCTTACCCCTACTCAAGTTGCATAAAATCTCATCATAGTGATATAACTGACTTGTACGAGTTGTACTTTTCCGATACGAGTGGTACCCACCACTCGTATCCTACCCTAACCCTTGGATCAAAAACTGTCCAGAATATGACTCATCCAACCAAGTCGTATCCAATTCATACAATCCATATCCCTGGAAGAATAGAATACCAAGAGGATTGAACACTGTCCTCTATATGTGTACTAGAATAACTCGTACCCAACCATACGACTCTTATCCCCTAAGTCGTATCTATTCCAAAAACCTATCCATCCAACCTACCAACACTGGTCAACATACCACTGGAATATACCACTCGTACCCTAACATACGGCTCATTCCCATAAGTCGTATTGGGTTTGTAGAACGGAATTCTAGGAAAAATTCTAAAGGCCAAAACCTAAGATGTAACATTTGCCCCACTAGGAGCATTCGTTCCTGAATGACGGACATGGTAGGGGTAACCACACACAGAGTCATTTGAATTATCAAACATATTCCCAATATTCATCAAAGTTCAAAAACAAATAGACAAAGATATCTTTCCTTTGACAAACTCAAAAAATAAAGATGTGTTCAAGAACACATACCTTCCGCACAAATCTCGGGAGCAGAAAAAAGAGCAGATATTTTGACTTTATGTCCTCCTCCGCTTCCCAAGTAGCTTATTTTATATTATGGTTCCGCCACAGAACCTTAACTGAATCCACATACTTGGTCCACAATCGACGAACCTGGCTATCCAATATCTCAACTGGGACCTCTGCATAAGATAGAGAATCCAAAATACCCTATCCCTTCAAAGGAACAATTGAAGAAGGATCACCAATCCACTTCCTCAACATGGAAACATAAAAGACCAGATGAGCCAAACCTAAAAAAGCAGGCAACTCTAGTTCATAAGAAAAATTGCCAACTCTTCGCAAAATCACATAAGGACCAATAAATTGGGGACTGAGCTTCCCCCTCTTGCCAAACCGTACTACTCCCTTTATGGAAGATACCTTTAGGAATACCTTATCCCCAACCTCGAACTCCAAGTCTCTATGCCTAACATCTATATAAGACTCTTGGAGACTCTGAGCTGCCTTAAGCCTATCCCGAATGACCTTCACCTTCACCATATCTTGATAAACCAAATCCAGACCAAATATATCTGCCTCACCAAGCTCAAACCAACCAATAGGATATCTATACCTCCTACCATACAACACCTCAAAAGGGCCATACCAATACTTAAATAATAGCTATTGTTGTAAGAAAACTCTACCAAAGGTAGATGCTCATCCTAATTGCCACCATAGTCAATCACACAGTCTCAAAGTATATCTTTCAATGTCTGAATAGTTCTATCTTCTTGCCCATCCGACTGCGGATGAAAATCAATACTCAGACTGACCTTAGTCCTCAACCCTTTTTGGAAAAATTGCATACCACAATAAAAAATAATCGAAACAGGTACCCCATGCAGATTCACAATCTCTTGAAGATACAACTTCACATAGTCCTCCACCAAAAGGTAGTCCTCACTGGTAGAAAGTGAGCAGACTTCTTCATCCTATCCATGATGACCCATATATTTGAGACGAAGAAAGAAAGATAAAAAATCCATATTGATAATCTCCCACTTCCATTTGGGAAAGTCTATTTCTTGATGTAATCCACTAGGCCTAATGTGCTTAACCTTAACCTGTTGACACACTATGTACTTGGCTACAAAATTAACCACATCTCTCTTTATACCATTCCACTAATAGATCTTGTTGATATCGTGATACATCTTTGTCGATATGGGATAAACAACCTATCGCAAATCATATGCTTCATCCAAAATCCTTTGTCGCAAATCGTCGACATCAGGAACACACAACCTCTCCTGGTACCGCAAAGTACCATCACCACCAATCTTAAACACTGCCACCTTTTACCCACCAATATCACTCTTGATTTTCATCAAGACTGGATCTAACACTTGTTTCTCTTTAATCTCTGCATTAAAAGATGATTGAACCACTTCTTGCAACATCACACCACCATCCTAAGAGTCCAAGAGATGAACTCCAAGATAGGTTAAGGGGTGAATATCCTTCACTAATTCTCGCTTTCCTTCCTCCACATGAGCCAAACTTCCTATAGAAAACCTGCTAAGAGCATCAGCAACCACGTTAGCCTTATCTAGGTGGTAGTAAAGACTTATATCATAGTTCTTGAGAAGCTCAAGCTATCTTCTTTGCCTGAGGTTAAGATTCTTCTGCCTGAACACGTACTGTAGACTTTTATGATCAGAAAAGATATCCATGTGAACGCCATACCAATAATACCGCCATATTTTCAAAGCAAACACGACTGCCAACAGATCAAAATCATGAGTAGGATTATTTCTCTCATGCACTTTCAACTTCCTGGAAGCATAGGCAATCACCTTCCTATGCTGCATTAAAACACAACCAAGCTATACTTGAGATGCATCATAATAAACCACAAACCCATCATTGCCTTTCAGCAAATTAAGAATTGGAGCCAAAGTGAGCTTATCTTTTAACTTCTAAAAACTCCCCTCACAAGCATCTGACCAAGAAAACTTAGCCTTCTTCTGAGTCAACTTAGTCAACAGAGCCACTATTGACGAGAAGCTTTCCACAATCCACCTATAATACCCAGCTAAACCCAAAAAACTCCGAATGTCAGATGGAGTCATAGGCCTAGGCCACCCCGTCATCGCAGCAACCTTTTGAGAATCAACCATTATCCTTACACTAGAAATAATATGACCTAAGAAAGTCACGGAGTTTAACCAAAACTCATACTTAGAGAACCTGGCATATAATCGTTGTTTCTTTAAGGTCTGAAATACCACACAAAGGTGATTATCTTGATCCACCTTACTCTTTGAAAAACCAGAATTTAATCATCAAACACAATGATAAAGAGATCCAAATACTGCCTGAAAACTCTGTTCATCAGATCCATAAATGCCGTTGGGCCTTTGGTCAATCCAAATGACATCACCAAGAACTTGAACTGCCTATACCGAGTATAAAAAGACGTCTTAGGGATATCCACCTCATTAATCTTAAGTTGATACTACCCCGAATGGAGATCTATCTTAGAAAAGAACTTGGAACCCTGTAACTGATCAAACAAATCATCTATCCTCGAGAGATAATACTTGTTCTTGACCATTACCTTATTTAACTGCCTATAGTCAATGCACATCCAAAGGGAACCATTTTTTTATGCACAAAAAATAACGGTTCACCTTACGGAGAAATTCTAGGATGAATAGACCCCTTATCCAGAAGATCCTTAAGTTCTTTCAACTCAGCCGAAGCCATTCTATATGGAGGAATAGATATTGGATGAGTGTCCGAAAGTAAATCAATACCAAACTTTATTTCCCTATTCGGAGGAACACTAGGAAGATCATCCGAAAATACATTTGGAAGCTTATTAACTGCAAAAACTGACTATAAAGAAGGACTTTCCGAGTTAGAATCTTTAACCCAGACTAAGTGATAAAGACACCCCTTGGAGATTAACCTCCAAGCTCTAAGATAAGAAATAAACCTTTCACAGGGAGATAAAGAACCACTCTCCCAATTTATAACTAGTTCACCAAGAAACATAAGGATAATCATCTAGGTCAGACAATCTAAAGATGTGTAACAGGAGTGTATCCAATCCATTCCTAAGATGACATCAAAATCCACCATCCCTAGCTCAAATAGATCCATCAAAGTCTACTTGGTACCAACAGACAACCCCCCTATAGACCCTTTTAGGAATAACCGAGTCTCCTATCGGGGTAGAAACAAAAAAGGATATGAAATTACTTCAGGATCAAAACCAAAAGATACAACCAGATAATGAGTAACATAAAAAAGAGTGGACCCTGGATCAAGAAAACAATATACGTCATGAGAAAAGAGCTGTAACGTACCAGTAATAACATTTGGTAATGCCTCAGATTCCTATCGAGATGCGAAAGTATACAACCTGTTTCGACCAACACTAGAACTAGTAGTAGTAACAGAAGTAGATACAACACCACCAGGTGTTAAAGCAAAAGATGAAGGGACAAGAACCTTTATTAATCGGATAGTCCTTGAGCTGATGAACTGGATCTCCATACCTAAAGCATTTGTCCCTCTCTTCTTCACAATAACCTCGATGGGGTTGACCACAGAACCGACAAGGAAGGCATGAATAAACTTACTGAACTTTGTTTGCCTAAGATTGGGCACCCTATGCTAAAAAATTATCACCATCCTAATAATGCCTGTCTCCCAACTGCTTCAGGTAAGGGGCACTAATAGTAGAGAAGGAACCCAAGCTTTATCATCCTTTTACAACTTGATGCTATCTCGACCACCCTGGGATTGCGCACCTCTCTGATAAAAAAATCTTTCCCTTTTTTTCTGTATACCCTTAAACTCTGCCTGCCTCTTCTTCTCATCTTCCACTTGCTTCATATGGACAGCCAACCAAGAAATATCCATATCCTTAATGAGCAAAGAATTCATACTCTCTAAGATCAAATCTCTATTCAACTCAAAATTGAACTTTCTTATTCTCGTTCTCATGTCAACCACCATGTCGGGAGCATACCTCGATAGCTTATGAAACTTTAAGGCATATTCCTTGACAGTCATTCTCCCTTACTTAAGATTAACAAACACTTCCATCTTAGCTTCCTTAAGCTCTTGAGGAAAGAAATAATCCATGAAGGCATTAAAAAAGGCCTCCCATAATTAAGGTTCTTCCATATCACCCCTATCTCTATTTCATCCCTCATACCACTGATAAGTAATATCTTTAAGCTGATAAGCTGCAAAGTTCACCCCCTTTATATTGGTAGCCTACATCACCTAAAATATTTTTTTTATTTTAACTAAGAAGCCCTAGGGATCCTCCTCTACCTCCACTCGAGTAAAAGTAGGAGAATCCATCTTTATAAATTAGCTAATACTTGTAGCCTTAGTAGACAACCCACTCAACCTACGTAATAGCATGGATAGATTGATAGAATTCTGCATTCGTCATATTGCCCTGAAGGGCCTGAGTAGAACTAGTAGGATTAGAAGAAACACGAGTACCATCTGAAATAGGACCCTGAGATCGAAGATGTACCCCAGTCGTAGGAAATACCCCTTCAGCATCATACCAAGATGGGATGGAAGAATTTTTTTTTCTAGATCTATGAGGCATGATCTGAAAGACAAATAAACAAGGATTAAAGAAGATTTTCGGACTTTAGACTCTAAGCTTGAAAATAGAATACCAAGAAAGTGAAATACTTCTAAATATCTTGCAGCCTCTCTTTTATGAGTATGGCACGTTACATACCCCTAAAAGAGACTCAACTCAACATGGCTTTGTGGATTTCCCAGTTGACCATGAACCTAAAGATCTGATACCAACTTGTCATGACCCAAACCAGGGCCTAGAAGTAATGGGCATCCCATGTCCAACTAGGACAGGGGAACACCCCCTATTACCTAACCTAACCACCTATATCCAGCCTTAGATGGGCTGAATTATGAATATATAACAAGATAGCATAAATTCTATCATGAAGACTCTGGGATAGGGTCACAATAATAATCGGCCCAACCGAGTCCACTCGTACAAAATCAACCATCCAACCATATCATGCCAAACCAAAGGCCATAAACTAGGCCATAACCAAAGAGAATACTAAAACACAATACCCATATATAATGATGGAATAACTAATAATATCATCCAAGGGTGTAATACCAAACACCAATACCAATGCCAAGGCAAACACCAATACTGATCCCACCCATACCAACCCCTAGAAGTACCACAAATCCTCTATCCAAAAGAGTAATAATATCAGGTTAGAAAATGCCCCCAATTATGGCCAAAACTAATATCCAAAATAAAATAAAATGTCCAAAGATTTCTATAATATGAAATAGAGTCTTCCGAAAGGATAGAAGCTCACCACTTTAGTCCAAATACTAATATCAAATCCGCATACTAGAAATGAGGAATAGAATGGTTGATTCCTATATAGCATGTGTATACAGTTGCTATAGACGGGTTAGTGGTGATCACTAGCATAAAATTAGGATAAGGATAAAATAATGCCATTTGTAAAACCAAGTAAAACCATACATAAGGAATTCAAACATACGTATAAATAAGTATCAAGAAAGGGAATCCGAGTTTAGCAGGCATTTAAAATTTTTACTTGGGCTGTGTAGCTTTGCCATCCTAAAGCACTCATGGGTAATATGGCTTCAGATCCTCCTGCTGAAAGGGCCCCAATATATGTAGCACCATGACCAGAGAAATATCCCATTGGGATGACTAGTACATCACCCAATATGAGGTATGACATCATGCACACGGTCCACCAAGACTAACTGCAAACTAAAAAATATAAGTTTCTAGTGTTGGTCCACTCGGTGTAAGACCCCGTAAGATTCTAGCTTGTTTCATATCACCCTTGCATACTAAAGAGTCCAAGACTTTGAAAATGTCACTAAGTGTTAAGACTTAGTCATTTCCAAAGCTTATTAAACTTTAATGATTTTAATTCTGATCTTTTCGGCCTTAGAATGTTAATTTTTATGTTGATTGATGATCGGGGTGGTCGACAACATATCTCGAGCAAGTTACAAATTTTTTAAATGAGGTTTAAGGCTTGTTTGGATGCTCAAACCAGCGTGTCAACATGATATAGCCGCAACACACCGTTTATCGCGTTAGTCGGGTGCAACGCGATGCGTCGCCTAATAAGTCAACTGAGCAACACAATGCATCACTTAAAACGTCACTGGCTATATTTAGTTTAATTAATTTTTGGTATGTGGGAGTATTTGAGTAATTTTCCCCTAACTTTGCCTCACCATACCACGAGATTAAGGTCCCAAAAGGGCAAAATAACTCATCTTTTCACAAATTTTCTCAATAACCAAACCCTAACTTCTTCAAGTCCAAGTTCAATCTTGAAAAAGTCACCAAGAACTCATGAGAAATCATCTATTAAGGTTTGTGGGAGTTCATCCATGGGTCCCCTTTCGCCCATGGAGCCCAAGAACCCCGTTTAAGTTTAAATCTATGAATTTTATAGGTTTCAAGTTGATGTATCTCCATGAATCTCTTGTTGATTTCAATGACGAGTTATGGATTCATGTATTTTCAAGTAGAATGAGTCATATCATATTTGTGTATTGAAATTACCATATCATGTTCAATTAGTTTCAAGTTGAATCCCCAAGTTGTGAATTTGTCCATGTAACTCTATTATTCTCTTATGTTCAAGACATTCTTATGTTTAAGCTATGATCTTAACATGTTTTGATGAAACTCCCATGTCCTATTTCAAGTGAATTCCATGTAATTTCCCAATTTATGATTTTAGTCATACAATCATGCTATTTTCTCATGTTTAAGACAATCCTATGTTCAAGTTCATGATTCCTAAGTATTTTTCGATGAATGAGCCCTTACATATTTGAATGATGGAATTTTCATGTTGAATCCTTAATTTATGGTTTTAGTGTTATAATTATGTTATTATCACATGTTTCAATAATTTCCATGCTTAAGTTCATGAATTTTAAGTGTTTGATAAAATGCCTAAGAGATGAATTTTGAACTATGAACCCCTATTATGTTCTTCAAAACTTTTATGTTTCCATATTGATACTTCTATTCAGTACTGGGGGTTATGAATACCTAAAACATAATTAGTTATTTAGTATCAACATCTTTCAGAGTAGTTTTAGATATATGAGCATTATTCATTCAGTCATTTATCATAATCAGTTAAACTTAGATTAGTTGAGGAACTCGAGTCAGTTTAATTGAGAGTAAGATTTAGCACCGAGCAAACCGAGGTATGGGGGCTCATATGCCAATAGAGGGTGTGACTCCTAGTAGCAATCTTGCATTTTAGAACTACGTAGCTAGCGTAGGTTTGAGATGTTAACCCGCCAGTTGAGGGTTGACATATATCTCACCAGGGCACCTTCCAGTAGAGGGTGACTTTTTAGTCCTTTGGGACTTCACATTAGTGGATCCACATAGCCAGTGTTAGTACTCGTGGCACGGTACTGGCACCCTTCTAACTGGGGTTATAGCTTGGACCGAAATTAGCTTAAATTGGGGCATGATGGTTAGATAATACCTCCCACAGTCTCAGTATAATATCAATATATTCTCAGTTTAGGTTTGCAGATCAAAGCATATAGACTCTCAGTTATTCAATTATCAGATTTCAGTATTTTAGTTTACAGATTATTTCTGAAATATGCTTATGCTTGGTCTTTAAATCTCAGATTTTACAGTTTTTATGCATTCATGCCTTGTTATCTCATGTTGTTCAGTTAGACCTTATCTCATAGGCACAGTACTCCATAGTGTCAGTCCATTTATTTAGACTAAGTTTAGTTTAGTGTTACATGATCAGTATTAAGTCATCAACTATTCAGTGTTTGAATATCAGTAGTCCATATTCTTATATCAGCTACTCAGTATATATGTGTTAGTTATCCTCTTTCTTATATTTCAATCATTCCATAACCCAGGAATAAGTTATTCCAGTAATCAAATTAGTTAAGTACATATATGTTTGTTTTCAAACATTCACATATTCATGTTTTACTTATCCCAATTTTGGTTCTAATTATATTATAACAGTAAAGTTTTAAGAAATTAAGTATAGTGATTCACAGGCTTATCAGATCATGTTTGTAACTCATGTTTTAAGATATTTCAACTTTCAGTCTATTTCAGTCTCTTAGTGAGTCTACTTACACTTAGTCATGCATGTTTTAAGATTATGTATAAAACCAGCTTTACTTATTGTATTCACCCTCACTTACACAGTGCATTCCATAGGTACTCATCCATATATACATCTATGTGGCTACGTTTTTTTCATAATGTAGGTACTAGCTGTAGCCCACACATCATGATCAGATAGTTGCAGTTTCCAGCCAACAAGTGATGAGTTCTCCTATTTCGGGGACTTCAATCAGATGTTGTTTGTTTAATTTACTTTATTACTTATATGTATTGATTAGTGGTAGCTGGGGTCATGTACTAGCTATTTATAGTAAGTATAGTAGAGGCTTCATAGATGTTAGTCAATTCAGTCATGTAATTTTAGTTTTCTCCTCAATTTCTATTAGATTGTAAATTGTATCAGTAATATAATATCTTTCAAATTTTGTTATGACTATATTTCCACACAGTAGAACAATTATTTATTAAATCATAATTTAGTTGCTTAATAGTATGCCAGTTCATGAGTTATTTGGGATCACTTGTGGTTCCAAGCACCGTGTTACGGCTAGGGGGTAGTCTCAGGTCATGACAAACTTGTTATCAGACCATAGAGTTCAAGTGTCCAAGGGTGTCTATGATACTATATCTAGTAGAGTCTTGCAGAACAGTACGAAGATGGCTATACTTTTCTTCGAGAGGCTACAGGGCATTTATTAAATGTTTCCCTTCTTTCATGTCTCAGATTATGCTATAGAAAGGTTCTCTAAGAAACTTATATAGATTCTCATCTTTCTCCATTCATTCCATCTCTGCCTTGTTTTTGAGGTAACAAAAACAATGAAACTCAAATCCCTACAGATAGAGCTGTCTTAGATAGTCCCCACAAATAGTTATGGGGGATTATACGCGGGATTAAAAGGATCCCATCAATGCCCTTTTGGTCTAAAGTTTGAAATAATTCATTCATGTTCATGAAAATCGTGCACTAAGCCAAAGTAGATGTCATTTTAGATCCCTTCTCAAAATTCTATGATAACATATAACCTAGAGTTAGAAGCATGAACCCAAAAGTTTAGCAGTAATAATGTGGGGATAGTGTTATCTAAATTTTCTGGATTATGTATCCATGGGGTTAGTTTATGAAAGGTGAATCAATAGTCCTGAAATAGTGTATGTAAGAATTTAAGTTTGTTGTTTCGAAGTTAAGTATGATGGTGTGGTTATGATTTAGAAGTGTACCCAAGATGATATGAGATTATATTATTTCTTAGTTTTCAAATGGGTGTGCGTAGATAGTATCCTTGAGTTGATAAGTGTGAATGAAGCTAGTAATATAGTATGTAATGTTCTTACCAGCTAAGTTATGAGCGGTAGAAAGTTAAGAGTTGTATATAGTAGAAGGAAGTACTAGCAATGGGTTTTACACTTTTAGTTGCAGTCTTTCAGGGTGAGTTTAGTATTTATGTGTATTGTTATATCGAGATCTAGAGTAAAATGGTTACAGTTCAGTTATAGTGTATTAAGTGGTCCACAAACTTAGAATAATGGCACTACGCTAAGAGGGTGATGATAGAACAAGTAACCAATCAGGCTCTCAGATTCTAACAGTGACACCAGTATATTGTAGAACAGTAGTAAGAGAGGAAGATACCCTTCCCGTTCTTGTCTCAGTGCAAAGTGTTGGGTTTTTGTCACCACGATATCTAATTATGCCTTATTTGTCAGTTCCATGATCATAGTTTATGTTCATGAACATAATAGAGGATCATGTACTTCTCCAGATCCTTGTGTGAAGAGTTCCAATTCACTCAATAGTAAGAATCATTTTCCATAAAATTATGAACTCCAAACTTAGGTCATGCAACTCATGACTCATGCACTCATGATTTACAGTATGCTCACTTTTCATAACTCAGGGTGCACTCTTAATGACCAGTGAAACTCAAATTATGTCATGTATGTCCTTAGTTTAGCTCTCTTCGATGAATTCATGCTTTTGATACTCTATTCCTCGGGCCTTAGTTAAGTTTCCAAGTTATGCATAATATTCTTTCATGTTTCAGGTCCTCATGTTCTAATTTTCCAGTGACCTCTCCTTAGGTCAAGATAGTGATGATGAACAGTTTCTTAGATGAGAGATAGTAAATATTTGATGTTGAGAAAATATTATAATATGCTTGTTTTATACAAGACTACAAGGTTGAAGAAATATTGAGGATAAGATTTTTGTATAATTCATGGTTAGTTAAGAATTATATGTGTGTTTTCTTGGGTTAGTGCAGGGAAGTTGTTATTGATAGGGGTTTTGAGAGTATGAGAAATATGTTTTTGTGGTTGTTTGCCTAGAATTTCCTGTGTGGTTATGAAGATAAGCTTGAATGTCATATAGGTGTATAAGTGGATGAATTCTTTGTACGCTAGTGAATTCATGGTAAGAGATTGAAGTTAGTTGTTGAAGTGGGAATGAGTATTATTTTTGAGATAAGAAGTTGTAAAAATGCAGGGTGTATTGAATTTATGATTCAGACTAGTATTACAGTATTATGTGTGCACTTTGTAGATTCGAGTAGGCTTGAACATAGTGAGAGAATTCAGTTCAGCTCTGACTTCAGTAGATAGAGTTATCAATGTCCATGTGAATATTTTAAGTAGCCTCAAGTGAAGTGCAATTTTGAAGTGGAATGTATAGTTGAGTATAAGCTTTCAGTATGATTCAGTCCGTACAGCCAGCAGTCCAGTTTAGCAGTCAAACAGACAAGTTACTATGACTTTCCATCTTACCTATTCATGAGGTGAATTCATTCATAACCATGTAAGTTGTAAATTTAATTTAGTTCATGCATCATGTTTTAGATTCATATATTCATCCATGATTTAGTTCGTAAATGTCCAGTGTATCATCTCAGTCTTTTCTTAGTATTTCAGCTAAGTCAGTATCATTCGAGGGATGAAATATCTCAAGAGAGAGATATTGTAATACCCCGAGTATTCATGTTCTAAACCTTTCATATTTTATTCATGAAATCAGATCCATCTTAAAGTAATGGTTACTCATAAGTTGTCTCTCTCATTTCTATCTCAGCCTTATAATCGTTCTCATGTTATTGTATATATTCATGAAATCAGTTCAGTTCATGTATCATGCTCAGACTCAGGTGTGCAGTCATGTTCCAAGTTATGCATGTTTAGAATATGATCTCAGTTACCTTAGTACAGTACTCTTAGTTTAACCAGTCTCACTCGAGGATGAATGTTTCCAAGGGGGAGATACTATTAGATCCCGTAAGATCCTAGCTCGTTTCAGCTTACTTTTGCATGCTAAAGGGGTCTAAGACTTAGAAATTTCACCAAGTGTTAAGACTTAGTCATTTCCAAAGACTCTTAAACTTCAATGATTTTAATTTCAATCTTCCCTACCTTAGAATGTCTATTTTTAAGTTGATTCATGATTGGGGTGGTCGACAAAATATCTTGGGTAAGTTTCAGATTTACAATTTTCATGCATTCATGCTCAGTTATCTCATGTTATTCAGTTAGTCCTTATCTCACAGGCACAGTACTCCACAATTTCAGTCCAGTTATTCTGACTAAGTTTAGTTCAGTGTTACATGATCAATATTCAGTCATCAGCTATTTAGTGTTCGACTATCAGTAGTTTGTATTATTATATCAGCTATATAGTATATAGGTGGTAGCTATGCTCTTTCTTAGATTTCAATCATTCCATCACCCAGGCATCAGTTATTCAAGTAATTAGACAAGTTAAGTACATATATATTTGTTTTCGAACATTCATGTATTTATGTTTTACCGTATCCAAGTTTTGGTTCTACTTATATTATAACAGGATAGTTTTAAGAAATTAAGTGTAATGATTCATAAGCTTATCAGATCATGTTTATTACTCATGTTGTAAGATATTTTATCTTTTAGTCTCTCGGTGAGTCTACCTACACCTAGTTATGTATGTTTTAAGATTATGTATGAAACCAATTTTACTTATTGCATTTATCCCGGTTACTCAGTACATTATAGAAGTACTGATCCATATATATGTCTGTGTAGCTACATTGTTTCATAATGTAGGTACCAGCTGTAGCTCACACATCATGATCAGTGTAATTTTTAGCCAACAGGTGATGAGTTCTCCTATTTCAAGGACTTCAGTCAGATGTTGTTTGTTTACTATACTTTATTACTTATATGTATTGATTAGTGGTAGCTGGGTTTATGTCCTAGCTATCTATTGTCTGCATAGTAGAGGCTTTATAGATGTCAGTCAGAGTCAGTCATATAATTTCAGTTTTCTTCTTAATTTTTATCATATTGTGAATTGTATCAGTAATATAATGTCTCTCAGATTTTGTTATGATTATATTTCTGCACAATAGAACAACTATTTAATATATGATAATTATGTTGCTTAATGGTATGCCAGTTTATGGATTAGTTTGGGATCACTTATGGTTCCAAGCATCGTGTTACGACTAGGGGGTAGTCTCAGGTCATGACACCCGGGACCTCCACCTTTCACGATTTAGCTATACCTCCCCCTTTAATGCCCAATTAAAATCCATTTTTAAATAATCCATTTACCATTTATTAACCAAGAACATTTGGTGGTGGTATCGTCATCCAACCATATTTGTGAGTACTAACCTTAGCCAGCTACATGTAGGTATATGGGACCTTAGGTGCCCTTTTGTAATACCCCATACCTTTTCCTAGCTTGAAATCATCTAAAAAATGTTTGGAGCTTTCTTTCAAAGATTAATCCACTTTCGTACATGTGGTATTTTTAAGATTTTCACTTTTTTTCATGTGGAAAATTCAATAAGCTTTCCACTGATATAAAATTCGCCTAAATCCGATAACCAGATAAGAAGTTATGACTATTTCAAGTTCCCATCATAAAACAACACCATATTTGTCAGTGGCGCGCCGCGCCACAAGATAAAATGGCAATTGTCCTTTGACAGTGTCTCAGGGTGATTTCCTCTGTATCTCGCCAAAGTTCTAGGTCGCAAAAGAAGGGGCAAAGAGATGTCTCCGCGTCGCGCTATCCCTCAGTTTTCCAATTGTCAAATTCCAGTGACACAGCGCGCCAGTGCCGCGTCGCGCCAGCGCCGTGTCGTGCCAGGGGTCCAATTCTAGAAGTTTTTACTGAAATTACAAGATACGTCCAGGGTTAAAAGGGTCAATTTCCCACCCCTATTTAAGCCCTTTAACACGTGATTCAGCTATTTTTCATCCAAAATACACTCTCTTCTCTCAAAACCCTCTCAAGAACAACCTAGGGATTTTCATAGAAGATTCAAAATCAAAAATTTCATCCATCAATCTTCGTGTATTTACGAACCAAGGTATGCATAGTGTTCATTCATGGACTCCTTTCATCAATAAAGCCCAAAAATCCCTTTTCTAAATTCAAGTTTATGGATTTTCTTATGAATTTCATGATTAGGTTGCTCTTGTTCATGTGGATAATAAGAAATTGAATTCTACTTTATGTTGGGTGATAAATTCTATGTGGGTTAAATTATTATAGATATAGATTAATGCAAACCTATGACTAAACACTTGAATGATGAAATTAGAATTGAACCATGATGTTTAATTATTGTACAATGATATTTACATGTACCATGCCTACAATATGTTTGATTAAATGCCTAGATGAAGGAAAGGTGACTAACTAGTATGATACCATGAAATCCCCATTTATGTACAAGTTATGCCTATCACATGTTTTGATAAAATGCTTCTATAAATGTATTATGGATTATGATGCTAGTTATATGTTCAAGTAAGTTATGCTTGGTCAGTATCCTTCCATCGAGCCCTGGGGGTACTCGTACCCGAAACATTAGTTGTGTGCCTAGATCCATGTCATGTTTTCACGATACTCTCAGTTAAGCTATGAATTCTTAGACTTCAAACAGTCTTATGACTCAGGAAATCTCCATGATCTTATGAACTCAGTCAGTTGTCAGATATCAGTAGTATTCCATCAGTTAACAGAATTCAGTAACTCAGCCTATGATTAGTTAAGTAAATCATGTTCAGAGTTTATTCATATGGGAATAGGAATTAGCACCGAGTGAATCTAGGGACCGGAACACACACTATCAGATGAGTGTGTGATTCTTAGAAGTCATCCTTGCATTCCAGAACTATGTAGCCAGCATAGGTTGAGACATCAACACTATTCAATGAGGGTTGATGAGGTGGATAAGCACTGTCAGATAAGGGCCCCACCATTTTCTTTTAGGGACACTATCAGATGAGGGTCACCCACAGCTTGTCCTTACTAGTGGCGCGGTACTGACACCCTTCCAATTGGGGTTACAGATTGGAACCCAACTCAGTCATAATTGTATACTAGGGGCATGTCAGTTAGATAACTATTTCCCATAGTTTCATGTTACAGAATCAGTACTATCAGACACAACCAATCAGTCTCAGTAATAGAACTCAGATAGTTCTTCAGATTTTCAGACTATCAGATACAGTCAACTCAGATACAATATAGGACTCAGCTAGTTCTATTAGATTCAGGATTGTCTGATACAGTAATTCATGTTGTCAATTATATCAGTTATCAGTATGTTATTATCAGTTATCAGTATGTTATGTTATCAGTATTCATATTCAGTAATCATGTTATCACGGTATCAGTGTTAGTTATTATGTCTCATGTATGTATTCTCACGCTCATGATAGTCATTCTACTATTGTTATTGTTCCTGCATATGAACCCTATGTATTCTGCCTACCTCACATGCATACTAGTACATTCAAAGTACTGACGTATTTGTGCTATGGTGTCTTATACCATAGGTTCAGAGGCACAAGCTCTAGAGCATCAGTAAATTCCAGTATCAGCTGTCAGAGTTAGCAGTGAGTCCTCATCTTTCGAGACATGATCATCATTTTATCATCTCAGTAATTAGTTTATTAGTTGGAATTAGTTGGGGATATGTCCCTTCAACTTCTTATTCAGATAGTCATGTTTTAGAGGCTTTCCAGACTACAATATGTTCAGATAGCTTATTTAGATTGTTTTGGGTATTTCATACCCCTCTCTGATGTTACATTTTTATCAGATACTATATCTCAGTTTTGAACCTTATGGCCTTTTCGTTCATGTTTCCGCATTATAAAGTATTTTATCCAGTATACAGGTATAGATATTAGTCATGGGTTAGCTTATGGTCCTTTGGGGTCATGAGCACCGTATAGCATTCCGGGTACCAGATCCGGGGCGTTACACCTTCCAATTACCATATTAAATTTTTTTGGGGAATCCATATCCCCCAAGCGTAACTATTTCGCCATTTACCTTTCCAAACCATTTAATCCATGCATAAATCCTTTACCAAGTTTAAAACAAGCAAAAGTTCCATTTAAAAGAATTCAATGCAATGAACATATCTTTATAAGCACGTTATCAAACACTTTGGGGGCAAAATATATATATCCAAAACCAATTCCAATTACTAACATCCACTCCCATATGACCCAATTATCCAAAACCACCATTAATGCATAGAAAAGCATAATTAAGACCATGGGAAACCATAACTAACCATTCATAAACAAAACCCCAAATCATATTTGAAAACCCAAAATCATTCAATAATAAAATCATGATAACCAATAGTAAAATTATGCCTTTAGTTGGAACTAACAATGAGGGAAGAGAACATGCCTTATACCAAAGAATTGATGGATAGAAATCACCTACGCAAGGCCCAAATTAGTCCTCAAGATAAAACCCTAGCTTTCTTTCCCCAAAGCTCTTTAGAGGATTTTAGTTTGTTTAGGAGTAGTTTCTAAATGTTAAAGAGAGAAATAATAAAGTAAATAGCCTCTCAAATAGGCTATAAGTTGTGGGATCCTATTAGGGAAAGTAGGGAAATGTCTAGATTACCGTCACTTAAGTTACATAAAAATCCTATCACAGAGATAAGACTGACCCATATGAGTCATACTTTTCTGATACGAGTGGTACCCACCACTCGTATCCTACCCCAACCACTAGACCCAACACTGTCTAGCATACAAATCATCCATCCAAGTCGTATCCAAAGCATATGATTCGTACCTTCTATTCGTATCTCTGGTAGAATAGAATACTAAGAGGATTGAATACTGTCCTCTATACGAGTACTAGATATGACTCCTACCTAATCATACGACTCTTATCCCCTAAGTCGTATCCATTCTAGTTAGTCATCCATCCCACCAACCAACACTGATCAATACATGACTAGACCATACCACTAGTACTCCAATATACGGCTCATGCCCATGAGTCGTATTGGGTTTGGAGAATAGAATTCCAGGAAAAATTCTAATGGCCAAAACCCAGGATGCAATAGTGATGATATATTTGGTCCTTTCATGATTAAAAAAAATTTGGTGCTATCTGCAATGTTGACCTGTTATCACTAAATACCTTCATTAATTAAACAATCTCTTCTTCAACCTCTTTTAGTAATTCTAACAACCCATTTACTCTACAATAGTAGAAGCCATACTTCTCTATTTTAATTCTGCTGAACTCCTTGACACCACAACCTATTTTTGTTATTTCCAAAAGACAAGTGAATTCCCAAACTTGATCATGAATCTAGTAACTGATCTCTTAGTATTTGGATATGCTGCCCAATCTTTATCACAATATGCAGTAACCTTTTTCTTGTGATTGCTTGATAACAAAAGTCCTTGTTTAGGTTATTGATTTATATAATTTACAATACTCATGGAAACTTTCATGTGGTACCTTTTAAGAGATTGTAGAAACTGACTTAGTGTTTTTATACCAAAAGATTTATCTGATCTTATTGCTGTCAAGTATAACAATTTTCTTATAAGACTTTGATAAGCATTTTGATTAGTTGGAGGATCTTTTTTTGGATCATAGTTGTCTCTTGTATACTCATCATTTTCTTTTGTAATTTGCTTTGAGTTTGTGTCAACTAATGTAATAATAGGTTTTGCACCTACTAGTCCTGTTTCAGATATCAACTCTAGTGCATATTTTCTCTGGTGCATAGTAATTCCTGACTTGAATCTTGCAAACTCAATTTCAAAAATATTTGAGTTCTCCTAAGTCTTTTATCTTGAAATAACACTGCAAAACCTCTTTGGTTTGTTGTATCAACTTCAGACTATCTCCAGGAATAATCATGTCATCAACATACACTAAGATTAGAGTAAATTCTTGATTTGATCTTTTAAAAAATAAGGAGTGATCATACTAACTTTGATCAAAACCAAATCTAGATAGTTATTTTGTTACCTTGGTATTTCACTGTCTAGGTGATTGTTTCAATCCATATAATGATTTGACTAGTCTACAAACCGTATTCTCCCCCTAACTGGTGAATCCTTGTGGTAACTATATGTAAGTATCATCATTGAGATCATCTTTAAGAAAGGTATTTTATGCATCCATTTGATGTATATGACAATGCTTTGCTCTAGCTAATGATAGGATTGTTCTCATAGTTACCATTTTAACCACTGGAGAGAAAGTCTCTTTGAAATCATTTCCCTCAATTTGACTATATTATTTGGCTAAAAGCCTATCCTTAAACATTTAAACCTTACCAATGGCCTTAAAATTCACTTTATATACCCATTTACAACCTATGACAGTCTTTCCTTGAGACAGTTGAAAAACTTCCCAAGTTTTGTTATTTTCTAATGTTGTGATCTCTTCTTTCGTAGCTTGTATCCACCTTGGATCTTTTCTAGCCTCATTATATGTAGTAGGTTCTCTAATAGAAGAGAAAACAGTAACATAAGATTGATATGATGTAGATAGGCCAATATAGATATGTATTTGTTAAGTTCATATAAAGAATCTTTATGGATATTTAGAGACACAAAGTCTTTTAACAAGATGGGAGGTTATTTTTCTCTAGATGATCTTCTAGATATAGAATGTACTTATGGTGGGACAACTACTGGTGCTTGAATTACAGGCTCTTGTCTAGGTTATTTGAGGTTGAGCTTAGTCTGCAGGCTCTTGTGTAGGAAATTGATGTTGTTGTGGTGCCTGTAGAAGTTCATTATTCTATACTAAAGTGTTAGACTGTTGACTGTTTTGTGCATGATAAAATGGAATAACTGAGCACCCTAACCATTTTTCTAATTAAGTAGAGTTCCTTGTAAAAAAAGGAATATTAGTAGGTGACTAAGTAGAAAAGGGAAAATATATTTTCTTTAAGATAAAATACCTATTGACAAAGAAGGCATGCATTTGTATATCATAAGGAATGTAACCTTTTTTCACTCTGAATATCCCATATGAACAACAAGGTTAGACCTAAAACCTAGTTTATCAGACCGAGTTACATCTTTAGCAAAACACAAGCATCTTATAATTCTTAGGTGATTAATAGAAGAATTTTTTTCGAAAAATACTTCATAGGGAGATTTATTGGACAAATTTAAACTTGGTAGTTCGTTAATTAGATATTCTGCTTCTAGGACACAATGTTCCCAAAATTTGATAGGTATATGAGCTTGCATCCTTATGGCTCTTGTTATCTCAAGTATATGTTTGTGCTTTATCTCAACAACTTCATTTTACCGAGGAGTATAAGCATAAGACCTTTGATGAACCATACCTAAATCACTAAACAAGTCTTGACATAATTTATTAGTGAATTTCGTCCCATTGTCCGATATGTTGATATTTATAGTTTTATCAAATTATGTTTTGACATGCACAAAGAATTATTTTAATATGAGATATACATCTAATTTTTTTCTCAAGCAAGAAAAATTAAGTAAATCTAGAAAAATCATCCACCAAAGTAAGAAAATATTTGTTTCCATCATAAGTAGGAGTTTTGTAAGGACTCCATTTGTCTACATGAACCATATCCAACATAGCATGACTAGAAGGAAAAGAATTTCTGGTCTTTTTAGCGCATAGTTAAATAGAACAATCATGAATAGACTCAGTAATTTTTGGTAGAATAATTGAAGAAAATAGTTTATGTAAAGCTATAGAAGAACTATGCCCAAATTTTTTGTGCCAAAGATAGAAATCCAGCTTGGCAGTTTCAAAATTTGGTGCAGCAAGGCTAATAATGTTGTCTCCTTCCTTTATTTTAGCTGATAATTTGTTCATGAGCACATACAATCCATTATCAAGCTTACAAATCTCTTTCACCCTCCCAGTGAAGAGATCCTAAAATATAAAAAAGTCAAGGAAAAAAGAAGAAATACATTGTGATTCTCTTGTTAGGTTTGCTACTGACAGTAGATTATATTTAAACTGAGGAACAAAGAATACATTTGATATTGTGATTCTGGCTGATATTGAGCTATTATCAGTATGTGTGACCAAGGAAATGTCACCATTAGGTAAATACACCTTTTTTGCTAGTTCAGACTTCTTGATAATAGTTTTGTCTAACAGATCAAGATCAGAAGCCATGTGATTTGTGGATCTTGTCTCTATGATCCATTCAGGTATACTAAGGAATAGAGACAAATGATGAATCATACCTATAGTGCTTGCATTAGCTTTAGCATTTTCACCAATTTCAAGCATTGAGTAGGTAAACTCATTGTTGTTTTGTTGAAGCATTTGCATAATCTGTTCATATTGACTCTTGTGAAGGGAATAGAATACCCTACAACCTGACCAAGTTGTGCAGTTACTCCATGAGCAGATGATTCTTGAGTTTGATGTCTTACACTAGTAACATTTGGATTTATATTTTGATTAAGAGATGAAGTGTAAGATTTAGAACCAAATTTTGCAGTCACATTGTATGCATCATGACCATTACCATGAGATGTCAACACCTTATCTTGAACTCATTTGGATAATCAACCAAATTGTAACATATTTTCCTGGTGGTGTCCTTTGCATTTACAGTAGTCACATACTACATTAGAGTTTCTTTTGTATTTTTGATAACCGGTAGAAAAAGTTCACTATAGGTAGCATGCCCAAGATAGTTAGTGTTACTACTGTTGCCTTGATGATAGGAACTACCTCCTTCATGGGGTCTAGAATACGAGGCAATTTAAAAGTTAATGGTACTAGAAATAGGACCTAATACACCAGCTGTAGAAGTAACTGTCTTCTGACTTTTATTACCAAGAATCATGGCATATACCTTGTTTATTGAAGGCAGTGGACTCATCATCAGGATTTCGCTTCTTGCCTGTCCATAATTATCAATTAATCCCATAAAAAACTAAAATAATTTCAGTTTCTGCAGATGTACCACAAAGTCCTTGGACTTATCGCAATTATACCTAGGTACTGGCACTAGGGATTCAAATTCTTTCCAAAGATCCTCCATCCTTGAGAAATAGATAAAAACAGACAGAGTTCCTTGCATCAATGAAACAATTTCCTTATGACCATTATACACTCTGAAACTTATTAAATCTTTCAAATAGATCTTGAGAAATAGCCTCAGCACTAGATGCATACATAATATCACCAAGAAGGTTAGTGAAAACAGAGAATGATCTAAGAAAGGACTATTGCATTAACCCCTTCCCAGTGGTTCCACATAGTTTTAGGAAACTTCTCTTTTGCACAAGAACCATCAACTGAACCTGTCTTATTTCTACCTAGAAGTGCAATATGCATAGATCCATCCCAAATGGTGTAATTTTCAATGCCAGTTAATTGAAAAGAAACAATATGCACTTGACTCACATCAGATGGATGTAAGAATAAGGGGTGATGGTAATCAATACCCAAAATCTAGAATAAATATGGAATTCCAGCTGTTCTATTCATAGGCGTGCTTGGAACTTGATTTGGTATTGCATCAGTTGTATGCTCCATTATCTGTCAATTTTCTTTGAAGATGAAACCATAATTTTTAGCGAAAGCAGAAGAGATGCAATTCACAATTATTTATGCAGAATAGACTATCAAAAGCTCTGATACCATGTCGTAGTTTAGAGTATGAACCTGAATTCATGCAAGAAATAAAGAGTGGAAAAAAGAGAAATGAGAAAAAATAGAAGAAGAGGGGAGGAAGAAACAGTTAGAGAGAAAGCTCAATAGTGAAAGTTGATTATTTTTATTCATGAAAAAAATAATCAATATGATACATCAACTTCTGTATATATAGAGAAATGAATGAGGTGATCTATTAGCTAACTTCCTAACTAACGCTTAACAATGTTAACTTCCTAACTAACTTTATCAGTATTAACTAACTTAAGTAAGTAGTTACTAATTGTACGTGATTCATTTTATACTTTAACATAAACCATTGATACCTCTAGTTGAGACACTAGGAAAACTTTCTGCTAAGAATATTTTTTTGCATTCCATGATCAGTTTGTCCCCTTTCAATACCTCTACAGTATACTGCTTCCCAAGCCTTCTTAAATTATTGGTGGATAGTATCTGGTTGGAGGTAGGAGGTGGCGGGTATATCCCATGGATTTAATCGTAGTGCACGAAAGTTGATTCGGATATCAAGGTTATTTAAAAAAATGTTCAAACTTGGTTTAAGCAAGCAAGATTATCAAATTCAACTATATATGAGCTTTCTTAAGGCGTTTAGAAAAGATATTAGCAAACAGACACTGCCCAAAAAATGGGTAAAAAAGCAATTAAATAACAGAAATCAAGACAATAATTCATTCATTCGCGAATCCTCTCTCGTAAAAGGACCAGTGGCATTATATTATATGCTTCATGCATCTTGAAGTGGATGAGGACGTCCATTTATCAGCTTATAACAAGTAGATCAAAAGCTCAACCAAATGAACAAAGTATATTGAAAATCATTGAGGTCACGCATGGTGGCCGGGTTAGGCATCTTGCCCCTCTTACATCTTCGTAAATTCGCCATAATTGAGAATGCACTACTGTATACATACAAGAATTTACCATGGGGAACTCTTAAGGTTTTACATGCTTAATCTATTCAGAATTATAAACAAGTGAAACCACCTTACATATCTTCGTCTACAGGAAATATGTAGACATTGAACAAAAGATTGGATCAACTAACCTATTCAAACACACAAACATCACCTGCGTTTATATTATTCCAGCACCTCCTTCCAACCTGAACCCAATTTAGCATATTCTTTTGCACGGTAACATTTTAAAGCCCATGATCTCTTCCTTGGAACTTGCAGAACCACATCACTATGTTTCTTGGAAAAAAATTCTCAGCCAATCACCAGAGGTATGGCCTGTAAAAAATATTTAGACCAAAAGATTTATCATTTAAATAGTGATTCTTGATCATAGATTAGCTTTATTATGAGTTACAACAACATATTCAATGTAAGGTAGAGTTTACCTAAACCTTACTGCTACCTCGTAGAAATTGAGGCAGTTTCCAGTAGACCTCGGCTTTAAAAAAGCATTTCAAAGTAGTTTGAAAAAGGAAACACCAAAATAAAAGAAGTAACAACAAAGAAATAATGTGAAATAGAAAATAGTGCACAATATACAGAATAATGAATAATAACAACAATGAAATAATGTGAAAACCGAAACACAAACAATTACAAGAGATATCCGAAATTGAAGAACAACAAACTATGAGAATTTTGCTAATACAACTGGTAAGAAAGTGGGTACAAGTAGCATTATTAGGCGCTAGAACACATTCACACAAGAATTTGAGAGTCCAATAATATGCATACAACTGGTAAGAAAGTAGGTACAAGTAGCTTTATTAGTCGTTAGAACACAAGAATTTGAGAGTTCAATAATACACATCTTACCAGCGCTTTACTAGAAACATATGATGGCTGCATAACACGAATGAAGGATGCATTTTCTGATATAATCAAGTCAATGAGAAAATATACGTGAATAATAGAGAAGTAGAAAAGTTTCATTAACTAATTTACTGCTATAGGGAAGCAAACAAAGTGGTAGACAAACTTGCATCGATCAGCCATGTGCACAAAGAAAGTAAGATATACGAAAGTTTTCAGAGTATACTAAGATCGGTAAGAGGACTTCTACAACTAGATAGAATAGGGGTCGCATATTTCAGAATCAGACTAATGAAGGCAACAGAGATTGAGTTTGAACCGTCATGAAAGTAAAAGTCAAGTTACTTATCTCATTAATTTATGCTTGTGAATACAAAGTTAATAGAGCCTGTCATGTCAGACTCTCAATTTAGTACAGGTATGATTCCTACAAAGTTATCTTGATTTTGAAGTTTCAATAAAAGGGTGCATTTAGATTTAAAAAAAACTCTCTATTGCTTCCTATTTTTCAGGTACAAATTTGTCTTTCTTATTTTATCACATTTAATATAAGAAACTCTATTATGTTATTGAATTAATGATGGTTTGAATCTTAAAAAAAATTACTTGTCCTACTTATAAGATCAAGACTATTTTAAATCTTTTTTATTTGCAGTTTTGCTTTCACCAAAATTTTGCTTCCTCTTGAAATCTATTTTTTTTAAAAATGCTATTAGTTAGTGATTGCGTAGTAAAATTTGGAGAATCTATTATGGTATGTTCAAGTCCTCTGCTTGATTTTTTAATCATCTCATATTCTTTTATGTTAGAGAAAATACACTATTTCCACCTTAAACTATCATGAAATT